>NW_022107431.1:7203236-7211381 GCF_000313985.2 Echinops telfairi
CTCATAGATCTATTTCCTCATCCTCATATAAATATATTTGCATATGTACATATCTTTATCTAGACCTCTATAAATGGAGGGCCAAGTTTTTACAATCACAATTAGCCCTCTTAATAATCCCAAAGAAACCAAATAATCCTATCAGCATTCTCCCCATCCTGCCCCCATCTTCTCTTAGACAGATGGAGGAAAAACAAAATACCCCTCATTAGCATGGTCCCACCCAGTCGTTTGGGGGGAATTTCAAGGACTTTGGCTAGGACACGGGTGTCCTAGTGGCAAAGTGGTTATGCATTGGGCAGTAGCCCGTAAGGTCAGTAGCTTCAAACTCCTTGGAAGATGGGACTTTCTATTCCAGTAAGCAGTTACCCTCTCGGAATCCCAAAGGGCCAGTTATACCATGCCCTACAGGGTTACTGTGAGTTGGCATAGACTTTGAGTTCGGGTGGCTGGCTGTTTTTATGATATGGATTTCCAAGCCATATCAGGTGAATCATTGCACCACGACTTCCCCTCCTCCCATCAAGCCCCTCCTCAAAAAGTGCCAGTGATGGCCGCACATTGACTGAACGAGCGCCCTAAGGCAGATACTTGGACTGGATCCCCAGCTGTGTGGTCCCCTCTCCTGGCTTCCTTCTCCATCGGCATGGTCTGCGGGATTTGTACAAGGATTGGCGGTGGCTGGCATCACGGCTGGCACACGGCGTTCTTAGTTGCCAAGTCCACTCCCAGTCAGGGCAACCTCGGGTACCACAGAACCAAGCGCTGCAAAACCCTGTGCCACCTTCACGACTGCTGGAGTGTCTGGGTCCCTGGTTGGAATCAGGGTGTCTTCTGGGGGACTGGCCTTCCCTTCCAGCACTCGGGCAGTACTCTACTGTTAGTCCTCAAGGTTTCACCAGCTGGTGTTCAGAAGTAGGTCACCAGGTTGTCCAACTTATCCTGTGTCCACCGTGAGTGACCCAGCTGCTCTATGAAACACCAGGAGGACAGGTTCCAGTGTCACAGGCACAAGCAAGCCACCTCGGTATGACAAGTCAACAGATGAATGGTAGAAATCGGTATTACAAGTCAATGGAGTTTGTGTGTGTTCACATTGGTTCTAATGCATAGAAAGAAAAAAGAAAAAACAAAACTCACTGCTATGGCGATCACACTGACTCATAGCAGCCCTATAGGACTGCTATAGTGTGTTAGTCCAGGTAGACTAGAGAAACAAATCCAGGGAGACACATATGTACATAAGAAAGAGCTTTATATAAAGAGTAATTGTACATTAAGAAAACACCCCAGCCCATTCCAGATCAAGTTCATAAGTCTGATATTAGCCCATATGTCCAAAGCCAATCTATAAAGAAAGGCCTCTTCAGACTCAGGAAGCACATGCAATAATGCCAAATGCAGGAAGATCACAGGCCAGTGGATGGGAAGTCTTGTGGATCCAATGGTGGTATAAGCATCTCAGAGCTGGCAGGGGTCTCCACGTGACTTCTCCAGCTCTGAGGCTCTGGCTGCCATCAGCCTCTCTCCATGTGTCTTTTCAGCTGCAATGTCTTCCAGAGAGTCAGCCTGTGTCCCGCCTCCAACGAGCTTAGCACCTCCAAATGAAGTCATCAAGCTGCAATCTGATTGACAGACTAAGCTCCACCCCTACACTCTTATGCCTCAAACTGACAACAGATTATGTAACTAACTCAGACAGGGTAGAACTGCCCCCTGTGAGTTTCCAAGACTGTTCACTCTTCATGGGACCACTCAGCTCGGCTGGTGGTTCTGAACTGCTGACCTTGTGGATTGCTGACCAAGGAGTAGCCCACACCACCTCATAGTTGTCCATCACTGGTCAGATGCATTTATATCCCCTGAAGGTACTTTCCATCCTTGAGAATGTCCTTGGCCAGCCTTGCAAAGAGAAGTGTGGTCTTGCAGGAGGGCAGTGGGGGGGAAGCCTCATGGCTTCAGTTTTCATTCCAAAAAAAGATTAGAAGCTAAACACATTGGGTTTGGGTGTCCCCAGGGCTACAGGGTTGATGAGAAGGCAGCGGAGCAAGCACGATGGGAAGAGGCCTCAAAAAAAACCATCAAGGAGACCACGAAGCCTTGTCCTCGTTGCCACGTGCCTGTGGAAAAAAATGGTAAGTCTGGGCGAAACCAAAGATGAGGGTCGGGTGAGCTTGTCTTAGATGGGGGTCCACTCCATGGCGACAGTAGGCAGGAACTTCCTAAGGAATCGAGCAGATGTATTGAAGCAGCCTTGCAAACGTTAGACTCTCCATTCTACCACCTCAAGCCTTTGAACCTTCTGAGCCCCAAACTCCTCATCTATAAAATAGAGCCTGCCCTCTGAGCTACCTCGGGGCCGGTGGGAGAACCACAGGCCATGGTGAGTTGCAGAGGACCGATGAACCCGGGACTCGGCAGAGAGTGCTGTTGGTGTGACGCTAACTCATGCTGATCCTACGTACAACAGGACAGAGTGCCCCAGCATTGGGTGCATCTTAGGTTTGAGGAAGCCCCCTGTGGCCGCTGTGTAGTTGAGTGCCTTCAAACCAAAGGGGCTCCTCTCCCTGCACTCGTTCAGACAATATGCTACCATCATCCATAGGGTTTTACTTGCCTGGCGGCCTGCAGTAGACTGCCAAGCTTTTCTTGCTAATCTGTCTTAGTCTGGAAGCTGCGCTCAGGCCTGATGAGTGACCCTGCTGGTATTTGAAATAGCGGTGGCCTCACTTCCAGAATCCCAGCTCTAACTCACTGAGAACAGAACAAGATATCGCCCGGCCTGTGCCAGCCTCACAATCCGCCCTGTATGAGCCCATGGTTGCAGCCACTGTGCCAATCCATCTCATTTCGGGCCTTCCTCATCTTCAGTGGCTCACTTCCGGTAGATGCTTCACTCCGAGTCCCAGCTCCATTTTCACCAGCTTTCTTCAATCTAAGGGCACACTGCCAGACAGAGGGTGGTATCCAGGAAGTCCTCGTGCTCTGTTATTAATGTTAGACATTGTCTTCCATTCTAAGCGCAAAGAGGAGAAAGACGGAAAGTAAGAGTGAGGGAAAATCTCCAACCTGTTGTTTCCCAAAATGTCCCCAGTGGTCCTCTGGTCTGAAGAGCTGCCCTGGGGGTGGGGGGAGGTCATCATGTCAAACAAATTTGCAAATAAATTCCTATTCTCTCCCTCCTCTTGGATAATCATAATATTACAAAGCAACTTTTACTGAGCACTTACTATATGCCAGACCTTGTTCTATGTGTTCTACAGCATAAAAATAATTCAATCCTCCCATCAACAACCTAAGGGAGCAACTACTACATTCACAACAAAACCAGCTGTCATTGGGTCTGTTTTAACTCCCAGTGACCCTAGAAGGCAGAGTAGAGCCACTCTCTAGGGTTCCCAAGGCTGTAGGTCTTTATAGGAGTAGACAGCCTCATCTTTTTTCTGAGGAGTGGCTGATGGGTTCAAACCACCGACCTTCTGGTTAGCAGCCACATTCATGACCCACTACATCACCAAGCCTCTTCATTCACAAGATACATTAGCATATTCAGACACCTCATTCGAACCTACAAGACAGCTGTTAATTTTGTTTGACCAACGGGCTTCTACATTTTTGGGGGGTCATGAAATTCTGTGTTCGCGTCACACCAATTCATATCCCTCTGTGTACTTGAACATGCTTTGGCATGATGTCCTTCTTCCACCTGTGGGAACCTGTCTTCTGTTAGGATGAGGCTGCTATGAGTTGGAATCTACTCGAGCAATGGATTGGTGTGGGGTTGGGGATTGTTACGCTGGCTCCCAGAGTGATGCACAGCGAACACACTTGGCTGCTAACCAAAAGGTTGGAGTTTCGAGTCTACTGAGAGACTCCTTGGGAGGTGAACAACAACAACAACTGGTGATTCACTTATTGGGGCTGGGGGGGATCAGTCCCTGAGAACCTAGAGAGGGCATTTCTACACTTAGATTCCACATTTTTGGCATTGGTAGAAAATTGCCTGACTGTTTTGTGCATTAAGGGCAGGTGTCTGGCTGCCCAGAGTGCTGGGGTGCAGGGCGAGAGGAAAGCTGACAGAGATGGTTAGGGTCTTGAGTCGTCTTGTGTGGGTTCACGCTGCTCAATGGTTTGCTGGTGATGTGCCCTCTGTTTGTGATCTGAAGTGATCATCTTCCATTTTGCACCACACTGATTCTCGCCTAACAGCCTAGACTTTGAAGCCTAACCATGTCAGTAAGTGAGGAGTAGGTGTGTGTGTGTTGAAAGTTCACACTTGGCCTGCCATGATCCATGACCCTGGCACCTCGCAGCAGCCAGCCCAGCAACTGCTATCCATTTAGTCCAAACCCACCACCACCCAGCATGCACAGAGACCTTTCTAAACTTGAAACTCTATGACCCGTGGGAGAGAGAATCAGAAGCAGTGTCACAGATGAGAACTGGGTTGCAGCACCTGCAACAGCTCTCCCCACCCTCTCTTTATGGAGCACCCTGGTTGTAGGTGGGTACCAGCTCTGATGCTATGGAGTGAGACCCAGAAGTCCCATCCCAGACACTCAGTGTCCTCTTCCCTCACATCTGTCCAGTAGCACAAACAGGAAGCTGATGCTTGCCGAGAAGCAAGAACCGTCTGAGCCCAGCTGTGGATCACAGGCCTCCTCAGGGGTGGGGATAGGATGCTTGAGCCCATGAGTTATTCTTACTTATTTTCATCCTAGAGCATTCCTAGAAAATGCAGTGGGTGGGCAGGTCACTCAGCTCGCTGCACTCACTGGTCAATGTAATCAAGAGAGAGAGCTTTTTTACTGTTGTGACCACTCCTCATTGATCAGTGTTGTCTTGCTTAAAGCTCAGGAAGATGTAAGGGAAGTAATGGAGACAGACCTGTTCCCACGGGAGAATTTTCAGTAGCTCATGAACATGAGCCAGCATTCCATTGCAGTGGTATTTAATGGATGCACATTTAATACTAAGACCTCATTTTATGACCACCAAAGGTTTTTTTAATTTGTATTGTTTGTTAAGGATAATCCTAAAAAATGATGAGAATACACATTGGCACAACTCTTGCCACCTGAGCTTTATATATTTAAAAATTTCTCATGTTTCCATCCTTTGACCCAATAATGTCACTTCGGGAAATCTATCCCAAAGGACTAAACTGAAGTGCGCAATACAGATGTGCACGCGCTGTATTGTCAGCAGAGCCAGGCTAAGAGCTGTGTTGAGGAAAGCCCAAGATCATCTCAGTGTTCAAAGTTATCAAGATGCGGATATGTTGATGATGCTAAGTTGGTGGAGGCTATCAGAGTCCTCAATTAGGAGAGCACTCCTGTGTGATGATAAAGCCATCCAATAAGCTGTTAGCAATCGCAGGATACAGCACCACAGGTTAAGAGCATCCACTCTGGGCTCCTACTGCTTGATTAAGAATCGACTTCAGCCACATCCAGTGTGGCTTCTTGGCTTCAGTCTCTTTGTCTCTGAAATGGGTTGATAATAAGCCATTCCTTAAAGAATTGACATAAGAAGAAAGTGAGTTCAATAACCTTGTACAGTTTCCGTGTAAGGAAAGAAATCATGGGGAATGCTCCCAAGTCATCTCAAGTAGAAAGTCTCAATTCTGAAAGAGGCCCTGTGGCCTCAATGTTGAAATGTATATCATTATAGCTCATAAACTAAAAAGCTAAAACTCTAGCCTTATCCAGGAGACCTACAACTGAAGCCTTTGAAGGCTTTGAAGCCTACCAACTCCGATGGAAACCACTGTGCCCTCTGTGAGCAGAGATAGCTGGTTTCCTTCTCTCGCAGTTCTCAGGAAGCTGGTCGCTTATTTCACATCCAGCTGAAGCCCAGAGAAGTCCATTTTCCCATTGCCTACTGACTCGCCTTCCAGATGGTTTGGGAACTTCTCTTCTCTCCTTAAATTTAATGGTGGACTTGATGGCCAGAGCCCTGGTATTGAATGCCCAGGGTAGGCTGGCCCCCTGCTGTTGGAATGTCAGCCAGCACACGGAACTCACTACTGAGGGAGCCCAAATCTTCTTCCTGTAAGCCTCCAAAAATTATCAGCAGCTCTTGCTTGCACTTTCCTTTCTGCTAGAAAGCTTCTAGGACTCGGTCCTTGGTGTTTCTCCATGCTGTAGGATCCAGCGCATCGTCTGTGTCCATTCACTGTAATGCAAATGGTTCGTGCTCTCAGCTACTAGCCAAGTGATTGGAGGGTCAAGTCCACCCAGAGATGCTTCAGGAGAAAGGTCTGGCGGTCTACTCTGAAAGGTCAGCCATTGGAAACCCTGTGGTTCTTCTCTGACACACAGTGGTGGCTACTGTATCAGAAGGGAAAGAGAGCTCATACTGTAGGCATCCTCTTTTCCTGGCTCCTTTCTGCTACTGCTGCTGGGCTATTCTATTTTTATTTTTTGCAGTAGAGGTTTCTTTATAGCACTAATACTCCCTAGCCCTAACATTGGGGGTAGAATACAAAAGCTAGCTCAACTTTTCATGTGGCACTATTTCAACATTTCATTGAGTTTGGATATGTTGCTAATGAGCTCTTTCTGCCATTTTAAAGAAGCTTAGTGATGTTGTAATACCAGATTGGTGTGTCTTTTCAGTTCTATTACAAATATATAATCTCTAACTGTAAGTTGAATATGAAGCCATCCTCAATGGAAAATGGGAAGCTTTCCTTGGCTCCCCCGTGTCTGCAGTAGTGTCGTGCTCTTCACAGAAGACCCAAAGGAAGGGGAATGCCTGGGACTTTCCGTGTATTTCAGTTATCCCGACGCACATGCCTCCAGTCACATGTCCATAAATATTCATACATTAGTGAATGTTCTCTTGCCAGATTCCTAACAATAAAAGTGAAGCTGCACTGAAGCAATTACTTGGACAATTTGGCGTGAAAGAAGCGAGTTGAGATCATTGGTCAACTTGAATAATAGAGAGCAATCCATTTGATGCACGACGCCAGCAAAGAAGTGAAGATGCAGCGTTAGGCTGACTGCCCTCGGAAATTCAGCCGACACAGATCCCCGCAGGAATCACACACGTGCTCTCCCCTGACCCCTCTCAAGACTGGACTATTTCTAGAACCTGGGAAGATAGGCTGGAGACCCAGCTCTGCACCAGCGTGAGCGCGAGCCTGAAATCCCACAGCTCTATGAAATCCTCCCCACTTACAAATACATAACCTTCAAAAAGCCCTGGATCGGCTCGTGTCTGTCTCACAAGGATGAAGTGGGATAACATTCAGGATGAACTGGGCTCACATCTGGATGAGCCCCAAACCAGACCCGGGATGGCCAAGTTAATGCCAATGCAGTGTGACCCTGCAGGACAGAGTAGAAGCGCCCCCATAGGGTGTTCGCAGCCAAGGGCCACTTCTTTCTCCAAGGGGGTGGCTGGTGAGTTCAAGCCACCAACCTTTTGGTGCGTAACCGAGTGTCTCACCATCGCACCAGCGTTGTGCCTGTCAACAGATGTTCGTTCCTTAGACCTGAACACACCAATTTTGAACACGTCATCAGGAGAGACCGTTGCGAGGAAAGGGCAACATTTTCGGCAGAGGAGGTCAAAGGGGATGAGAAGCAGCCTCAATGAGATGGGCTGACACAGCAGCTACAGCAGTGGACTCCACTGTGTTTCCTGTCACAAGGATGGCGTTGTACCGGGCAAGGCTTCGTGCCCGGGTCAGTGAGGGCCCCTTCAATGGGAGTCACTAGAACAGCCACCAACCCCAGCAACAAACTGTTCTTGGCTTAATTAGGAATTTTAAATGGCATTAAGGAGCATGCTGTTGGTAGGGGCCTTGTGCTTTCAGGTCGGTTCCGACCCATTGCGACTCTCGGCACAGCAGAAGGAAACACTGCCCGCTCCTGCGCCTTCCTCACAGTGGGGTTAAGGAACATGTTCCCCATAAAAAGTAGATTAACAGCCCTACTCCTGTTTTGTCAATATTTTCCCCAACAAATAACACCAAAGAGACATCCAAAAACTCATCCCAGGGGGGACAACAAACCCAGGGACAAGGGAACAACAAGCGATCCAAATTGGAGGGGAGGTGGGTGTGGGAGACCTGGTAGGGCAGGATCAAGGGGAACGTAACAAAGAGGAAGTGCTGAAATCCTGGTGGGGACT
>NW_022107431.1:7212700-7222716 GCF_000313985.2 Echinops telfairi
GATAACAGTTGTATGAGCCCCTAACAAAATGTTAAAAAAAAAAAAAAAACAAGAAAAAAACAAAAACTCGTCCCAGGAAAGAAAACTATTTTTATGTGATTCAGGTGAAGGGATGAAGAAGTGAAGTAAGAGACTATCCCCAAGTCCCCTCTCACCAATTTTACTTAATCCAAACACCCTAAAGATTAATAATAACCTTAAAACAATAACCCTAAATCAATCATAAGTGGGAAATTAGGTACACATTTAAATTATTCAGATGAACACATGAGGAGGTAACTCTTTGCCTGTAACACATGAACCATTCGTTTGTGAGTCCCATTCCACACAAAGTGAGAACTTCCTGGTGTGCTTTTCCAACGGCTTCTAGATTCTCTTTGCCCTGGCATGGCTAGCGGTCTCTCACTGAACCATTCATGTCTAGACATCCAAACCAAACCAGCTGTCATCCAGTCCGTTCCGGTCCGCGTGGCCCAGGTGTTCCGAGTGGAACCACCTCGTAGTGGTTCATTGACACTTTTCCATTGAGCACTAGGTATTAGCGTTCTCGGTGTGTTTCATTTGTGTCCGATGACTTGCTTTCCAAGGCGGGGACTTCCGGAAGCAGAATGACATCTCTTTCTTCTGAGGCACCTCTGGGTGGGGCCAGACTCCAACCTTTCCATGAGCCATCAAGTGCTTGACTGTTTGCACCACCCAGAGGAAAGGTCTTGCAGATGGGCATGTGCTGGCATGCGCGCACATGTGTGTGTGTGTGTGTGTGTGTGTATGCATGCATGCATGCATGCGCGCACGCCCTCTAATGACATCATGTCCTCTGCTGGCCCCACAGGTGGATGCATGCACATGAAGTGTCCCCAGCCTCAGTGCAAGTTCGAGTGGTGCTGGAACTGCAGTTTGGAATGGAACCGCACGTGCATGGGTGACCACTGGTTCGACGTGTAGCTCTTTGAGGCCGCACCGCCAGCAACTCGGGTTTTCTGTGTTCTCTGAATTCACCAAGTCTCTCTGCCACCTTTTCTTGATCCAAACACACGCACACACACATTTCAACTTCTGTCCAGAAACACAATGACCCAAGCCGCGCCCGGCAGCCCCTCGATCGCGTGTCCATCAAAAACAGCAGAACCCACGACAAGAGCGTGAAGAGGTGCTTGGGGGCCTCAGCGGCACACGCAAAAGGCCACCGCTAGGCTTACGGGCACGGGATTTCTTGGGCTTCATTTCCTACATTTGACGCACCGTCAACTTGGGGAAGAAATCATTCATTAGCAGGAAACCATTTGTTTTGGTGTGAGAGGTGGAGGGGATGCCAATTGTCAGTGGTTCGCATTAAGATCGATTGTCGGGAACCCTCAAAAGCATCTGCAGAGCTTGAGAGACGACCTTAACACCTTTGCAGAACGTGCCTGTTCCCAGAGGCCCCGTGCCATCATCAGACACACTTACTGATCCCTAAGAATCCGATCTCCATAACGTCCCACTGATGAAACACCCGTGATGCATAGACCCACCGTGGACCGTGGGAGAAACCTCTAGACTGAGTGTGGGGTGTTTAAATGACAGGGAAGGAAGCGAGATGGTGCGTGTGCTTTCCAGCTGCTGAACTGTTCGATCCTGAAGAGAAATTTGTTTTTCTGAAGCTCTTACAAAACAACAATTTGGTTTGAAATGCTCATTTTGCAGCATGGAGTAGAGCCCGGGTAATTCATCTGGCCACACTGTGAATCTCAGGGATACGGGGTCTGTGAGGGAGAAGTGATTGCATAGTGACCTGAAACCGGAACCCAAAATGCAGAGGATTCTGTCAGAATCGTGCCGGGAGTACACAGGGTTTCATTCATATGGTCAAGGGCTTTGTTTGAAAACGATGTCTTCGCAAGTGTCTCCTGCAAACGGGTGGAGGGTGGGGTTTGCAGTACACCGGCCACCGTGGAAGCTTTGAGTGCGGGCCGGTGTGCTGTGCCAGCGCGGTCTCTTCTCCTGGCTGGGTGGTGCTTCTTTTCTTCTGTGTTTGGTTGTTGTTGTTGCTTTTCCAGAATAGAATTCTTAAAATGAGTTGCAGACAAAACAACCACTATGAATGGCCCCGCATCAAATCGAAAGTGATGTTCTTTGCGCTTCAATAGTGAATCAAAAATCAAAGGCCGGAAGTGAAGTCGTGGCAGAAGACTCTTTCTCTTTCTCTGTGATGTGTAAGGAAATCCCTGACAGCTGTATCCACGTGTGTACGCGAATGGTCAATAAAAGCCTCAAAATAGCTTGTGAATCCATCATCGGGGGTGTGTTTTCTTTGTAATAATACTGTATTGAGTTTGGGTTGAACACGTTGTTCCGGTAAGTTGAGTTCCCATTTGACAATTTCCGAGGAAATAGTTCAATTTATCACCAGCTATCAGCATTCTTTTGGGGGCCCCATTATTCCATTTCTATGGCTCTAGTCTCCCTATACTCTCATCTTCTCATCTTTGCTTTTGAGTAATTGTGAATCTCTTCATCTCATATCAATGGCGCAGAACTCGAATTCCTATTTTTTTTTAAATCCTGATAAAGTGGGACAGAGAACTGAAGAGTCCCTGTGGTGAATTGAAAGGGCTTGCTGGGACTCTTCCATCAGTAGTCTTTAGAGATCCCGCAAAATGACATTGTTGTTGTTGTGGTGGTGGTGGTGATTAGGTGCCATAACAGTCAGATCCAACCCATAACAACCTTATGCACAATCGAACAAAACACTGCACGGTCCTGTACCAATCTCACAATGGTTCCTATGCCTGAGTCCCATCTCCTTGAGGGTCCTCTTCTTCCTCACTGCCCCTCCACTTTACCAAGCATGAGGTCCCTCTCCACAGACTGGTCTCTCCTGAAAACATGTCCAAAGTATGCAAGACATCGTCCATCCTTGCTTCTAAGGAGCACTCTGGCCAAGACAGATCTGGGACGATGCAAATACAGCGTAGAGGACCCTAACCCAGTGTTTCCATTCTGCTAGGTAGAAAGTGAGTCATTTCAGAAGCAGGAGCAGAGACTCTGATGACCGCCAAGAACGAAGAGCCGTAAGAGTGCAGCACATCTAAGATGCCTGTGTGGCGGGAGGAGTGGAAGGAAGGGCACTTAACCATTGTGCCGCCAAGTCTCCCTCCTACTAGATAGATACCCAAGCAAAACTAGTACTGTTCACAATAGCTAAACGTGGAAGCAACCTCAACATCCACCAAATAAGTGACGCGCTATACTCCTAGAGCATATTATGATTTGGCCGTAAAGAGAAATGAAATGGCGAGACATGCCGCAATATGGATGAACCTTGATAACACAGTGCTCTGGAAGACGCCAAACACAAAGGCCCTTCGTAGGCACACCTTGTTAGGTGCTGATGAGTCAGCTCTGACTCCTAGGGACCTCAGAGACAACAGAAGGAAACACTGCCCAGTCTTGCGCATCCTCCCAGTGGTTGTTAAATTTGAACCCACTGTGTCAATGTGTCTCATCAAGGGTCTTCCTTTTGCCGATCAAGCATGCTGTCTTTATCTACAGTCCGCCCGATGACAGATCCAAAGTACGTGGGACAAAGTCTTGCTATCCTCACTTCTAAAGATCATTCAGACTGTACTTCGTCCAAGACAGATGTATTTATTCTTTAGATTAGACACACCTATAAAGACAGAAGAGAGATTTGTGGTTGCTTGGGCTGAGGCAGGGGCCCCAGTGGCATAGTGGTTATGGATTGGGCTGCTAACTGCAAGGTCAGTGAGTTCTAAACCACCAGTTACTCCAAGAGAGGGCAGTTCTATCCTGCCTGATAGGGTCACTATGATTCAGAATCTATTTGATTTTGTTTTTTGTTTTGTTTTGAGGAAGTGGAGGGAATGGGATCTGGCAGCCGATGGGTGCAAAGGTTATTTTTTAGGTGATGAAATGTTTTAAATTGATTGTAGAGTGATACGCAACACTGCTACATTACTGAATTCTTTACTTAATGGATAAAGTATATGGTGTGTGAATTGTGAACTGTGGGGAAAAATAGTAAATGGGAGACAGGAGTAGAGTAAGTGTGATCTTAACTTTTTTAGGGAGCTGATGAGAGGGACAGAAAGGTTAAGGTAGGCTGTGTGTTGAGACATTGGAAAGCCTGGAGCTCTTTACCGTTGCAGGACCAGACGCGGTAAGCATGGAAAAGTTACAGAGACAGAGAGAGACTGGACAGTCCAGAAGAGAGCAGACATGATTGGCACAAGGATGACTAGCATCAAGCAGAAAAAGGGCTGTCACCAGGCTGTCTTTGAAGCTATTCTCTCCTAGTTATTCTTGGATAACCATACATGATGCCAAAGCCAGAAGAGAGTGTGGGCAGAGACAATCCTTGAACGAGAAACTCCATGCAAGGCCCAGAACAGCCATGGATCTGCACAGGAAGCTCCGAATTCTGGCTTCTCCGGGGGTCTCTTCTCCTCTCAGATGCCACCCCACCCAGGAGCAAGGAATCAAAGCTGTGAGCTGGGCGTTGGGGCCCACATTCTTATCCAGGTCCACAGACAGCCAGTGATGGGAGATGCACATTAAACTGATGTCCAAATGCAGATGACCAATTAGCATCGGGATGAGCTGCCTGTGTATCTGCATTTCCAGTTTCAGTAGCACTGTCCAAGTGTGGGGTTTGTTTGTTTGTTTGTCTTCATGGGACGTGTAGACATCTCAGGGGCTTCTGGCCGTCTGCTGTAAACATGAAGCAGCTCTCATTTTTACAGGGGAAGCACTGTGACACGTAAAGCACAATTAGCTTCGAAACCACTGTTGTTAGGTGCCGTCAAGTCGGTTCCGACCCCAGTGACCTCATCTACAGTAGAACAAGACCCTGCCCCAGCCTGCCCCCCCCACCCCTGACCCCCCAATGGTTCCTATGTCTGAGCGCATTGTTGCGACCTCTGTGTCAATCCATCCTGTGGAGGCCCTTCCCCTTTTTCCTGTCTCTCTGCTTTCCCAGGCATGATGTCCTTCTCCAGGGACTGGTCTCTCCTGATGACGTGTCCAAAGTACATGAGGTGGAGTCTCATCATCCTTGCCTCTAAGGAGCCCTCTGGCCTTACTTCCAAGACGGACTTGTCTGTCCCTCTGACGCCCCTGGTGCTTTCAGTCTTCTGCACCAGCCCCATCATTCAGAGGCATCGAGTCTTCTTCACTCTTCCGTATTCAATGCCCAACTTTCACATGTGCATGAGGTGATTAAACATACCGGTACTGAGCAATTAATTCTAATAATAAATGTTGAAAAGGAAGAGAAATCTTGAATTCCTCAATCAGCTGGTGTTCAGAAGTAAAAACTGGGTGTAACACCTGCCCGGCTAAAGTTGGAACACCATGTCAGGTACCCATTCTCTACGCAGTCAACATGCCCTGACTTTAATTCACTCTATTTGAGAAGAAAACTTGTAGTCTCGATTTATTGTCTGAAGTTCCATAGTTGAGGAGGCTGGGGTTATTTTCTTGAATAAAGCTACATCTGTGTTCCGCCTACACATGTCCCTTTACAAATGAATGGATGAATGCAAACTCAAAGGAAAAAAAGAGAGAGAGAGACTTGATTGAAGATGGCAAGATTGTGGCATGAATTTGCCAAACCACTTTAAATGAATCAGGAAACCATGATTTCTTAAAGAATGGAGCTAGTAACCTTTTCCTTGTTCCTAGTCTCCCTTGCTAACATTCTCTTGATGAAAGAGAGGATTCATCCCAAGAGTGGTGACAGATGAGTTTGGGAAGAGGAGAGACAGATGATCTATGAAGAAAACACCAGGCAGGCATTGGTTACCTGGGCCTGAGGAGGGAGGAAAAGGTGTGGGATGGGCCACTGGGATCTGCTATCTAGTGATGACCAACATCCAGATCTGTTATGGATTGTACTATGTTCCCCTAAATTATATGCCAACCAGGCTGGCCCATGGTTTTCAGTGTTTAGGGCAATTATGTACTATGTGGCCCTCCCCCACAAGATGTGAAGTGATGTAATTATCCTCCATGTGTGGTGAGTTGTAAATCCTGACCTCTCTGTGTTCATCGATTCCTGGCGGGTGAGGTAGTTACACGTTGGGCTCCTAATGGTAAGGTCAGCAGTTCGAAACCACAGCTGCTCCATGGGAGAAAGACGAGGTTTTCTTCCCATAAAGAGTTGCAGTCTCAGACCCACCAGGGCAATTCTACTCTGTCCTTTAGGGTCGCTGTGAGTAGGAACAGCCTCACGGGCCGTGCATTTTGGGATGTGTTCCTGGGGAGCTTGGTGGTGAGTTAAACGCTGAGATGCTGATTGAAACCCGCCAGCTGCTCCTTGAGAGGACGATGTGGCAGGCTGATTCTGTGAAGGCTTCCAGCCTCAGAAAGCCTGTGGAGCAGCCCTGCTCCATCCTGTACAGGGTCCCCTGAGTCAGGATGCACCCCATGGACAGCGGATTTGTTTATGTTTCTCTCTGTGGTGGTGGGAGCATGGGGGGAGCGGGTGAGGCTGACCGTGCAGGATTTCTTTATGTCAATAGGGATGAGGTTGTTTGGATGTTAATACGCAGATCTCAAAAACAAACCAGCGAACTCGCTGCCATCTACTCCATAGATAGTGAGTCGATGGGACAGCGGGGAGTGGTCCGTGGGGATCCCCCAGATGGTAATGCATTATGAGGGTAGAAAGCCCCTTCTTTCTCCCAAGGCTGGTGTTTTCAAAGTGCTGAATTTGCCATTAGTGGCCCAATACATTAACCACTACACCAGCCATCAGGGCTCCTGGAAGCAGAAGGAAGGTGGTTCTAACACCCTTCCTCAGGTCACGGCCCGATCTGGCCAGTTTCCCGAAGGTGTGGCCTGCATTACCTTTCCTCTTCCAAGAGTGGGAAGGGATCTACCTGCCTGAGAATGAAGAGTAGGCGTGGAGCATGTCCTTTGGACCTAGGATCCCTGCACTGAGACCCACTTGGCCCATGAATGCTCCTCGCAGATGTTAGAAGGAGACAAGGATCTTCCCCCTTGCCCTAGAGCTGGCCCCCTAAAATGAGACACAGTCAATGTCTATTTGTTAAATCAAGCCATTCCCCCTGCTCTGTTTCTCTCACAGCAGCACCAGCTAACTCAGACAGTCCCCAAGCAAGCCTCAAGCTCGGGCCATTATTCTCAGTCCCACTCTATGGACAAGGAAAGTTGTGCTCTCAGAGCTAAGTCGCTGACCCCAGGTCATCCTACGCGGATGACAATTGGAAGGAAAAAAAGAAATGACAGACCTCAGAAACCAAATAGCCGTGGGTGACAGAGGGCCCCTGAGTCCTGAAGGTAAACATCACTGGCAAAAACCAGACAAGGGGAAGGGCCAGACAGGACTTCATCGCCTCCCTGAGCACCTGCCAAACTCCTCCACCGGCTATTTAAGGTTCTGGCCTGGGAGGTGGACGGTCACCCAGCCACCACAGTGGGTTCGGATTACTAGTGTCTGTGGAGATGGCCCCAGCCCAGGTAAGGTTTCAGTCTGTTCCACAGAAGGTCGCCAGGAGTCCGAGGCAACTGGATGACAACTCACAACATGCTTCACCTCACGTGCCCTACATGCCAAGTGCCCCACACCCTTATCTTGCCCCAAGCAAATCGACCCCACTGCAAGGGGAACAGTCCTGTGTCTTGTAGGATGTTTGGCATCCCTGGTCTCTAGCAGTAGATGCCAGGAGCCTTCTCTCTACAGTTGTCACACCAAATGTCCCCTGGGGACAACAGCACCCTCTAACCCTTGAGAACCAGTGTCCTCACATGTTTCTGTAATGGGTTGTGTCTAGACCATGTTTTTCCATTTCCTTGGAAAAACCTGCTTTGTAAATGCCCGTGCACTGACACCAGAGTAGATTTGGACCCACATGTGCAGATGACTCCCCAGCCTGGCTGAAGGTGGCCAACTCACTTCCTGCGGGAAGATGTTCTCTGGGGGAGCAATTTTTTTTTTTAGAAAGTCCAGGGTTATTCTAGTAATCAATTGTGAACTGCCCTTTGTGCCCAGGGAGATGGCTTTGGAGCAGAGGTAAAACATACAATTAAGGCAATTCAGTCCAGTCTTCAAATTCACTCCTTGTACTTTGTCCTTGACAATAAAGGGACTCTTTTTTTTCCAGGACCTGCAGGGAATGCTGGAATTTGCTTAAAATAAAAGCTCAGTTCCCCAAGAACAAAAGAACCAGCCCAGGTGCCTGCTTCATCCCAGCAAAGTTGCTACCAACATGCTAACAAAATGAAGATTTTCTACAAATTAGGAGGCAACTGGGTGCATTCCTCATGTCGTTGCCACTGTGCTGCCACTGCGCCCCTCTCAGAACGGCTCAAGTAAGGAGGAGGAGGAAGGCAGGGAGGGGAGAGCGGAGCTCGTGGCTCTGAGGTGGCACCAAGTTTCTGTGGAAGGTGATGGATATTTTTGGAAATGGTTAGTGCGAGTGCTTGCACAATATAATGAATGCGGTTGATTGATCTCACTAAAAGTGGCAAGTGGCAAGTGTTTGAAGTGGCAAGTGTTTGAGACGTCTATTTTTATCACAATACAAAGTATAATAATCTAGACAGCACCAAACAATGCAAAGGCTGTCTAGAAGTTGGAGCCCTTGTGCATTGCTGGTGGAAGCGTACAATCATACCAACTGTGGTAGTTACATAATTTCCTGTCAACTTGAAGCTATATTAAGCTATATAAAAGTGTAGGGGTGGAGGTGACCTGATGGTCACTCCTTGTGGGCATGGAACCTCCCATCTCTCTCTGCCTTCACCTTCTTGTTGACAATCCACTCTGAAACCCGGTAGGGCACTGTGGTGAACTCCACTACTGGATCCTCATGACTTTGGATCTACCAACCTGTGATCTTCCTGCATTCTGCATCATTGCTTGTGACTGTGAGTCTAAAGAGGGACTTATAGACTTGTATCAGACTTATGGACTTGAGACTGATGGAAACCCCACTCCACCCCCAACCTCAGACTCTGGCCCTTTGTCACCCCTCAAGCCTAAACTCACCCCAAGCAGGGCTCAATTTTCAACCAAGGAATAGGCAGGTCCACAGAGGGCACAATATCTCTATGGCATTCAGTAACAATGAGAAGTAGATGATTTAGGATCAGAAGTATAGCACTTACTCAACAACAAAGTTCTGAATGGTTAGGAAAAACCGGAAACCAGAACTTCAAGGAGGCTATGGGATAAGATATGTGACATTGTGGATATTCCGATCAATGACATGAAACAAAATGTGCATGAATCATTAAATGGAAAATTAGTGATCTACTCTGTAAACCTTCACCCAATTCACAATAAAAAAAATGTCAAAAGTGCTCACAGTGAGAGCCCAATTTGGAAAAAAGACAGAATCCCAAAATGTTGGAGAGGGTGTGGAGAGTTTGGAACCTTACACATTGCTGGTGGGCTTGCAGGCATGTATGACCATCGTGGAAAGCAATATGGTGCCACCTAACATAATTGGAAATCGTAATACCGTGTGACTGAGCCAGCCTTCTGGTGGGTATCTGTTCAAGAGATGTAAGAAACAGAACAGAAACAGATGGATGCTCTCCCATGTTCGTTGCAGCACAGTTAACAATAGCAAGAAACTGGAAAAGGTCCAAATGTCCTTAAGTACAAGAAAGGATAAAGAAACTCTGGTATATACACACAATGGGATATTATGCATCCCTAAAAAATAGCGATGAAACCATGAATGACATGGGTGGACCTGGAAACCATTATGCTAAGTTAAATTAGTCAACCAAAAGAGGACATAGATGGTGTGAGTCCACTACTCTCAGGATAAACACCAAGACAATAGCAGGCTTCTGTTCTCGGGTCATGGAATCTTCTAATCTGGTCTCCCTAGTAGAGAAGTAGTTAGCCTGTCTAGTGTCCATGAAACATATATCACCACCTTATTTGTATATCTAAAAACCATTTCTTCTGGATCAGGTATAAGGCATCATCAGAACAAAAAATCTTAGTGAATGATGGGGGGAGTGCGGAGTGGAGA
>NW_022107431.1:7223185-7239563 GCF_000313985.2 Echinops telfairi
AAGGGCTCATGAGGGAGAGGGGAGCGGGGAGGGAGGGGAAAAATGAGGACCTAATGTCGGGGGTTTAAGTGGAGAGAAAATGTTTTGAGAACGATGTACAAATGCGCTTTACACAATTGATGTGTGTATGGATTGGGATGACAGTTGTATGAGCCCTTAATCAAATGTTTTAAAAAATTTTTTTTTAATTTTAAAAAAAAACATTTCTTCCATGAGGGCTTGTTGCTTCTCTGCTAGATTGCCACTTGTTTAGCTTCAAGCCTTTAAGACCCCAGACCCTTTATCTTTTGATAGCTGGGCACCATCAGCATTCTTCACCACATTTGCTTATGCACCCATTTTGTCTTCAGTGATGGTGTCAGGAGGGATTGCATCACAGAATTCCAGGTTGTTAGAACAAAGTGTTCCTGCATTGAGGGAGGGCTTGAGCAGAGGTCCAAAGCCTGTCCACTTCCTCAAGGTATTGCCATATAAATATATGGCATAGGCCAATACCTCTAGTTTTATGAACTAATATATTTACATATGTACACATCTATGTTTATACCTCTATCCATAGCTTTGCTTCCTAGATCTTTCCTCTGTTTCCTTTTACCTTCATCCTGCCCCACCATCATGCTCACCCTTCTTCTGCATCTTAATAATTCTTCTCAGCTAGTTTCTGTTGCTCAAACACTACCGGGATCTCTACGTCCTCCTTGTTGATTTTAATTCCCTAGTTGTTCCCCTGTCTACAGCATTGTCTACTCACCACTCCCTTCCCCCACCTCCTCCTCCCATCAAGTCCCTCTGGAACCATTGGTCCTATTGCTTACTCCTGGAGCTTGCTTCCCATGCCTATCCTACATAGATAGGCAAACCAACAATAACAGAGACAAAACAAAAAACAAAAGATTGAATGAAAAGAAGGGGAGGAAAAGGATAATAACTAGGAAGAAAAGAAAAAAACAAAATGAAAAAGCGTACATAATTCCAGTTCTGTCCACTAACCTTCATGACTATCTCCCCCTGGTCCTGGGGGAATCCTGGGAACTGCCCCTCCTATCCTGAAGTCTATTTTGGAAGAAGCACACCAGCCTGTGTGATCATGAGGTGTCAACGGGATTGGGTAACAGGCATCAGAAGACCCAAAACAAACGAACAAAAACACACATATTATTGAGAATGAGGGCAGTAGAAAGCCCACCTTTCCATTGTGGGGTGGCTGATGGTTTAGACATGCTCACCTATGGTTACTGTCTGATGCATAACCACGATGCCACCAGGGCTCCTAGACTGGGCCATCCTCCTTCCAAAATCGCAAGGGCGAGACCCTGCCTTGCCTGTTTCAACTCCTGGTAGACCCAGACATTCTTGGGCTTGTAGCTGTGTCTTCACAGCAGTCCTTCCTCTGCGGGTCTGTCTGTGTCTCTTCTCTTTTGTAAATACACCACTCAGACTGGGTTTGAACCCGCCCCATTCTGACCTACCTCAGTATAGCCGATAACACCTTCGAATGGCCCTCTTTCCAAGGAAGGTCATGTTCACAAGTAGGAGTGGTGAGGATCTCAACTTCCACCCAGCTCACTTAGGTGTGTCTGACTAACCCAAGCCATGGTATTCTCTATTGCGTCATTTCCTTGTGAAAGTTGGACATCGAACAAAGAAGACTGAAGACGAATTGATGCCTTTGAATTGTGGTGCTGGAGAAGAATATGGAAACCACCACCAACTGCTAAAAGGATGAAGCCATCTGCCTCAGAAGAAGTGAGGGCACAGTGCTCCTTAGAGGCAAGGACGGCAAGACTTCATCTTACATACTTTGGACACGTTGTCAAGAGAGACCAGTCCCTAGAGAAGGACATATTTGGTAACGTAGAGGGATGTTGAAAAAGAGAAAGGCCTTTGATGAGATGGATTGATGCACCAGGTACAATGGGCTCAGGCACAGGAACAGTTGTGAGGATGGCACAGGACTGGGCAGTGTTTCATTTCATCCTGTTGTGCATAGGGCTTCTATGGGCCAGATCCAATTTGATGGCCCCTAACAACAGCAACAACAACTCTGATACCTGGTCAATTCCAACTCATAGCAACCCTAGAAGACAGAGGGGAGCTCATAGCGACTCGACAGGTCAGAGTAAACTAACTGCTCCTTTGGGTTTCCGGGAATTTAAATCTGTACAGAAGCAAACAGACTCATTGGTCTCCTGCAGAGCAGCTGGTGGATTTGAACCACTGACCTTCTGATTTGCAGTCTATTGCAGAACCCACTACAACACAGGGTTCCTTAATTCAACCCACACCCATTGGTAATTAGGAGATAGTTGAACGTGTGTGCTTTCTACTGACACAAAATCAACAATTGGCTTGGCTGCTAACCAGAAGCTCAGCAGTTTGAGCCCACCAGCCACTCTGTGGTGGGAAAAGATCTGCTGATCTGCTCCTGCAAGACTACTGCCTAAACAAGCAGTAGGGGCAGAGCTACTCTTTCATGTGGGGTCAGTATGAATCAGAATGGACTTACCAGGCACTACTGACCTATCACAAGGAGAAGCATGAGAAGAAAAGATACAACACAAATAAAAGTGTGCCAGTCACTCTATCGGACCCTGCCCTCTGAAGTGTGTGTCCCAGAGTGAGCGCAGTGCTTGTTTCCAGCGTGTAATCTCTTGTGGTTTTCCTGAGGCGCAGTCCTGAATACACAAGCCAGGTCCTTCAGCTGCAGCTCAGCCTGAGAATCAGTGATTTCTTCAGCCTTGGAAGAAGGAAAAAAAAAAAGAAACTTACTGGATTTATTGAGAAATATTGTCAGTCCTCAAGGCAACCATATCCTTTTATATTTTCCAGGGTAATATTGTAAGCTCCTGTCAGGTCGATGCTGTCTGGTGGTGACCTCATGTTCAACAGAAGATGTGTCCCCGCCTGCTCCATCTTCATGATCCTTGCCTGTGTTCAAATCCATTGATGTGCCTTCCAAAGTAGGGAGCCCAGCTTCCAGCCTTTGCTGCACAGTATCAGCTGTTATCCATTGGTACTATATAGACTCATTTAGGAAGTAGATTTTTCAAAAATCATTTCATTGGGGGCTCTTATAGCTCTTATAACAATCTATACATCAATTGTGTCAAGTATATTTGTACATAGGTTGCCATCATCATTTTCTAAACATTTACTTTCTATTTGAGCACTTGGTGCTAGCTCCTCTTTTTTCCCTCCCACCCTGGTGACCCCTTGATAAATTATAAATTATTATTGTTTTTATATCTTAGAACACCTGTTGTCTTCCTTCACCCGCGTTTCTGTGGTTCATCCCCCTGGAGGGGTAGGGATTATGCATCGATCATTGCAATCAGTTTCCCCTTCTTCCCTCCTTCCCCCACCTGCCCCCTACCCTCCTGGTATTGCTACTCCCATTTCTGTTCCTGAGGGCTTTATCTGACCTGGATTCCATGTGTCGTGAGCTCTCATCTGTACCAATGTACATGCTCCGGTCTAGCCAGAACTGAAAGGCAGGACTGGGGTCGTGATATTGGGGGGTAAGGAAGCCTCAAAGAAACAAAGGAATACTGTGTGTTTGTCAGTGCTATATTGCACCCTGGTTGACTCATCCCTTCCTTCTGACCCTTCTGTGAGAAGATGTCCTATTGTCTACAGACGGGTTGTGGGTCTCTGCTCCGATCCCCTTCGTTCTCAACAGTAAGGTTTTTGTTGTTGTTGTTTTGTTTGGGGTCTTCTGGTGCCCATTACCCAATTCCACCGACAACTCATGATCTCACAGGCTGGTGCGGTTCTTCCATGTGGGTGTGTTGCTTCTCTAGATGGCTTCTTGTTTAACTTTAAGCCTTTAAGACCCCAGGTGCTATATCTTTTGGTAGCTGGGCACCATCAACTTTCTTCACCATATTTGCTTATGCACCCATTTTGTCTTCAGCAATCGTGTCAGGAGGGTGGGCATTGCAAAATGCCAGGTTGTTAGAACAAAGTGTTCTTGCATTGAGGGAGGGCTTGAACAGAGGCCCAAAGTCCGTCCACTTCCTCAATGTATTGCCATATAACTATATGTACATACCTGTATTTTTATGAATTAATATATCTATAAAAATGTACCTCTATCCATAGCTTTGCTTCCTAGATCTTTCCTGTTTCCTTTTACCTTCCTCCTGCCCCACCATCATGCTTGAAGTAGACTGATAGGCCTTTCTTACCAGTGTGTCTGGATCTGGAAGCTCCATGGAAGCCTGCGTTCCACGGGCGACTCTGCTGACATTTGAAGTACTGGTTGTTGCCTGTTATTGTTAGGTGTCAGTGAGTCAGCTCCAACCCATAGTGACCCTCGCTCTGTGAAACAGAACAAAACACTGCTCCATCCTGAGCCATCCTCACAATTGTTCTAGCCTGGGCCCACTGATGTAACCACTGCATCGATCCATCTTGCCGAGGGCCCTCCTCTGTTTTGCCCTCCCTTCACTCTGTCAGACATGATGTCCTTCTCCAGGGACTGGTCTCTCCTCACAGTTTGTCCTAAGTATGTAAGACAAAAATCTTGTCATCCTTGCCACAAAGGAGCACTCCAGCCATACTTTGACCAATACCGATCGGCTTGGCCTCTTGGCCTCTTCTCCAGCACCGGCTGCATAGCGCCCAATATTCCAGCACCATGAAAGCCATCACAGTGTGACAAATTGACAGAGAGGAGGTGGAAGGGTCACATTAACCAAAAATTATTTTTTTGTGTTGTTCTCTGAGCTGGACGCTTAGCAAGACAGACACAACGATGCTTCCATTGCTCTCCTGTTTCTGGGCAGAAAAGGTGGGTGTCCACCTCGTAGAAAGAGACCTCTTAGGCATCCTGCTCCACTTGTTCACGTCTACTACCACATCTCTGGGTGGCTACTCTAAGCTGTCTTTGACGTTGACCTTCTTACATCTGGAAGAAATCGACATGCCCTCCCCATAAGCGGTATTTCCACATTTTCTCTAACATGGCAGTGTGTGCCACAGCCAAATGCGTAGCTGAGAGTCCAGGATCCTTTGTTGTTCTTCTCTTTGTGCCACACCATCTCTACAGTCCCTTTCCATTTCCTTCCAACCTTTATCATCTTGAACTTGACTTCAGTTCACTGTCCTCCAGGCACCTTGCGGGTGCTGTGCAGTCAGACACAAGCACACCGGAGCCCACAAATCAAGGAGCACAACTTCCTGACTAGTAACTGAAGGTCTCACACAGAACCCAAGGTCCAGGATGAAGCATTCGAGAATTTCCCACATTTAACAAGATGACTGCTTGCAGACGGGGTAGGTGCCAGCAGAAAATCCTGCCAGGTGTAAACGCAGTAAAGGACCCCCACTGTCCTTGAGAATCCTGTTTGTGACTTGATACCAATGCCACACAATTATACTGATTTTGCCTTTCAGATATGAAGGTAACATGCAAACTTTCAAGATGCAAACATTACACACACACACACACACACACACACAAATCGCTTGATTAGAAATATGTGCCAGTTACATATCTCCTGTCAACTTGAGTGAAGGAAAGGAGTCTAGCCTGTCAATCAGGTCATAGCCAATCATGCTTCTGTGTGGGCATGGCCTTCTCCTGAGGATTCTGGGAACTCCTGTCTTCCTCCCTGGAGGTGGGACACACACTGTCTCTTGACACTCATATTGGGCTGACAGGTCACGCGGAGCCATGCTGATGGCAGCCAGAGCCCTGGAGCTGGGGGAGCCACGTGGAGAGCTGCGCCGGCACTGAGACGCTCCCACAGGACTTCACCCACTGGCCTCTGCTCTTCCTGTTTTCGACGTCATTGCATGTGCTGCGTGAGTCTGTAGAAGAATTTATAGCCTAGTGTTGGACATATGGGCTAATATCAAACTTATGGACTTGATCTGGACTGGGATGAGATGTTTTCTTAATATATAATTACTGTTGGATATAAAATGCTTCCAATTAGATCCTCAGAGCAGGACGGGGAGATGTAGCTTTGCTTCACTTTGAGGAAAGAGACTGTCGTGAGTCCTGTCCTTGTGTCATTGACAAAGACAATTACATATTTTTTTATTGGGGATTGTTTGTTGTTTGTATCCATGGAGCCCTGGTGATGTAGTGGTTCCAAGTTGGGCTGCTAAATGCAAGGTTGGTGGTTCAAAACCACCAGCCTCTCCAAGGGAGAATAGAGAGAGTTTGGTTTAGGTTTCTGTTCCTATACTGAAACTACATTTTAGTGACACTGGTGAAAAAATAAGTCTCTCACTGCCATTGGATCAATGCCGACTCATAGTGGCCCTATAGGACATGGTAGAACTGCCCCTGTGGGTTTCTGAGATTGTTAACTCTACAGGACTAGAAAGCCTCATCTTCTCCCAAGGAGCAGCTAGTGGTTTTGAGCTGCTGACTCTGCACTTAGCAGCTCAATGCATAACCACTAGGCCACCAAGTCTCCTAAGCGACACTGAGTAACATTCATTTATTACAAACAAGCGGCGTGGAGACAGTTGGAAGCTTTCAGAACCTCAGTGGAGTGGACAGCTACGCAGAACTCCGTTTCCGTCATGACTGGGTTCAGTCTGAGTGCTTCCCACGAATGTCACCACCTGAGAAGAAGACACCAGCTGGCTGTCTAGACGCTTCCAGATCCCGGGCAGTGATCTGTTTCTCTGTCTTTCACGCTGCCTGGTTGTGTATCTCCATCATTTCTCTGAGACATGGAGCCAGCAGCTCCAGCTGTTGCTGGTGGTACTTTTCCCTGAGATGTTTCTGGAAGCCCAATGGCCCCTTGGGTTACAGTTTCAGCTGCGCGCCTTCCCACCAAGACTCAATCAAAGAGAGAAAGAAAGAGTCTTAAGTGCCTGTCCCGCCATGATTGTTGAGTCACCGCAGCTCGCACTGCACTCTGACGCACCCCAACATGCCACCACAAGGTTGTTAATGGAAGGTTTTAAGCCTACCTTTGTGAGTGTATCTTTTAAAAAATGGGAGCAGAGTTAGCAATACGAGTAGCAATCATGTATTGAGTACGGATGATATGCCGGGCCTTGTACACAGAATCACACATGTGGAGTTCCAGTCTCCCTTCCCCGAATGGCCCTCTGGCCTAGCTGACTCCATACAGCAAGAGGAAGAAACAGATTCTGGAAGAGACTGATTTCCTCAAGATCACCCAGCTGAAGAGTGGCCTGTTGTGTTAGTCTGAGTAGACTAGAGAAACAAGTTCATAGACACACTAATATGTATATAAGAAAGAACTTTATATGCAAGAGCAGTTGAATATTGAGAAAACATCCCTGCCCAGTCCAGATCAAGTTCATAAGTCCAATATTAGCCCACATGTCCGATACCAATCTATCACAAAACACATACAATAAAGCTGAATGCAGGAAGATCACAGGCCAGTGGGTGGGAAGTCTTGTGGATCCAGTGCCTGTGTAAGCATCTCAATGCTGGCAGAGGTTTCTATGTGGTATCTCCAGCTCCAAAGGGCTGGCTCCATCAGCCTCTCTCCACGTGTCTTCTCCACAGGGATGTCTCCCAAGGAGTGAGCCAGAGAAAGAGTGTGTCCTGCCTCCAAGGAGGAAATACAGGAATCTTCAGAAGAAGGTCATGCCCACACAGAGGCCTCATTGGCTATATCCCGATTGGCAGGTTAGACTCCACCCCCACACTCTTAATCTTCCCAAGTTGACAAACGATTCTATAATTACCACACCTGCCATAGATAGGTTTTATGTCAACTTGGCTGGACTAAGGTTCTCCGTTGGTGGTGGTGGTGGTGGTGGTGGTGTTTACTATTAAGTCGGTTCTGACCCATAGTGACCCAAACACTGTCCAATCCTGGGCTACCCTCACAATGGCTCCCATGTTTCACCTCATTGTTACCACCACTGTTTCAATTGGCCTCATTGAGAACCTACCTCTTTTTTCACTGACCCACTACTTTACCAAGCATGATGTCCTTCTCCAGGGACTACTCAATCCTGGCAACATGTCCACAGTATGTGAGACAAAGTCTCACCATCCGTGCCTCTAAGGAGCACTCTGGCCAAACTTCTTCCAACACAGACCGGTTTGGCCTTTTAGCAGTCCCCGGTGCTTTCGGTGTTCTTCGCCTAGACCACAGTGCAAACCCATTGATTCTTCTTTAGTCTTCCTTATTCAACGTCCGACTTCCACAGGCATAGGAGGCAACTGAAAGTATCATGGCTGGGGTCAGGCGCACCTCAGTCCTCAAAGTAACATCCTTGCGTTTCACCACTTCAAAGCCGTCTTGTGTATCAGATTTACCTAATGAAATGCATCTCTTGATCTCATGATTGCTGCTTCCTTGAGCCTCGACTGTGGATCCAAGCAAGACAGGATCCTTGATAACGTCAACCTTTTGCCATTTGTTATCTATCGGTCCAGTTGTGCAGATTTGTGTCTTCTTTACGTTGAGTTGCACTCCATACTGAAAACTACCATCCTTGATCGTCATTAGCAAGGGCTTCAAGTTCTTCTCACTTTAAGCGAGCAAAATTGTGTCATCTGCATATCACGGATTGTCAATAAGCCTTACTCCCATTTTTTATGTGGCATCCTCCTCCATATAATGCAGTTTATCTGATTACTTGCTCAGCATAAGTTTGAATTAGTATGTTGCGAGGATACCACCCTGACACACACACTCTTCCTAATTTTAAACTGTGCAGTATTACTCTGTTCTGTAAGCACAACTGCATCTTGATTCATGTACAGGTTCACATGAGCACAAGGAGCTGTTCTGGAATTCTCATTCTTCTCAAGGCTATTCATGGTTTGTCATGATCCACACTCTTGAATGCCTTGGCATCATCAATAAAACACATGTAAACATCTTTCTGGCATTCTCTGTTTGGAACCAAGATCCTTCTGACATCAGCAATTCATCTCTTGTGCCCTTTCCTCTTCTGAATCTGGCCAGAACCTCTGGTAACTCCCTGAGAATGTATTGATGCCACCGTTGTTGGATGGTCTTTAGCAAAATTTTACTCGCATGTTAATTAATGATATTGCTCCATAACTTGAGCATGCTGTTGAGTCGCCTGTGTTTGGCCTGGGCACAAATATTCGTCTCTTCCAGTCAGCGGACCACACAACTGTCTTCTAAATGTCCTTGCTTAGATGAGTGCCTCCCGTGCTTCATCAGCCTGTGGAAACATTTCAGTGGGCAGTCCATCCATCCCTGGAGCCTTGTTTTTGGCTAATGCTCTCAGTGCAGCTTGAACTTCTTCCTTCAACACCACTGATTCTTGCTCAGTTGATGCCTCCTGAAATGGTGGCATTTCAACTGGTTCTTTTGGTAGCAACTGTATGTATTCTTTTCATCTTCTTTTAATGTTTACTGCATCGTTTAATATTTAGCCAATAGAATCTTTCAATGTTACAACTCAAGGCTTGAATTTTTTCTTGAGTCCTTCCAGTTTAAGATTTGCTAAGCCTGTTCTTCCTTTTTGGTAACTCTGACTCTAGATTAGATCATAGACCAATAAAGGGGGAAGCAAGACGCCTTGGGCTTGAGGCCTGCTCCCATTTAAGCAAACTCCACGGGAAAGCTTGTCACCTCCGTTGGGTCTGAATCCTGGTTCATTCATTTCCTACCATACTGCCTACCTTGCCCAGGCGCCATCTATGGCCTGCCAACCTTGGATTAATCTGACACTGGTCTTTCCATTTCGTCTTCCAGTTTCCTGGTTCATGATCTCCCACAGCTAGAGGAGTCAGAAGAGACCTCTAACTTCATTAACGTCAGACCCACAGACTTTGCTGGACTGGACTTTCATGCTTCCACACCATTGAGACATTTCTTTATAGCAGTGGTTTTCAACCTTCTGAATGCCACAACCCTTTCATACAGCTCCTCATGTTGTGGTGATCACCAACCATAAAATTATTTTCATTGCTGTAATTTTGCTACTGCTATGAATCATAATGTAAATGTCTGATATGCAAGATGTATTTTCGTTGTTAAAAATTTAACATAATTAAAGCATAGTGATTAATCACAAAAGAATACGTAACTATATATTGTGAAATATTTATGTGTTTTCCGATGATCTTAAGGGACCCCTGAGAAAGGGTCGTTTCACCCGCAAAGGGGTTGTGACCCACAGGTTGAGAACCGCTGCTTTATAGGAACTCCTTTTTATATACATACACAGAGAATCACCACTGTTTTTGTTTCTCTAGAGAACCCAGGCTAAAACCCAACCTGGAATCTACGACCTGCATCTTTAACCACTTCTCTCTGCGGTGTATTCTTCAGGAACTGAACTAAACACATAACAAAGCAAAACAAGCAGACGAAAACAATAATAATAAAACCCACCCCCCATCAACTCAATTCCAACTCATGGCAACACCATGTGTCTGAGCAGAACACTGATCCGTAGGGTTACTGTGGGTGTGATCTTTCAGAATCAGATCACCAGAACTTTCTACTGGGGAACCTGTACTAAAACCAAACCAATCCACTGCCAGTGAGTCACTTCTGACTCAGAGCAACACTATATAGGATGTGAGTTTTTACAGGAGCATATAGTCTCATCTGAAAGTGACTAGTTGGTTGGAATCACTAACTTTGCACTTAACAGCCCAATCTCCAACCCGCAGCACCATCAGTACTCTTCTTGGTGGGATCAATTCACCTACCTGTCTTAACAGTCAAACGCATAACTGTTCGAAATCCCTGGGGACTCTACTTGTTAGGAATAGGGATGGCTGAAGCAGGGAGTTTCCCACCCACATCCTTGGCTTCAAGATGAGAGTGTAACTGTCAATCAGAGAAGAATTGATCCACAGGGATTATTTACTATTACTTCTTACTTTAGTTGTTGTTAGAGGCTGGCACGTTTGTTCCAACTCTTACCAACCTTGCACAATGGAAGGACGCACTGCCAGTCCTGCACCATTCTCACAACATTGATAGACTGAAGGCCACTGTTAAAGCCACTGTGTCAACCCAAGTCAATGAGCAGCTGCCTCTTCTTGGCTGACCCTCTACTTGACCAAACATAATATCCTTCTCCAAGGACAAGACCCTCTTGGTGACATGTCTAAAGTAAGTGAGACTAAGTCTCGCCATCCTCACTTCCAAGAAGCGTTCCCGCTGTCCGTCTTCCAAGACAGAGTTGTTGGGTCTTCTGGCAACCTTTTTGCTAACACCATAATTCAAAGTCATCTGTTCGTCTGGGGTTCTCTTTATTCATTATCCAGCATGTGAGGAGACTGACATCATATCATGGCTCCAGTCAGGCACACCTTAGTCCTCCAAGTGACGTCTTTGCTCTGCAGCCTCTCGAAGAAGTCTCCTGCTGCAGTCCTGCCCGTAGCAATTTTTTGAGTGCTCCTTTTATGTGTGTTGAAATTCAATCCAGGTAAAATGGGCAAATTCCCTCTTTTCTCCACTTATGGTGATGCAGCTCCCCCCACCCCAATCATTGTATCGGGGGCTCTTACAGCTCTCATCACCATCCATCCATCCATGTGCGGAGCACATATGTACATATGCTGCCATCATGCAGCTTTGTGGCCTTTGTGGTGGTGAGATTTTATGTCAACCTGTACCTAGATGGAAGTGTAGGAGTGGAGTCCGACCTGCCAGTTGGTTCAAAGACTGATGATGCCCTCTGGGAAGGGGGTAGCCTTTTTATAAAAGAGACACACACTTTCTCTTGCCCTTTGCCATCCTGCTGGCTTGGATTTTGTGTCTGCCTCCAGAGGCAGCCCCAGTTGGGCCTCCAACCCTGGGGGTTGTCAGAAACCTGCCATGTTCCCACAGACCTTGCATCCACTTG
This sequence comes from Echinops telfairi, assembly GCF_000313985.2. Classification (NCBI taxonomy): domain Eukaryota; kingdom Metazoa; phylum Chordata; class Mammalia; order Afrosoricida; family Tenrecidae; genus Echinops; species Echinops telfairi. Next base: position 7,234,982 of record NW_022107431.1, read on the forward strand.
ACTCTGTCCCCACCAGCCTCGGATTTCCCTGCTGCCCACTCCACTGGTCTGTTTCATCAGCCTGCAGCCATGTGAGTCAGAAGAAGGCGCAAGCTAGTATTGAACCCATGGGCATCTGGCGGACTAGGCTGGGATGCATTCTTGATATAAATGTATTTCGTGATAAAGTTTTCTCTTATACATATATGTGTCACCTGTTTTGTTTCTCTAGACAATCCAGCCTAGCACAGTCCAACGTGGGAGAATTTTTGTTTTCTTTGTGCAAAAAAATGTTCTATAATCGATACAAAAAGTCCTTCTCCCTTCCTGTGATCAAGATTGCGTCATCTGCATGCCACAGGCTGTGAATGGGTCTTCCTTCGATCCCAGTGCCCGGTTCTCTTCCTATTAAATAAACCAAACCAAACTCACTACCACTGAGTCAATGGGAGGACTGCCCCTGTGGATTTCTGAGATGGTTCCTCTTTGTAGGAGTAGAAAGTCCTCTATCTCTTTCTCTCTCTCTCTCTCGCACACTCTGGTGGTTTCAAACTGCTGACATTGTGGATCAGAAACAATAAAATTCAGCCCATTGGTTATAATTCAAAGTTTCTAACTCCATCAGAACCCAGCGTTCTGACTCCCCGTGCAGTTGACAGTTATGAGGAGGCTAAAGCAGACACTTGGCATTACTGGAAGTCACAGGGAGGCCAGGGAAATGAGACTAAAGACACTATTTCATAAAGACACAGACTGATTTTTCCAACACTGTCACTTCCCCAACTGCTATGTAACCTTAGTGTCCTCTCTTCACGGTGAATAATGTACTTATTACAATGAGCCTTCCGTCCAAGTATTTGGCAGTTTCATTTGTTGAGATCTTCTTTATCAAAGATGGTGACTATTCTGACTAATGTTTTATCACTTCCTCTAAGAAATATACTGCTGGAGCCATGGTTGCATGGTGGGTACACATTGGGCTACTAACTGCCAGGTCAGAAGTTCAAAACCATTGGCCATTCCTTGGAAGAAAGATGAGGCTTTCTGCTCCTATAAAGGGTTACAGTCTTGGAAACGCATGGTTGAGGGGAAGGGGCGGACAGGGCTCCTCTGTCCTATAGGGTCACTGTGAGTTGAAATCAACTTCACAACAGTGGGTCTTTTGGTTTTGATTTGGTTTTTGAAAAGATAAAGGAGAAAGTAGTGTCATTTGTAAACTAACCCAAACGCATCCCTAAATTCCATGCTGTTGGCAGTAATTCTGCTACCTAGAGGATAAAGGAGCCGAGGGTGGTGCAGGACCAGGCAGTGTTTCGTTCTGGGTCACTCTGGGTCAGAGCCAACTCCGTGGCACCTAACAACGCCAACACTGGAGGAGAGAGGCTCAGGTTGCTTTCTGGGTTTTCTAGATGAACGTTCCGTAGAAGCATTGAGGGAAAGTACTCACTGGCAGAAGATAGAACGACTTGGCTTTGCATTTTGAGTGCCCCCCCACCTTTTTCTAGGTTTCTTTTTGATGATGCATTTTGCAAAAGGATATAGCCATGGAATAAGATGAATTGAAGATGGCCCCAAAGGTTCATAGTGATAAAGGAAAACACACGGTCACGAAAAACTCAAGCTTGCAACGCCAGTAGAATGTGATGCAGAGGGTCATACACCTGCCCAGAGCGAGCAGATTCCATCCCCTAATTGAATGAACAATCAAAACTTCCTGTCCAATGTGCTCAGGAGCGTGTTTTTCGAGGAAAGGGAAGGACAATAGGCAATTGTGGATCTGTTAGAGACCAGTGTGTTCCCAGTCTTCAGGACTAGAACTGTCCATTGTGAACAGCGACAGATGTGTCCCTGAGGTGAAACAAGGAGACTTTCATGAGATTCCCACACACAGACAGCACAACGGGAAGGCAGAGGACAGGAAAAGGAGAGGGGTGCTGAGAGTTGGGGAAAGATTCAAAAGCACCCCTCAATGAGAAGCATCAAATGTCAACGTTCCAGACAACTGAATAGAACAGGAGGCCAAAATGAAAAAGGGAAAGGGGGGAGAGGACAGGCATTCCTCGGAACTCTGGGCTTTTCAGGTAATCGGTCACTCACGGCCATTGAGCCGATGGTGACGCATCACTACCCGGTCGGACAAGACAGAACCGACCCTGTGAGTGCCCAAGCCTGTCGCACTCATGGGAGTAGAAAGCCTCGTCTTTCTCTCAACGAGCTGCTGCCCTTCCTGGTTGCAGCCCCAGGTGTAACCCTAATGCCACCAGGGTTTCCAGTTTTCAAGTATGGTCCTATTCATTTCAAGTCTCCAGTGGGAGGGGAACTGGATTAATATTTCAGTGATATACCTTAGGAAGCAACCGTCGAGAAATCAAATGTCTGTTATTTCCCAGGATTCCACTGGAACAATCTGCTGCTGTATTGAAAAGTAAAGATGTTACTTGAGGACTAAGGTGTGTCTAACTCAAGCCAGGGTCTTTTCCATCACTTCATATGCATGAGAACGTTGGACAATAAATAAGGAACACCACAGAACAGTGGATGCATGTGGCTTATGATGGTGGTGAAGAATTTCGAAGGCACTGTAGAATGCTAGAAGAACAAACAAATCTATCTTGGAAAACGTCCAGCCAGGATGCTCCTTCGAAGTGAGTTTGGGCAGACTTCATTTCACTTCCTTTGGGCGTGTTACCATGAAGGATCAGCCCCTGAGGAAGGACGTCAGGCTTAGCTTAAGAGAGAAACTCACTCACTGCCATTGAGTCAATGGCAGGTCCTCAGGAGCACAATGAAGTACTCTAGAATTCTCATGGCTTTATACAGTTTATTATGGTCCACACAGTCAAATACCTTTGAATAGTCAATAAAACACAAGTAAACATATTTCTGGTATTCTCTGTTTTGAACCAAGATCCATCTGCCATCAGCAATGATATCCTTTATTCCATGTCCTCTTCTGAATCTGGCCTGAACGTCTGGCAGCTCTATGTCAATGTACTGCTGCAACCATCGATGGATGATCTTCAGCAAAATTTTACTTGCATGTGATATCACTGATATTCTTCTATAGTTTGAGCATTCTGTTGGATCACCTTTCTTTGGAATGAGTACAAATGTGGATCTCTTTCAGTCAGGTGGCCAAGGAGCTGTCTTCCAAATTCCCTGGCATAGATGAATGAGTGCTTCCAGTGCTTCATCCGCTTATTGAAACATTGCAGTCGATAATCCATCGGTTCCTGGAGCCTTGCTTTTGGCTCATGTTTTCAGGGCAGCTTGAACTTCTTTCTTCAGCACCATTGGTTCTTGCTCATGTGCTACCTTTTGAAATGGTGGGATCTTGACTCGTTCTTTTGGGTACAGTGACTCTATGTAGTCTTTCCATCTTTGGGGGATGCTTCCTGAATCATTTGATATTTTGACAATAGAATTTTTTAATATTGTAATTCCAGGCTCAAATTTTTTTTTCTTGAGTGCTTTCCATTTAAGAGATGCTGAGCTTGTTCTTCCCCTTTGGCTTTCTTATTCTAGGTCTTAGCACATTTCATTATAACAACATTTGACTTTGTCTCAAGCTGCCCTTTGACTTTGTCTCTTCAGCTCTTTGACTTGCTGTTGGCTTTAGATACCCTACGAAACCCTATAGGGCACTTCTACTCTATCTTGTGAGTCACTATGAGTTGGAATGGGCTTGCTGGCCACAGGTTTTGGTTGTAAAGAAAGCACTAATGTCTAAACACTAGACTCACACTCTATGGGCCCTGGTAGATCAGTGGATAATGAGTTGGGCCGCCAACCACAGGGTCAGTTGTTCCAGTCCACCAGCCACTCCTTGGAAAACAGAAAAGTCCTTGTCTCACGAGAGGCAGAGTTGCTAGTGCTTCCTCTCGTGAGTCGACTTCTGCCTGCCTCACAGGTCACCATCACTCAGTGTCCCTTCTCCCGATCTCCAGTCGCTTAGACCCCAGGTTTCAGCCCCAGACCTTTTCTCTCATTTCTCTCACTCCCAACTTAGCTGTTAAAAATGCAGAAAGGAGAAGTGGTACACAGACTGCCATGCGTCCGCGCTATGTCTGCCTCAAACCCACTGCCCTGGAGGCCATGCTGACAGAGAGCAAGCCCAGCAGACGGAGGAAGCGGCCCCTGTGAGTGCCCGAGATGGTGACTGTTCATGGGAGGAGCAGGCCTCCTCGTCTCCTGTGCAGTGGTTTCTACTGCTCAACTCCGCCACCAGGGCGCCTGATGTGAGCCTGAATCCCAAGAACAACACAGACCAGTGGTTTAGGACCAACTTAGTGATGGTTTGATCCTTTCAATAGACAAGCCAAAGTTTAAGAATACCAAAAACCAAACTCACTGCCATTGAGCCGATGCCACTTCATAGCGCCCCTGTGTCACTGCTGCTGCTGTGGTTGCTGTGAGGCGCCATCAAGCCAGTTCTGGCTCGTAGACACCCCACGACCCCCGTTCAGCAGGATGCCAGACGGCCTGGTCCTGTGCCACCCTCACAGTTGTTTCTTTTGAGGCCATCGATGCGGCTCCTGTGTCTATTTTGTCAAAAGTCCTCCTGCGGTTCCAGACCCTGTAACTTTTAACAATAGTTCCCACC
>NW_022107431.1:7239663-7251478 GCF_000313985.2 Echinops telfairi
GGGGGTAGTGTTCTTGACTCAGCCAGCCAGTAAGGCTGGGGGAGGGCAAACTTCTTACTTCTGAGGAGGACCCCCATAGGCTAATCTTCTTTACTCTTTGTGCGGGTGTCTACTTCATCTATCTGTCTTTTCCAGAGGCAAATTACCATATATAAGTGAGTTTTTCAGCACATTTTTAATGCAGTTTTTGTGGTCCAATCAGGTGCCTCGGCTGATATTCGAGTTGGTTTATACTCGAGTAGATAAGGTACCTCTCCGTGAATTCCCAGATTGTCAAGGTGAATGCTCAGCATTATTGCCCCTCCTGTCTCCTTAGGGCTTCACCATGGCAGTGCACTGGTCACAAGTGGGTGGCGATCACTCAGGATGGCGTTACGGCTCTTTCAAGGACAGGAATGGAACCACAGACCTCCCTGCAGACCAAACAGATGCTTTTGGTTGGAGGCACTAATTCACATGTAAATTTAAGATATAGAACAAGTAGTTTTATAGTACCACTGTCCCAAATGTCGTATGGTCCCCAATACTTAGTTGGCTAGTAATATTTTATGAAAAATGCCTATACTAACAAAAATGATTGCCTGTTTGTCTGAACTTCAAATGTCCCTGGGTGTTTTGTGCTGGTCTCTGCCCATCTTTTCAGGCTTTAGCTACCATAAGAAATGTTATCTCTAGCTTTGAGCTCTGGTTAAACTTCAAGGTGCTACTGCCTACGACACATTGCCTCTGGGAGAATTAATAGGCGTTGCAACAAGCCAAAGAAAACCAATGTTTCTCCTCAACACTCCTCTACCCACAGAGAACTTCACCCTCCCATGGACCCCGCCCCAAACCCTGTGCTCACGCTGTCGTCCTCTCTTCTGCTCGTGTCCCTGTCGGAACACAAATGCTATTAAGCCAATCATCAACACTGGAGTTTGTCTCTGGCTCTTCACCCCTACCCAGTCACGGCCGATGGAAACAAAGACGGTCGACATACTGCACAGCATCCAGCATCCAAATCTCGTATGTGTTGGATTTGAAACCGAACAGAAAACAGGACCCCTGGTGGCGTAGTGGTTATGCGTCGGGCTACTTCAACCTAAAGCCGGCAGTTTGAAACCACTAGCCACTCTGTGATGAAAGTCGAGACTTTCTACTCCCGTAAAGAGCTGCAGGTTCGAAACCCACCGAAGCAGTTCCCCTCTGCCCTATCGGACACTGGCTCAGCTGTGAGTTTGAGAAAACCGGCAGCGATGACCCACTCAAGGATGGCGGCCGACACATTTGGAGCGGTGCAGGAGAAAGCCACCATCGTTGAGCAGAGCTTCACTACCTGTTTCCAGCGAGAGTTCAAAGCTGACACCCAAGAGATAGGGATGCCGTGCGGTGTGTACCCTGCCCTTGTTTCCATCAGCCCAGATGAAGCCAGTTGGAACCGGTTCAGAGCTCTTCTTGCCACAACCCCACTGTCATAAGTCAATTCCAAGTCACAGAAAGTCTACATCGAAGCTTCCGCGGAGGTCGAGCTTTAAGGGAACAGAATGCTTCCATTTTCTCCTGGCTTTGAGCCGCTGACCCCGTGCTTAGCGACCCAACATCCGAAGCAAGGGCACCACCACGGCGCCCTCGAGGCATGAAGAGCCCAAGCTCACTGCTAGACAGATGATTGCTTTGGACCGAGTAGAACCCGAAGCTAAACCTTCATGGGAGAAGAAAGTCTCATCTTTCTCCCCTAGGGCAGCTGGTGGTTTTGACCTGCTGACCTTGCCTGAGCAGCCCACTGTGTAAGCAGTGCCACCAGGGCTCCTGCTTCGAGGCTCCTCCCTTTTGTGACGTCACATACATTCTCGCCTCTACCGCTCGAACTGGTCTGTCCTGGAAGAAGTGGCCAGAGTGCTCCTTGGAGGCAAGGGGGGCGAGACTTGGTTTCACTGGCTTTGGACGTGTTGTCCGGAGAGATGGGCCCTGGAGAAGGACGTCGTGCTTGGTCGAGCGGACGGGCAGCGGAAACGAGGAAGGCCCTGGAGGAGACGGATGGACACCGTGTCTGCAAGCATGGGCGCAGGCAGAGGAATGATCGCAAAGTTGGCGCAGGACCCTCCGGTGTGTCATTTGATCCTGCATAGATCGGGTTGCTACGGTAGTAACCAACTAGATGGCACCTAGCAACAACACACCTGTGGTTATCATCCTAATTTGGAGGGAGGTGTTTGTTATGCTAATGAGACAGGATTAAAGTGCGAGATATTTTGAGTCACCACCTTACTGGAAAGTATGACTCCGGTCACTTCCCGTTGTTTCCTGGTGGGGGAGGGGGGGCGTGGTCGGCAGAAGGCAAACACCATACCTTCATCAAAGGCATCTTTGTGACCCACGCTTCCCAACAGAGCATGTGCAAAAGACCAGTGCTGGGCCACCAGTGGTGAACACGAATCAGATGACAGCTCTTACCCTGTTTTGTTTTGTTTTGTTGATATACAATTTGATATACAAATCAGGGTAACACCTTGGCAGGAGAGTCAGAAACGTGGCAAAGATGAGATAACTCACAAAGGCTCCATGGAAAGAAAACCAGAGCAGAAGCCACCAAGAGTTTACAGCCAGGAAGGATTTCATGCCGCATTATTCTGAGGGGCAATTAAAATCATTACTGATTTAACCTAAAACAATAGTCTGACCTCTGGAGCCTCTGTTTCCTAAAAGTGTCTGGATTCTTCCAAAGACTACAATGTCCAAGGCAAAATAGTCTTACTAATTTACCCGGGCTATTGTTAGACTCAAGGGCAGCTTTTAGGAGAGCCATTTCCTGCAGGCGCAAGTTTCCAAAGGACATGTAATGGGTAATGGCTTTGGCAGCTTAGTCCAACCCCACGGCCCCCGATATCTGGATGCCAAGAGAATTAAAACTTTCTCACCCCCCATCCAAGCTGTTAGGAAATCCTTGTGGGACCACCCTTAAGTATCAATCCGCTCCCTCTCTTCCATTCCCCACCTGGTCTGCACCATCAGCATCTCGTGTGGAATAACTACAATCACACTTGCGAATGCCCCTGCTTCCTCCTCTGTCGCATGCACTTCCTCCTCTGCATAGCAGCCTGAGGAATTCTCTTAAAACGTAAGCCATAAACCTGTGGAATGGAGCCCATTACTGTAACCCTTCTACCCATAACTCCTTGAGTCCTTCCAGTTTCAGATATGCACAGGAAAAATGGGAATTTCAGAACACTTCTCTGTGCTCATTTGGAACATGTTCCAGGATCAAGAGGCCATTGTGAGAACTGATCAAGAGCATCCTGGGTGGGATGCAGTCAGGAAAGGTGTGCGTCAGGGTTGTATCCTCTCACCATACTGGTTCAATCTGCAAGCTGAGCAAGTCATCAGAGATGCTGGATTATATAAAGACGAGTGGGGCATCAGGATTGGAGGAAGGCTGATTAACAATCTTCGGTATGCAGCTGACATAATCTTGCTTGCTAAAAGTGAGGAGCAGTGGAAGCACTTGCTGATAAAGATCAAGGATTGTAGTCTTCAGTATGGATGACAACTCAAAGTAAGGAAGACCAAAATCCTGACAACTGGACCGACAGGTCACACGATGACATATGGAGAAAAGGTTGAAGCTGTCAAGGATTTTGTCTTTCTTAAACCCACACTCAACGTGCATGGAAGCAGCAGTCAAGAGCTCAAAAGACATTGTATTAGTGTATTAGTCTGGGTACTTTAGAGAAACAAATCCACAGAAACTCATATGTACAAGAGAGAGTTTTATATAAAGGGTAAGTGCACATCAAGAAAACATCCCAACCCAGTGCTGCCCAAGCCCACAAGTCCAACATTAGCCCATATGTCCGACACCAATCCACAAAGTCCTCCTCCATCTCACAAAACACACGCAATGATGCCGACTGCAGGAGGAAAGCTGAGTCAGTGAACGTATAAGCATCTCAGCTGGCCGGGGTCTCCCCACAGCTGCCCCAGCACCCAGGGCTGCATCAGGGTAGGTCCATGTGGCTTCTCCTCAGGGATGTCTTACAGGAAGTGAGCCTTGCAAGCTGAAGCAGGAACTGGCTAAGGCAGCTGCACCCTGGTCCCCATCACAAAGCAAGAAACCCGAGAACCAGAAAGGCGAGGCTCACCGAGCCATTTATCCCTCCACCCTCCAGTTAACCCCACATGTGTTTATCGGTCAGGTTGGCACAATAAACTACCTCAATTAGGTGAATGTGCTGCACAAGACCTCTTTAGAGTATTGAAGAGCAAGCGTGCTACTTTGAGGACTAAAGTGCTACTGACCTCAACCATGGCATTCTCCATTGAATCATAATTCATGTCAAAGTTGGACATGGACTAAGGGAGACCAGAGAAGAATTGACATATTTGAATTGTGCTGGAGAAGAATACTGGAAGTATCGGGATTGCTAAAAGGACAAATGGATCTGTATTGGAAGAAGTAAGGCCAGAGTGTTCTTTAGAGGCAAGGACGGCGAGACTTGGTCTCGCATCTTTTGTACACATGGCGAGAAGAGACCAGTCCCTGGAGAGAAGGACATCGTATTTGGGAAAGTGGAAGGGCACCAAAAAAGAGGAGGGCCTTCAATGAGATGGACAGACACAGTGGCTGCATCAGTGTGAGGCGTAGGACCAGTTGTGAGGATGGCGCAGGACCGTGCCCTGTCTCCTTCTGTTGTGCACGGGGCTGCTGTGGGTCAGAGCCAGCGTGAAGGTACCTAAGAAGAGCAATAGCCATGACACCCTAACTCCTTATGTGATGTGCTGTCACTCTGAACTCCAGGCCTGTGGCGACACCCCATTTTGGCAGGCATTCTCTACTAATGGACGAGAGTAGAGTGGGATGAAGACCTAACTTTAGTAGAAGGTCTGAGCCAAGCCACGCCCTTTGTTCGTTTGAGGGCCATCTTTAAACTGTACTTTACTAGAGGGTATGACTTAAGAGACCCTCTTTCATTTTCCTTGGTGGTATGTTTGACTAAAAGACAAACTGAACCTCCATCAAAGCCATTCCTCAAATTCATAAGAGCTGTCTGGGACACGGAGAGAAATCACAGGACTGCTTGCAAAAGCATCTCTATCTAACGTAGGGGAGGCCGCATAACTAGATGCACCAAGATGCGGAGGAGCAATGCTTTCTTGTCTGTTCTGTGAGACAGAGTGGTAGGCCAGCTGGCTTGCTGACCTATGGGGGGTGGGGGGTGGACAAAGGGCAAGGGACCACGTGGCTGTGAGGCTGAGGGCTAGAGAGAGCCTGGGCTGCTGGCTGAGGAGCTGAGCTGCTCTGGACTAATGACTGCATCCTTACTGCTTGCTGACCCTGTTAACTTCCCTGCAAAACCCAGCATGAGAAATGGTTGGTGTCAGAATACGGAAAGAAGGATAGAGCGTGGAGGGATATGCCTGACCCCCTGCCTCATGGTAATAGGGAAGCCAGAGGAGGTCAGATATCTCTGTGTCCCTGTCACTCTCCAATCCAAGACCTTGTAGTGGTGTCCCGTGATGCTCAGCATGTAAGCCACAAGTCTCAACACTGTGCTACAAGGGCTCCAGGAACCAGCAGCCTGCTGCCCTCTCTTGTCATCTCCCTCTGTCCTCTTTCTGCACCCTCACTCCTGCAGCCTCTACCATGCTCCTGCTTCAGACCTTTTCCCCCCAGCATCCCTTCCTTCTAGAATGTTCTTCACTCATATCTATCCACATAAATAACTCTGTGCCTTCTCCAACCACAGGGACATTTCTATGAGGTCACTGTGAATCGGAATCAACTTGATGGCAGTAAGCTGTTTTGTTTTGTTGAGGGTGCACTTGGATAAATCCCCCTGGAAGGATGACACCTTATCACAGAGCTGCGCCGGCTGTTTGCAGAGACACACCTGCTCTAGACCAATCATTAACTGCATGGCGTGCAAAGTACTATTTGTTCTTCGGCTTTCCATCCCTATATTGCCATACGAGGGGCTAATGAACCCGTAGAGAGCCACCGGAGACTGATGGAATGTGTTGAAACGGCTCCTCCTGCCTGTGGACTAAAAGCAACTGTGTGTAGTTAACAAGAACAGTCCTCTGGGTAAGGGCGGGCACTTTTTTCTTTTCTCTTTTTTTTCCTGGAAACTCTTGGGGATGTCATGTGTGGGGGTACAATAAAGGAAGACGACCTGTGTGAGGGTGTTGGCAGAGTAATTCTCCCATCCTGACAAAGATAACAATCCAGAAAGCCATTGTTGGTCCAAGTCCCTGGGAGACTGCCAAGCAGCGTCTTAGTAAGCGAGCGGTAGTGGGCAGGGCAGTGGGGTGCTTGCCAGGGCATGCTGGTGAACCTACTGGCCTGGACTAGGGCCAGCTCGGCTTCCCTTTATGAACTTGGCGAGTTCTGAGCCTCTCTGCATCCCAGTTTCCCCTTCTGTAAAGCAGGGGCTCTGTGGCGAGGAGTTGCTGTGATCTTCCGTGAAATATGAATGCCCACATCCTGAAATTAGCGCTGTGCCTTGCACACAGAGAGAACCCAGCAAACTGCCACTGTTTCCATCCTCTAAGAAGGGAGCGACAGCAGATACTGGCAGCTGTTCTAGGACAAGAGTTCATCCGCAAGGTGCCTTCCGAAGAAGGGTGGCCCTCGTCTCCCTGGAGAACACGACTCTCCTTTCATGAATGTTGTTTAGCAAAGTGAACGTCCAGGAGCCAGGGAGGAGTTTTCAATGGAAAACAGCTCTGTCCTGGCCAGAGATTTTAGTGTTCCTACAGGAACGGTGGAGGAACAGCCTGTGATCTTAAGGCAGCAGTCTAGGCAAGTTATGTGCATGTGGGACACAATCTCTTCCCAGAATCATTCAGGACTATAAAACTGATTCTCAGGCAAGATTTATCAAACCTCCCTTCAAAGCATGGTATTGGGTAGTTGAGGCAAGATCAAGTGTATTGCTTCTGGATACAAAGATTGATGGCCTACAGCACTGGTTCTCATCCTTCCTAATGTTACAACCCTTAAATATAGTTCCTCGTGTTATGGTGACCCCCCAAACCATAAAATTATTTTTGTTGCTACTTCATAGCTGTCATTTTGATGATGTTACGAATCAGGGGACCCCTGTGAAAAGGTCATTCGACGCCCAAAGGGGTCACAGGCCACAGGTTGAGAGCCGCTGGCCTACAGGATGTTGTTGCTGTGAGTTAGTTGGTGTTAAGTTACCTCCTACCCTTGGCTAGCCCATACACAACAGAACCAAACATTGCCCAGTCCTCTGCCACCTTCATAATCATTTATATACGAGGGGGTACACCCAAATTGGAATTTTTTCAAAGCTATGCATTTATTACTATTTTTTGTTACAAAACAACCTTGTCACCTTCAAAGTACTCTCCATGACAATATGTTTGTCAAATCTGGAATTCCATTCTTGGTAACATTGTTCAAACTCATCTGTTTGGATGGCTGTTAGCACCTCCATTTTTTTCTTCACCCCTTCTACGTCATTCAGTTGCTGTCCTTTCATGTCCGTCTGCATTCGAGGAAACAAAAAGAAGTTGCACGGAGTGAGGGCAGGTGAGTCAAGTGTGTGGGGCAAGAGAGGCACGCTGTTCTTTGCTAAAAAGTGGCACACTGAGAGAGCTGCGTGAGCAGGTGCACTGTGGTGGCAAAGCCAGTCCCCCTTCTGCCAGAAATCGGGCCTTTTTGTTGCACACTGTTGTGTTGTCTTTTCAGAACCTCTCAACAGAAAGCCTGATTAACACTCTGACTTGATGTAACAAACTCCAAATGCACTATGAGTCAACATTTTCATCGGTTCAGGAAGTTGACGGGTGCCCAGAACAAGGTTTGTCATCAATCGACATTTCACCTTTTTTGAAACAAGAAAACCACTCATACACGTGAGATTTTTCCATAGTACTGTCGTTGTAAGCTGTGTTCAACATCACAACAGCTTCTGCGACATTTTTCCAGGGCAGGAAACAAAATTTCACAGCTGCACACTGTTCTCTTAAACTAGCTATCACCAAAAAAAAAAAAAAAGAGGGTTGAGCTAAACTGCTTTTATGAAAAAATTCACTGTGACCATAGAGAACCTTCCCAGGCAACGCCACTGGGTGAACGACCTCAGAGCCAGTCTCGATGCTGGCCTAACAAGAAAAATGTGTACCACAAAAGCTCTGCCCAGCGGGGCTTTTTTCCATTTTGGTTGGGGCGGGGTGCGGGGGGTGTCGGGGGGAGACTGGTACTCCCGCGTACTCAAGTCCAGCATTGTGGCTACTGTGTATTTGGCAATCTGCCTCCTCAAACGAGGCACTGAAAACCCTATGGCCTTTGAGTTGATATCCGCTCATAGTGACCCTATAGGACAGAGCAGACCTGCCCCTTTGGGTTTCTGAGCTTTTAAATCTCTCAAGGAGCAGACAGCTTCAACCTTCTCCTAGAGAGAAGCTGGTGAGTTGAAACGGTTGACCTCATGGTCAACTGGCCTAGTGAACCAGATGGTTAAACACAAACCGCAATGTTGACGGTTCAACCCCACCGACCCCTTCACAGGAGAAAGGTGAGCCTGCTTCCTTAAAGATGTACAGTCTCCAAAATTCTAGGGGGAATTCTACTCAGTTTTATAACATAGACTTGATGGCAGTGGGTTTTTAACCTACTATTATCTTTCAGAAACTTTTTTAATAAACCAAAACTATAACCAGTTCCACCCTTGGATACACTGAACCATAGAGAAATTTACTTTGAAATCCATGCCTGCCCTTGGGCTGATAGAGCCTGAAAGCTGTTGTTTTAGAGGGGAGAACGGGAGCTTCCTCTTAGATAACAGATGGTGACATTGGGGCACATACTTTTCTGGTTAGCTTTTTCACAGAAACAATATGCATACAGAAAATCATAGCATGTACATTCAGCGGGCTTCCCCAGAGTGCACTTACCCATGCAATGACTGCCAAGAGAAGAGACAAGGGTATTACCAGAGCCCAGGGGCCCCTTTGTATACACCCCACCCCCAACTCATTCACTCTGCCTCCTCTCCAGCAACTCTCCCGATGGGGGACACCGACTTCTTCTCCCTGGCAGTGGACTCGTCAATAGAATCACAGGATGGATGTCCCTAGGTGTCCGGCTTCTTTTGGTCAAAACGATATCATGAGATTCATCCATGCTGCTGCACTCGGCTGATTTTCATTCATCCCCATTTCTGAGAAATGCTGCCCGTGCTTCAGTCTTGCACAGAGTGTATGCACTCAGTGGTTCGCGAGCACTGTGTTGTCTCTGGTGCCCGCGCTGCTGGCATGAAGGTCACTGGTGTTTCCACAGGGTATGTGGTAGGGCTGGACCTGTTGGACCACAAGCCACGCAGCTCTTCACTGGAATTAGCAAACGCCGTGTGCCTTTTCCAGAGTGCTTACAGCACCCTGGCTCCCTCCAGCTGCGTTGGACAATTCCAGCTGTTTCATCATCTGGTCCTCCGCTGAGAAGTTCCAAGTTGGGCTGTGGAGCCAGGCTGATGAATGTGTTCCAAATGGGGTCAGTCATCTTTTCCAATATGGCTGGCAGTTTGGACAGTCTCACTTATGAAGTACCTGTTCAGAGTGTCCACGTTTATCTGGGGGGTGGACTTGTCCTTGTTGACTTGACGAGTACTTTCATCTATTCCAAGGCCAAGGTCGGTGACAAGTGTTAGAAGTACTTCTTCCATTTTGGCTCTTGTAACGATGTCGTTTGATAAGACGTCTTCATTTTCCAATAACCCCCATTACCAGTCTTTTCCTTGATGGTTGATGCTCTTTGAATTCCGTTTAAGAAAACTTCCCTTATCTCAAAGCCGTGTGGTAGGTAGATTTTATGACAACTTGCATTGCTATGGAAGTGCATAGGGGGAGTCTGTCCTGTCAATGAGGTCACGGCCTAATGATGCCTGCTTGAGGGAGTGACAGTGAGAACCTCTTATTCTCTTGCCCTTGGCCTTCATCCTTCCTGGGACTTTGCATCCGCCTCCAGGGATGGTTCCCTTAGGGCTGCCAAACTTGGAAGTCAACCTCGAAGCTGTCAGTACCCTGCCATGCTGCCACCAACCTTGGATCCATACAAGCCAACACCCACCAGTCGGTGATCACCCTGCATCCCATTTCACCTGTTTGCAGCATCAGCCTTGACTAGCTTTGGACCCATGGACTTAGGCTGACCTGGGCTGGGATGCTTTCTTAATCGTACATTACTTCTGGATCTAAAATTCCTTCTTATACATTGATGAGCATTGCTGGCTTTGTTTCTCTAGACGACCCAGCCTAACACAGAGAGACGTTTCCTGTCTGTCTTCAAGATCACTGGTTATTTGATCTTTCACAGTTAAATCTGCAATGATGTGTTTGCGCCTCATGAGGAATGAAACGTATTTCCATTTTTCCTGTGTAGATATCCAAATGACTCAGCATTGTTATTGTTTTTGTTAAAGACATCTTCCAACTGCCCTATTGTGTCAACTCATCATAAATCAAGTGTCC
This sequence comes from Echinops telfairi, assembly GCF_000313985.2. NCBI lineage: Eukaryota > Metazoa > Chordata > Mammalia > Afrosoricida > Tenrecidae > Echinops > Echinops telfairi. The sequence continues at coordinate 7,250,137 of NW_022107431.1, forward strand.
ATAAATGCGTGGGTCTATTTCTGGCTTAGCCTCTGTTTCACTGGTCTGTTTTCTAGTCTTGCACCAAAGCCATCCTCTGTTAATAAATGCAGCTTTTTAATGCACACCCACAGCTCTGAGTGACTCAGACAAGGGTCTCCATCTGATCTTGTGTTTCTTTCTGGCTATTCTGGACCCTTTGCATTTCCATGTGGGTTAGACCAGGTTGACTAGAGAAACAAATCCAGGGACGCTTATATATGTGTAAGAGTTTTATAATCAAGGAATAATTGTATATCAAGAAAACATCCCAGCCCAGTGCATACCAAGTTCATATGTCTGATATTAGCCTATTAGTCCAGCACTAGTCCATCAATCTCTCTTCAGACTCACACATCCACATACAATGATGCAGAATGCAGGAAGATCACAGGTTGGTGGGTGAAAAGTCTTATGGATCCAATGGTGGTGGATGCATCACAGGGCTGGCATAGGTCTCTTCCAGGTCTCGGTGTGACTCCACATTGCTTGTCAGCAGGATGGTGAAGCAGAGAGAGAGTGTGCGGCCCACCTCCAGGGAGAAAGAGAGGAAGTTCCCAGAATCCTCGAGAAGACCACACCCACGTGGAGGCATCATCAGGCTGTGACCTGAGTGACAGGCCAGACTTCACCCCTACACTTATTTATCAAGTTGACATGAAATTAGATAACTATCACGACATGTGAATGTCATTACCAGCTCACACATATGAAGAACCCCCCACGCTTCCATGACTGTTTTAATTTGGTGCCCTTGACATATTCTTCCAAATATTTGTGTCTACTTTATTTCTCTTAATAGGTCTTTTTGAGAGTTGGCTATGTAAAGGTTTTGTGCAGCTCTCATGAGATTCAGTCAGGGGTATTTGAGTTTTGAGATCCTATTATACATAATTTTCATTTAAGATTCCTATTGTTGGTAACGGTGTATTTTGATTACCTGATACCAGGTAATGAGAAGCAGCAATCAAGAGAACAGATGATGCATTGTGTTGGGTAAATCTGCTGCACAAGACCACTTTGAAATGTTGAAAAGCACCTATTTGTCTTCAGCAATTGTGTCTGGAAGGTGAGCATCATGGAGCCAGTTTAATAGAACAAAGTGTTCTTGCACTGAGGGAGCACTTGAGTGGAGGCCCAGTGTCCATCTGCTACCTTAATACTAACCCTATAAATATATGCACATATATTTATTTCCCCATCCTCATATGTAAATATATTTACATGTGTACATGCCTTTATTTAGACCTCTATAAATGCCCTTTGCATCCTAGTTCTTTCCTCTATTTCCTTTTACTTTCCTCTTGTCCCACTATCATGCTCA
>NW_022107431.1:7252723-7272110 GCF_000313985.2 Echinops telfairi
AGAGCTGGAAACACAGGGAATCCAGGACAGATAAAACCCTCAGGACCAATATTGAGAGTAGCCATACCAGGAGGGTATGGGGAAGGTGGGGGGAGAAGGGGGAACTGATTACAATGATCTACATATAATCCCTTCCCAGGGGGATGGACAACAGAAAAGTGAGTGAAGGGAGACATCGGACAGTGTGAGACATGAAAAAATAATAATAATTTCTAAATTATCCTGGGTAGGGGAGGGAGGAAGGGTGGGAGAGGGAGGGGGGGAAATGAGAAGCTGATACCAAGGGTTCAGGTAGAAAGAAAATGTTTTACAAATGATGATGGCAACAAATGTACAAATGTGCTTGATACAATGGATGGGTGGATGGATTGTGATAAGAGTTGTACGAGCCACCAATAAAATGATTTAAAAAATAAAAGTCACAAATAATACTCAAGTAAAGTGACTGACCTAATGCGATGACATACTACTTTTAACATAAATGGAAATGGTGTGCCCATTTGCATTTATAGAAAAACAAGAATAAATGGAATACGAATGTAAAAAAGAACAACAACAACAACAACCCCCAAGAAATCCACTAACGGACTTCTGGCAAGACAGTGGACTGGCAGATGCTCTCCAACAAAGACCCCAGAGACTAAGGGAAGCGGGTGGGGGTGATGCTAGTGGGGCGCTGTGCTTCGGAGGCAAGGATGGAGAAGTCTGGTGAGTACCGAACAGGAGAAGAAGCTAAACCAACGCAGCAAGAGAGGAGACAGAGGGACAGAGGGACAGAGCACAACCACTTTCGACGTTTGCAAGCAGCATCCCATCAGGTAGCAGCCGGATAACCTGCGCTAATCACCCCGATCAGCATCAACAGGAGCAACAGTGGCAAATCCTGCCCTGAGTGCTCACACCCTCCTGGTGGCCCCCGGGGTTGATTTCTGAGTGGCACTGTCGTGTGTTTCTCTCAGATTGTTGCCTGCTGCGGCGGCTGGTTCTCCGTCCAAAGAACTCCCTTTAGGGTTTCTTGGAAAGCTTGGTCTTGTTTTTAACAGATTCTTTTCATTTGTTTCTCTGGACATGTCCTAATTGCGTCGGCACAGTAGAAGGACAACTTGCTTTCGTATAACTAAGTCTTGGTTGGCATTTGGGGGTTTTTGCTTTCAAAGCACGAGTGGTCAGCCATTCAGAGCTCGGTGTTAGGGTTCCAGGAGTCTCCCTTCATCTGGGGTTTTGGAACCATACACCTGGTGGTGAGCAGCTCAGTGCTTAACCACCCTACCACCCACCCTCCTTCTTGTGATGCGTGGCCCATTCAGAAGGGGGAACCTGGATCTCTGGAATGCCAATGACCAAACACTTTTTGGTGGCTCAGCAGTTCAAAGCCACCAACCATTTCATAGGAGAAAGACGAAGCTTTCTACTGTATTAGAACTTAAAATTTGAGTACCTTGATTTGCAGAAGGCAATGAGTGATGATGGTAAGAGCCCTTGTGGCAGAGTGGTTACACATTGTGCTGCTAACCACAAGGTCAGCAGTTCAAAACCACCAGCTGCTCCTCAGGAGAAAGATGGGGCTTTCTATTCATAGATTTACAGTCTCAGAAACCCACTCTGTCCTATAGGGTCACTATGAGTCAGAATCGAATCAATGACAGTGTGAGTGACAGGGACAGCCCTAAATCCATTTGCAGTCTTCTTTGAATTCTTTCTGTTCATTATCCAAGGGTGTAGGTAATCCTGCCATCGGGCAGAGAGCCTTGGAAAGAAGACTTCCTTCCTTCCCTCTCCAGCCAACGGGGGGTGGGGGGTTGGGGGGTGGTGGGGGTGGGCAGTCCTCTTAGGGGCTTGACTAGGTGTGTCCTTGATGGCTAGTTCTGGGGACCAAATAGTCATGAGTCATCTCCTATCACTTGTGCCCTGAGTGCTTTGGTTGAAAGGCCCTGGACCAATCTCGTAAGCCCTTCTGTCTAACAATGTACGTGTCCCAAGTGTGGTCCCACTGATGCTTCTGTGGTGCCACCTAGAAGTGTGATGCATCGATCTGCCATCAATCATGCTTTGGTGACAGCTTCCTTTGTCCTCCGGCGTCCTTTTGAAAGCTCAGTCTCTCAAAAAATCCTTGGATGCAATTTTGACCTCCTGCTAATGGCCTCCCCCATCCAGATGAGGTGTCTGTGTCTCTGTGTGGTCCCTGTACCTTTTTGGACTTAATAAATGCCTTCCTTGAACTATACTTGAGAGTAGGGTCCCGTTTGTGCCCAACAAACAATTCCCATAAAGAGTTGCCATCTCAGAAATGCGCAGGGGCAGTTCTAGCCTGTCCTATCGGGTTGCTGGGAGGCAGAGTCGACGGTGGTGGTGAGTGAGTGCCTTGTGTGGGAGACACGCCACACCAAGCCAGTCCCAGGAACCCTGTGCACTTCTCTGGCCGGGCTCAGTGCAGATGGAGATATGGGGCTGCAGAGATGCGCGGGGTGCAGGCAGGGGAGAACAATGAGTCATGGTGTGGAAGCATCACCCTCCCTCCCTCCATCAGCACAATGGCCTTTCAGAGCAGGACTGGACACAGGAGCTAAAGAAGCATCCCAAGGCCACTCTCCCCCACAGCCAGATCAAGGACACATTTCTGGTAGAAGCATCATCAAGAATATTGTTTAGGGGGGCGGGGCGCCAGCAGACTGCGGGTGGGGTGGGGTGGAGAATATTGTTTAAAAAACTAAATGCATGATAAATCACCAGAAATTACTGTAACCAAAGTGCTATCGTGATAGATAGGACTTCACTTCTGATGTATCAGACAGAGAGGATCCGGAAAGCCCTCTGAAGAGAGGCCGGGGAGAGCAAATCATAAATAGGTCCAGGCAGGATAGTTCGTCTCCGGAAGGTCACTGCACACCCTTTCACGTCGGTGTCTCCGGGAGGAGAGTCAAAACATGCACAAGGTTAGACGTCAGCCAGTTGTAAAAGTCGTCACCATGTGCCACATTACCTGGGGCATGTTATCAAGAGGCACCGGTCCCTGGAGAAGGATGCCATACATGGTAAAATCGGCCAGATGGAAAGCCACCACCATCAGATGGACGCCAGTCATGGCAATGCCAGAGGACCGAGTCGAATTGCTTCCTGAGGTTTCTGAGATTTTAAATCTTTAGCAGTGCAGACAGCCTCATTTTCCTCCTGAGAGTGACTGGGTGATTCAAACGGCTGCCCTTGCAGTTCACAGCCAACGTGTGACCCACCAGGCCTCCTTTGGAACAAAAGAAGGCCATCCACGAGACAGAGGGTGCCACACTGGGCTCAAACCCCACAACTGGAAGGATGGCAAACCAGGCAGGATGCCAGTCTGTTGTGTCAGTGCCTAAAACCAAATGAACACTGCTTCAAGAAGACTCCAACTATAGATGCAATCAGTATATAAGATTCGTTTTTATGAACCCTTGATAATGTATAAATTATTATTATTTTGTCATATCTTACACTGTCCGATGTCTCCCTTCACCCACTTTTCTATTGTCCATCCCCCAGGGAGGAGGTTATATGTAGATCCTCGTAATCAGTCCCCCCTTTCGACCCCACCTTCCCTCCACCCTCCCTCCACCCTCCAGTATCGCCACTCTCAGCACTGGTCCTGAAGGGATCATCTGTCCTGGATTCCCTGTGTTTCCAGTTCCTATCTGTACCAGTGTACATCCTCTGGTCTAGCCAGATTTGTAAGGTAGAATTGGGATCGTGATAGTGGGGGAGGAGGAAGCATTTAGGAACTAGAGGAAAGTTGTAGGTTTCATCGTTGCTACATCGCACCCTGACTGGCTCGTCTCCTCCCCGCGACCCTTCTGTAAGGGGGTGTCCAGTTGCCTACAGATGGGCTTTGGGTCCCCACTCCGTACTCCCCCTCATTCACAATGATATGATTTTTTGTTCTTTGATGCCTGATACCTGGTCCCTTTGACACTACGCACTCATTTGTCTTCAGTGAAGACAGAAGTTTTGTTTTGTTTTGGTTTAAGGCATATAATTTTCTGCATTCTTAGGAGAACAATAGCTTGGTTATTAATTTTAGAGACACAATTCACATAATCAAGATAATCAATCTAACCTATAATAAGGAATGTACATAAAAACTAATACTTTTAGGTGTTGGCTAAAAATATTAAGAAAGAGGCTAGCAGACATGAGGCTCTGAGTGAACTCAAGTAGCTATTTGGTGATTTTTAAAAGAAAGTATTTTATTTTATTTCTCCTATTCTATTTACTTAGACACTATCAGAAATCATAGCAATGGTGCAGATCAATACTAAGCACAGTTCATAGCATTCAGCAATGAGATCTTGTTCTGCAGTTTGGGGATTTAGCTACCTACTTCTACTGTTACCTTCTGCTGGCTTCAGGACAACAGTGTAGCAGTGCAATTCTGTTAAATTCCAGAGGTCTCATTAGTCCAATGGGTTTTCGGGCCCTTCTTCTGAGACTGAGCTGGTCCAATTTTGGTCAACCGTTTTCAGTGAATCTGTAAAGTAAAACTTATATAGAGAATGAAGATTTGTAAATGGAACTTACAATAAGAATTCTTTTAAAGTGAAAGACCTAGTAGCAATTAAATACAGAGCTAAAAAATAGTTTAAAACTTTAGTTGGGAATATCTTTAAACATGATCATTATTTTTTGCATTTTTATTGGCACCTAATCCATATACCATACAATTCAATAGTTCATTTGTTCAATCATATCAAGAAGAATTGTACAATCATCACCGCAGTTAAATTTAGTACACCCTTCACCCCCAACCCTCTGCCTCACCATGGTTAAATTGCCATTAAAATGAGTTATGTAATCACAATCTGTTCTAGTGCTCCCTCCCCCTAAATGTGATAATTAACTTGTTTTGTAAAGAACTTCAGTTATAACACTTAATAATTCTGAGGCACAATATTAAATAGTTAGGATACACCAGGAATATGCTAAGATGATCAGGCAAACATTGGCAGACAAATCTTATCTTAAAGATACCAGGAGGGAAGGGGGGTGGTTGAAGAGGGGAATTGATCACAGGGATCTACATATAACCTGCTCTCTGGGGGATGGGCAGCAGAGGGGTGGGTGAAGGGAGACGCCGGGCAGTGTAAGATAAGATATAATAATAATTTATAAATTATTAAGGGTTCATGGGGGAGGGGGGAGGGGGGGGCAAGGAAAATGAGCTGATTCCGGGAACCCAAGAGGAAAGCAAATTTTGGGAATGATGAAGGCAACAAATGTATAGGTGTGCTTTATGCAATTGATCCATGTATTGTGATGAATTGTATGAGCCGCAATAAAAGGATTTTTTTAAATATGGTACTTACTTCTCTTGATTGGCAATATATATTATGCAATTTATACTGTATCAAGCACTTTTTAGAGTCTTTTTATTTTCTTCTTTATGAAAGAGACATAAATCTTTTGTGGCTTTCCATGAGATTTCAAGATTTCAATCTTGAAAAGTATTATCAAATTTGGGGATTGTATGTTAAAATCTTTAACTTTAAGATAGATTGAATAAGCATAAAATAAATTCTCTAACAGTAATTTAGGAAATTTTTGTCTTAATAGTGAGAAACTTTTTTCTTTATGTGCTATTTGACATTAAGGTTTTAATTTTTTAATGAATGAACCCACTAAATTGCCATAAAGCTTTATAAATAAGTAAGAATCTCCAATTAATCGGACAAAATTCAATATTATTTTGCTTGAGCCATAGTTTCTTCTTTTTTTTTAAGATCATTTTATTGGGGGCTCTTACAACTCTTGTTACAGTCCATCCATCAATTGTATCTGACAAATTCGTCCATATATTCCATCGTTCCTTTCTACACATTTACTTTCCATTGAGCCCTTGAGATCAGCTCCTTTTTTTTTTTCTCTCCCTCCTGAACATCCCCCCAACCCTCGTGGCCCCTTGATAGATTATAGATTGTTCATTATTTTCAAATCTCACACTAATGGCTGTCTCCCTTCCCCTCTGGTTTCTGTTGTTCTTCTCCCTGGATAGGGGGTGTGGTGTGGTTATGTGCCATTCATTGCAATTGGTGCCCCTCCCTCCCCACCTCTCCCCTCTTCCCCCCACCCTTTTGGGATCTCTGTTCCCGTTCCTGTTCCTGGGTTCCATGTGTTGTGAGTTTTATCTCTTGCCTATACCTACGTACATGCTCCCTCTAGTCCAGAGTGGGGAGCGGCACTGGGGTCATGGTAGCGGGGGATGAGGGGGCCTCAAGGGAGTAGAGGTATATTACGTGATCCATTGGTGCTCTGCTGCACCCTGATTGACTCGTCCCCTCCCGGTGTGTTGTTTGCAGTGTGTGCTGCGGAAAGGAGCGAGGATCGGGAAGCTGTGAGACTATCCCCAAGGAACTTCCTGCAATTGGTTCCTCCTGAAGTGCTTATGAAGGGGCATCCACCTGCCCCTCTTTATCCCATCCTCTTGTTTTCCCCAGAGAACCACCCCTGGGACCCCTCTGTGGGGGATGTTCCATTGTCCGCAGATGGGCTTTGGGTTTCCCGCTCCAACTACCATCACCCCATTCTCACCAATGCATTTTTGTTTATTTGTTTACTGTTTGTTGGAAATCCTCTGATGTCCGTTGCCCGGTCTCGATGACACCTCACAATCACACCGGCTGGTGTGCTTCTTCCATGTGGGTTTGTTGCTTCACTGTTGGATGGCCGCTTGTTTAACTTCAAGCCTTTAAGACCCAGACACTGTATCTTTCAATAGCCGGGCACCCTCCTCTGCCTTCCCCACGTCTGCTTATGCCCCATTTTGTCTTCAGCGATCAGGTAGGAGGTGGTGGGGGTGAGCATCACGGAATGCCAATTTGTTAGAACAAAGTGTTCTTGTATTGAGGGGAGGTATGAGCCGAGGCCCAAGGCCCGTCTGAAACCTCAGTGTATTGCCTTATAAATATATGTACCTAGGCCAATACCTCTATTGTTATGGATTAATGTACTTACATAAGTACATTATGTCAATGTACTTATGTACACCTCTGTTAATCTCCCTATCCATGCCTTTGCTTCCTAGAGCTGGCCTCCGTTTCCTTCTGCCTCCGCCTGCCCCGCCATCACTTTCCCCCTCTTCCTCCTCTTAGTGCTTCCTCTCCACCAGCTTGGTGCTGCTCTGATCCTCCCAGGATCTCCACCATCTCCTAGATGCTGGTTCCGCTTCCTACCTGTTCCCCTGTCCACGACGGCGTACGCTCACCACACCCTTCTCCCTGCCTCCTTCGTCCCCCTCTACCCTCCGGGGCCATTGGCCCCATTGCCTTCTCCCCTGGCTTCCCTCCCATGGTCCAACCCATATAATTAGGCAACCCATCCATGTCCCAGTCCGAACAATAAGAAGACATGCGGTTGAAGAAAGAAAAGGAGAGAGAAAAAGACGAGAGAAAAACAAAAAAGAAAGAAAGAAAAACCCTAATATGTCCAGGTCTGTTTGTTGGCCCCCATGAGCCCCTCCCCGCTGGTCCCGAGGGAGATTTGGGGGCTGTCCCTCCTCACCCGAAGTCAGTTCTTGGGGCTCCTCAGGGGCTCTGTGCCTCGGCTTTACTCCAATTGCTGATCTGTTATGCTCCATTCCCACACTGTCTCCCCGCTGTGTGTCCCCATTATTGTCCCCTGTCACCGTATGCTCCAGTTAGGGGACAGCATGTCTTGAGTTGCTGGTAGTCCCACAGTCCTCTCTGTGTTCCAGCAGCTCCATGCAGGGACCCCATCCTCTGGGCTTGGGGTGCCATGTGGAGTCTAGGCCGCCTGCCCCTTTCTCGTTTTCCTTCTTGGTTGCTTCCGACTGGTCTGGGTATGGTAGGTCGGTCCCCCACCCCCACCCCCCGACCCCTGACCCCCCTGACCTGAAGGGCTAGTATCTTCTCTGCTGCACACACTTCCAGGGCGGGGGTCACAACGACGCTGGTTCTGATTGGGGCCAGCCCTGGAGCCATGATTTCTTATACAATGTCCTTTTTTAAAAAATAGCTCACTCTCTTCTTTTTTTTTAAATATAATCTTTCTCAACTTTCCCCTAACTAACTTTCTGTGATTTCTCATAGACACTTGTGTTTCATTTTTATATTCTGGTATAGCCAGATACTTATTTTAAGACAAAGCTCCTTTTTTTTTTCCTTTAAAACTATTTTTAAACGTTCTCTTTTTAAATTTTCTATTCAACTTTTCTTTGGTCTTTTGCAATGTACTCTGACCTAGTGATGTAGTGGACACTTTGAACTGCTGCCACAAGGTCAGTGGGTAGAACCTGCTATCCACTCAGAGACCCACAGGGGGCAGTTCTGTTTGGCTAGAGGGTGCTGTCAGTCAGAATGGGCTCAATGGCAGAGGAGTTTGGGGTTCCTGTAGCCATTTTATTCTGAACAACCAGTATTTTTTATTTTAGGACAAAAAATTGTTTTATCTTAGTTATTTTTAAAAAGATAAACTGGTTTTATGTCCATCTATTATAAAACATAAGGATAATTCTGCCTATTTAATTTATAACTATATTTATTTGTTATCAAGCAAATCAGGATAAGTTCTTTGAGAATATATTGTGATTTCATTTATATATCCCAGGCAAGAGTTGAGCAATGCATGAACTAAGTGTTGGGTTCCTAACCACAAGGTTCATAGTTCAAAGCCATCAGCTGCTCCACAGGAGAAAGATGAGGCTAGCCGTTCCTGTGAAAAAAACATTACATTCTCAAAACCCTACCGAGCAGTTCTGCTCTTTGTTATAGGGATGCTTGCAATTAGAATTATTTTAGAAGTAATTTAGACTAAGTTCTCTTTGTGTAGGGCTCTGTTGGACTAATTGATATAAACCAGGAATTTTTCAAGTAGATTGACTTACGACACAGTTCCTCAGAGTCACTCTGAACAGACCGGATTATAAAACAGGAACTAGAAGGAGTTTTTCTTGAAGGAAAAAGAAGTGAAAATTTTAGGTACCACTATGAAAAACATTAGTCATGGTTTTCTGTTTCAGATGCAAACCAACCGTTAGACCCAGTAACCTGTCGGGGGAAAGTGAAATAGAACATCACATCCAGCTTAAAGGCTAGCTCATAGAACACCGTGCGGTAGAAGCATATGGAGGACCAACTTCTGAAAACATATATAATAATTATTTGGCAAGGTCAACCCAACTTAACAGAAGAATAGGTTCTAAATATAATCTGCTAATTGGCTAGGGTCTTCTTCACTGCCACCACGCCTGTTCTGACTCCAGCAGCCCTACAGGGCAGAGTAGAACTGCCCCTGAGACACACACATGGCAACACACACAAACACACTGCCCCCGAGAGAGAGAGACACACACACACACACACACACACACACACACACACACACACACGCAAACACAAACTCACTGCCCCTGAGACACACACATGGCAACACACACAAACTCACTGCCCCCGAGAGAGACACACACACATGCAAACACAAACTCACTACCCCCGAGAGACACACATACAAACACACACAAACTCACTGCCCCCGAGAGAGAGACACACACACACACACACACACACACACACACACGCAAACACAAACTCACTGCCCCCAAGACACACACACACAAACTCACTGCCCCTGAGACGCACACACAGCAAACACACAAACTCACTGCTCCCAAGACGCACACACAGCAACACACAAACTCACTGCCGTCGAGTCTATGCCGGCTCATAGCAGCGCTACAGATAGGGTCGCACTGCCTCTGTGGATTGCCACAATTGTTCAGAGGTGTAGAAAACCCTATCTTTCTCCCGAGGAGCAGCTGGTGGTTTCGAACTATGTACCTTGCAGCCAACATATAAAAACTATATCACCATAGACTACATTTTTAAAAGAGGACAAAGCCTCCTCTTTCTCCAGCAGAGCGGCTGGTCATTTCGAATTGCTGACCTTGCAGTTAGCAGCCCATCGGGAAACCGACCACCCTACCAGGGCTGTCTCAGATGGAGAGATTTCATTTAGATATTTTTTATTCATGTTGAATATTAAACAAACATCTTCTAAAGAGAATGCAAATGAAAATTCATTTTCCTAAACTGGAAGGAGCAAGAACAGGAAAAAAAAAACATTTTTAAGTGATTAAAATTCCAAATTACTTTTAGTATATTTAACTTACACTATTTTTGAACATGAACCTTAAATTAGCCTTCTAGTCAGGAATGGAAAAGTCAGACGTATTTATTAGGGATGACACTCTTATGTTCTTGAGGGGAAGTCTCCAGTTCCCTAGAACAGGGGTTCTAGGTGTGGGGGGCGGTGGGGGGCGGGCATATGTCATTAACGTGTGAAATACTTGGGTAGTATATTTGTCATTATTGTTATAAATGTGAACTGTCAGCTAGAAAGATAGTCGATATGTGAGGAGTAGTTTAGTATGAAAATACTTAATGAAATGTTTCAACTATCCAAGAAATCACCACTCTCATTGTCATTGCTCCTTTGCATGTATATTTTATTTCACTATACTCATAATAAGTGTAGACCATTTTTACATCCACTAGAAGTCCCACTGCCATTGAGACAATTCTGATCCATACCGACTGTATAAGACAGGGAAGAACTGTCCCTGTGGGTTTCCAAGACTGTATATCTTTATGGGAGTAGACAACCTCATCTTTCTCCCACAAAGCAACTGGTGATCTTGAACTGCTGTCGCTGTGGCTAGCATCCCAATGCGTAACGCCTATGTCTCTGGAGCTCCCAGACAACCACAGGCTACAGTTCGACTTAAAATGACTCCATCTACAGATAGGAACTGAAAATACAGGGAATCCAGGACAGATGAGCCCTATAGGACCAGTGGTGTGAGTGGCAAAACAGGGAGGGTAAAGGGAGAATGGGTAGGAAAGAGGGAACCGATTACATGGAAATGTGTGTGACCTCCTCCCTGGGGGACAGACAACCGAAAAGTGGATGAAGGGAGACATCGGACAGGGCAAGATATGACAAAATACCCATTTATAAACTATCAAGGGCTCATGCGGGAGGGGGGAGCGGGGAGGGAGGGGAAAAATGAGGACCTAATATCGGGGGTTTAAATGGAGAGAAAATATTTTGAGAAACGATGTACAAATGCGCTTTACACAATTGATGTGTGTATGGATTGGGATAACAGTTGTATGAGCCCCTAATAAAATGTTAAAAAAAAAAAAAAAAGACTCCATCAGATCAGCCTCTTTGAGGCTCAAGATTCTAAAGGACACCTCAGGGCAAATGGCCACTGGGGGATCATGCCAACTCCATGGACCCCAGAAATCTTGAGTCCCGAGGAATTGAAATGATTTCTTACCATAATGTGCCCTGACATTTATTGGCCTTTGTTATGTGCCTAGTTCCTGGGTCTTTGGATAGTTCAACACCTCTGACGGCTAACCCAAACATCGCAAGTTCAAGCCACCCAGACATAGTGTAACAACCAAACCGTGACTGGGGAATGGCCAGGCAGCACTCTGGGAGAACTTGAAAGAGGAACCATTTATTAGCCTGTGACCCAGAGGAACGAGTGTTCTGGAAGATCTGGACCCTGAATGTTGGGGGTTGGGGGTGGGGAGGAGTGTAGCTTTTATACACAAGGTCACAAAATGGAGCAAGGTCACAGAAGTGGAATAGGCAGGGATTCTAGTGCAGACTGGGTCATCAGTAACGGAGGAAGGGGTTGGAGGGATGGGCACGCCCCAGGAAAGAGGAAGTCCATGGGGAGAGGCAGTGCATAGGGTTCCTCTTCCGACGATGAAAATTCCCTAATCAGATGTTCCTTACAGTTTCCCCCTTTGGGTGCTCATGGGGATCACTTTCGGGGTCCTCTCTGGGTTGCTAGAGACTCGGGGCGTGGGGGCATGGAGGGGGCTGCTTGTGCTATGGCGGTTGTCCCCTGACCACATGCAGTTTGTCTTTGATTCCCTGACAGCCAGCAACAGACGTCCAGCCCCAGCAAGCGGCAGTCCAGAACATATCTACCCAGTGAGTGCCAGGCTATCGCATGGGTCCCTTTTCCACATTTCAGTTCTCCTTTTCTAGCACCCAGCCCAGTCCCCGTCGAAGGTGTGTGGGCTCACTCGATAGCGGAGGTGGCTAGCTGCCATTGGGCAGTCAAATCGCCACAGTTGCGTTCTAGGCAGGTGTGGAACTCAAGGACAAGGGCCCTCCGGACGGTCACATTAAACACCAGGTGTGGGGCTGGGGTCACTAAAAGCAGATTAGAGATCCTTTCAGGGTTAAACAACATTGTAAAAAGGCCCCTAGAGCACCCGCGGAAAGATGGACCATTCTTCAGGGTGGTGACGGCTGTTCCTAAGACAAGTAGGAGAGCCTTCGTCCTAAAGCTCCTCCAGGGGACCTCTGAGAGGTGACTGTTCATGAGGAGCTCAGGCTCCTCTGTGTATACATTAGCCACCTTCCGGTACAGTGACGAGATGGCTCTGGACGAGGACCAATTTGAGTGGATTCAAAGGAGTCCAGCCGGCGGTCTGCCCAGGGGCAGCTGGGGCATGAGTTTCTTACTTGGGTGGGATGGATACACTGGGCAGGCCCTGGAACTTTCACAGCAGGTGGGGTTGCCAGTATTATGATATGAGGCCCAGTCCATGCTGGCCTGAAGGGGCTGAAAAGGGTTGAGATAATTAAAGTTTATTGTGCCAACCTGGCCGATAAACACATGTAGGGTTAATTCAAGGGCAGAGAGATAAATACCTCGGCGAGCCTCGTCTTTCTAGTTCTCGGGTCTCTTGCTTTGTGATGGTCGGACCAGGGTGCAGCTGCCTCACTTCCTGCAAGACATGGACCTACCCCGATGCAGCCCTGGGTGCTGGAGCAGCCGTGTGGCGACCCCTGCCAGCGCTGAGATGCTTACACATTCACTGATTCGGCTTTCCTCCTGCAGTTAAAGTCATTGAGTGTGTTTCGTGAGATGGAGGAGGACTTTGTGGATTGGTGTTGGACATATGGGTTAATGTTGGACTTGTGGGATTGGGCAGCAGTGGGTCGGCATTTTTTCTTGATGTGCACTTACCCTTTATATAGAACTCTCTTGTACATATGACTTTCTGTGGATTTGTTTCTCTAAAGCCCCCAGACTAACACACATGGTGTTCCCTGGTGTCACTCACAAAGAGCAAATCATCCACATGCTAGAGGAGAGACCAGTTTAGCTTGTCTCCCGGGAAGCTGGCCAAATGCGATTTTAAGACCAAGGTGAGTAGCGCCCTCAGAGCAGGTGGGTGTATTTTGTACCGCTGCAGTAAGCAGGTCCAGGTCAGTTGGCTCTGAGCTCTGGAGGTCATGTCCTCCCATTCAAAACCAAAGATGAGTTGGCTGATGGACCCTGTCTCAGGCAGAAGAAGGTATCTTCCAGATCCACACAGTAAGCCAGGCAGCCTTGCGGGGAAGGAGACTCAAAGTGTATATGGCTTCCAGGCCAAGGGGGGCAGAGTGACTGCTGCATTGTTTACAGGTGCAGGACACCCTCCCCCACCCTTCTTCATGGGTAGGAGGGGAGTGCTCCAGGTGCACTGCATTCTAGAAGTATCCCATCCTCTCGGAGCCTAACAATGTGTTCTTGAATCCCCTTATGAGCTTCTGATTTCCAGAGGCACTGTCTGACCCTGATGGGTTGGGCTCTTAGCTTAAATTAATTCACAGCAGGCTCTTGGTTGACTGCAAGTCCTGGGAGTGAGTGCTTGGCCCAGATGTTGGGAAAGGCCATGAGGAGCTCTTCTGGTGCTCATGACTGGCTGGATGGCTTGAGTGGAGTCTGCACTTCCCAGGGGGCTATAAGGGCCATGACCAGAAGCTTTGTGTGGGTCAGGGACAGCTGAATGGGGCCCTCTGGCACAAAGGCAATTCTTGCTCCCAGTTTGGAGAGCAGATCTCCACCCAAGAGGGGAGCAGGGCAGTGAGGAACGTAGAGAAACTGGTGGACAATTTCGTGCCCTGCCCCCACAGCTGCTAGGTCCAGGGCCGACATAAGGCTTGTGGAGCATTTTGCCCAGTAGCCCCGATGAGAATGGCAGAGTCTTTGCTGAGAGGGACGACTGGGGTATTAATGCGATGTGCCTCACAGAGCCGAGAGCTTTGGGAGCACCCAGATAAACCCCAGGGCTGGCCAGCCTCTACAGGGGAGGTGAGTCTCCATTAAGCCGCACAATGTGACCGTGGTATTGCAGGATGGGACCAAATCAGACTCCTGGCTTGGGGTCTCCTCACCGTGGAGCTGCACAGACCAGACTGCCGAAAGCAGCAGTTGGTCACACACACACACACACACACACACACACACACACACGCACTTCAAATTTAAACCATTCTTCCCCCCTTTGGGAGGTCCCTACCTGGAGCCAGTAGTAATCCTGGCGGAGGAGCAATCAGTCCCTCCTCTGTCCCCAATGGGCAGGCGACTGAAGTGGTACAGGACCCCGGGTGTGACCTTGTCCAGACGACGAACCAGGCCTCTTGGAGATCCCTGCTGAGTCTGGTGGGGCATGCTGGGGACCACCCGCAGGCTCGGAGTTGGGGTGGTGGCATTTTCTCCTCCTCGAGTCCGGGTCTCCGGCTGCCACCTGTTCACCTCTCCAAACTGGTGGGTACAAGGGGCCAGCGCAGTGCAGATTCCCGGACAATGCACCACATGTAACAGCCAACCCGTGACGGGAATGACAAGCCAGCACTCTTGGAGAAGTTGAAAGAGGACAAATGCATTACCTGGGTCCCAGAGGAACCAGCACTCCAGAAGATCTGGGCCCTGAATGTCAAGTGGGTGTAGCTTTTATACTTCACCTGCAAGGTCCCAGAAGTGGAATAGGCAGGGATTCCTAGTGCACCTAGGGTCCTTAGTAAAGGAGGAAGGGGGGCAGCAGATGGGAGCATCCCAGGAATGAGGGAGTACATGGGGTGAGGCAGTGTGTTGGGTTTCTTTTCCAACGGTAAAATTCCCTAAGATTTTCCTTACAGCATAGTGAAAAAAGACCTGGCAATCCATTTCCAAAAGTTCAGCCACTGGATGTCCTGTGGAGCACAATCCTGTTAGGGTTTCCAGGTGCACCAGGAGTCAGGTAGTGGTGTGCTGTAACACGAAGCTCCTGCCCTCACAAAGCCACTCACTGTCACAGAGTCTATGCTGACTCATAGTGACTTATACTCACCACGAGTATAAGTTTCTGAAACTGTAATGCTTTATGGGAGTAGACAGCCTCATCTTTTGCCCATGGAAAGGCTGTTAAGTTTGAACTACTGACCTTGTGGCTAGCGGCTCAGTGCATAGCCCCCTATACCATCAGGGCTCATGCCTCTCATGAACTAGTAGTGTGGAAACATCCTAATAACAAATTCCATTCCACTGGGGAACATGCAGGGAGCCCTGGCAACATGGTGGGTTACACATCGGGCTGTTAGCCACGAAATGAGCTTATTGGCACCACCAGTGGCTCCAAGGATGGAAGAGGGGGCTTTCTACTCCCCTAAAGAGTTCCCGTCTCAGAAACTCACAGGGGCAGTTCTCTGGGTCCTCCAGGGTCACGGTTGCTAGAATCAACTCTGTGCCAGTGCGTTTAGCTTTTGGTTTGGTGTTGGTTAGAACAGCTGAGGAGCCCTGGTGTGGTAGTGTGGTACACGTTGGGCTGCTGGTGGAAACTCCAGCAGTTCAAAACCACCAGTCACTCTAAGGGAGAAAGGTTTTCGGTTCCTGTAAATACCTACCACCTTGGAAACCTAAAGGGGCAGTTCTGCTCTGCCCAGTAGGGTCATGAGGAGCCAGAGTGGCCTGACAGCAATGGGTAGGCTGGTCTAGGCTGCCTGCTCTCTACAGATTGCGTCTCAGAAACCCGGTAGAGGGTCACAATGAGTCAGAATCAACTTGATGTCAGTGGGGTTTTGTCTTATTTGAATTGTTTGGGTTAAGATATCTTGAGCCCAAATGGTACAATCATTGAGCACTTGGCTGCTAAGCAAAAGGTTGGCAGTTGAAATCCACTGGCTGTTTGATGGCAGAAATAAACGGCTCTCTGCTTCAGTAAAGATTACCACCTAGGAAGTTTTTCTTTTCTGAAAGGGTCCGTAAGATCACTATAAATCATAATCGACCCTATGGCAATGCGCATGAGATTCTTTGTTTTAGGATAGCCAAATGGAGACTTTCCAGACTATCAGGATAGAGATTTAACTGGGCGTGTATAGCTGAGAGTCACTATATTTCAGTGGGATGGGGAAAAGTGTTGGCTTTAGTTTGGGGGATATTTATTGACTTATTTATTAGGTTCTACAGTGCTTCAGATGCTTCCCAAATAATGTCTCACGTAGGCATCACAACAATCCCCAGAATCTTATCTACAGGTAAGCTGAGACTCTAGAAAGTTAAGTAATCAATTAGGGCCCTTTGTTGTAATTAGCAACACTAGCATGAGCTGGTTCATAGGTTCTCATACTTATTTGTCCTAGCACCCCCTTTTCTCAGAAAAATAATTATTGAGCAGCCCCCCGGGAAATATATATTATCGTACCTCATAATCCAGGATAAAGTATAGGTATCTGCTTTGGCAGCATCCCCACAGTGGGTGACATCCACCACTTTGAGAAATACGGAGCTGGTTATGGAGCCTTGGAGCCAGAGCAGCCGTGGGGGAACTTTGTTATCATGCTACTGGAAACCAGTATGACTTTGTTATCAAGATGCTGGAGACCAGTATGACTGTGTTATCAAGGCACTGATGGGCACCTTCTGAGAGGAGGGAAAAGGCAAAAGCAAGGCGGAAAGTTTAGAACTTCTCCTTTCGGCCTCCTCTCCTGTAAGACAGTCACAAAACTAAGTATCTTTTTCTTTCTTTTTTTTGGTGGGGGGAGCACCTAAAATTCAAACATATTTTATGTTTTTTTTAAAAATATTTTTATACAGACTCCTTTATTAAATTCTAAAGTAGGACAAAGACAAAAAGGACCATCTAGCTGCGGGAGCCAGTCCGCCATCGAGGTGGTGAAGGACTGAGTCAAGGCTGTGTGTGCTTTAGGCCAGGTTGTCTAGAGAAACACGTGTGTAAGAAAGAGCTTTATATCAAGAAATAGTTACATATCAAGAAGGCACCCTAACCTAGTCCAACTCAGGCCCCTAAGTCTGATGGCAGTCCGTGAGTCCCTCTTAAGGCTCCTGTCGTTGCAAGAGGTGAGACAGAGAGAGGTGAAGCTGGAAGCTGGAGGGCCACAGCCCCAGGGGTACAGCATTGCATGGAGCCAAGGTCGCTGGAAGGAGGGCAGGGACAACAGTTCTCTGGGTTGGGCAGCCCACATGGGACCTCCCACCGGGAAGCAAGCAGAGGTGCAGCAGGCAGGAAGGAAGAGGGCCAAAGAGAGAGGGAGGGGACCAGTTTCTTCCTAGAAGAAGACCATACCTCCAGGAGGCATCATCAGGCTGTGACCTGATGGACAGTTGAACTCCACCCCTGCACTTTCACAGAGACGCAGGTTGACAAAATCTTCTAACCTACCACAGCACGGCTACTGAAATAGGTGCTGCACAAAGCAGACTGGCACAGAATCAAAGGTTCAGCACACCGGTGGGCAGGACTCCGAGCAGAAAAGGGACCCTGATCGTAATGGGTACACCAATGCCCATTAGAAAAGTGTGCAGGATTTGTTCTGTGGCCTCTGACCGTGTATGTTCGTTGGGACATGACTCATGAGCATGGGGCCCTAGTAACTCAATTCCCATCCAGGGCACACCCCGTCACGGAAGTTACAGTCATCCCCTTTTAGATACTCTGTCCAAGGACAGAGATTTTTACATTAACGGCCAACTTTCAGGAAGAACGCAGTGGAGGTTGACTCACAGTGGCTTCAGATGCCACTGCAAACCACAGCCTTCCGAGACTTTGTGCTCAGAAATTGAGCTCTAACACGCATTGAGCACGCGCTGGCTTCGGCTGTAACCCAAGATAAAATGATCTTTTCCTGAAGAAAAGGTAGCCTTTACCTTTCGCTAAATGTGGTCTGAGAGTTGCCAATTTCCAAAGCTAATTTTCTTTGGTGGCTACAAATTCAGAAGACATGCAGTATAGAAGGACTTTTAATAACTTAGAATTCTACTAAATGTCTATTAAAAGCACATACATGCTATACCATCATGGGTTTAAATAAATATCCTCTTTTGCAATTTTTCGTGTCAAGAGTGTTTGGGTTTTTATCTGAAAGCCTAGGAATGTAATGGAAAGAATTTTGAGGTAGGATGTGTTGAAACAAAATGTGTATACATTGTTGAATGTAAAACTGATGGTCTGCTCTATAAATCTTCAGCGAATTCACACACACACACACACACACACACACACACACACACACACACACACACACTTTCAAAAACAGAAAGCCCATGAGCAACCATCTAAGGTGAAATTGTTAAGTTTCTGGAGTCTGTAATGCCTCAGTTCTTGGCTTCACACTATGAAAAAATTCATACCGAAACCCGTTTTGTAATCCAAGTGGGTTTTCATGAAGGACTAGACAAGCTTCAGGTTTTACAGTCTCAAAGGGCCCAACCAACCACGCGGAAAAGAGCACCCATGTATGAGGATCTTGTGGGGGAACCCCGGAGACTGAGAGCATGTGGGCCACGTGGCTGTGCGCCTGGAGTAGGCCCAGAGCTAGCGCATGTGCACCCACATGGGGGAGGGGCCCCTCTTATTCTACCTGCCTCTGACCAGGAAGTAGGGTAAGAGCATGCTCCCGGGCTTTTATTCTAGCCCACACTCTGGCTGGGGGAAGGCATGGTTGATGGGATTGGTTGACCCCATTGGCTGAGTTAGGCCCACCTGGGTGATGTCATGAGCCTGGGCCTAGTTTGGCCCGCCCAGGTGTACCTCCCACCTGGCTCAGGGGCTTGAGTACGATCATGTTCAGTTTGGAGTCTTCATAGGTGTCTAATGGTTGCCCGATTCCTTTCCAACCTCTTCTATGGGGGCCTTTGCAGGCATGGGAGAGAAAACCCCCTGTCCCTAAGCTAGCTACCTAACAAAATTATTGGTATCTCCCCTACTAGAGGGAAAAAAAGTGACAGTATTGAAAGACACATGAAACATTTAGTCCAATGGACTAATGACACGCAAATATCTGTCTCCACAACCTAAGATCGAAAGAACTAGATGGTGCCTGGCTACAACTTCCAATTTCCCTCAAGAGGATCAAATTAGGAGGCCCTGGATAGAGTGAGAGGAAAATGTGGAACAGAGCTCCAAGTCATAAGAGAGACCAGGCTTGATAGTCTGGGCTTGAATAGGGACGTGTAGAGACCAGGCTTGATAGTCTGGGCTTGAATAGGGACTACACTAGAGACCAGGCTTGATAGTCTGGGCTTGAATAGGGACTACACTAGAGACCA
>NW_022107431.1:7272210-7281408 GCF_000313985.2 Echinops telfairi
TAGAGACCAGGCTTGATAGTCTGGGCTTGAATAGGGACTACACTAGAGACCAGGCTTGATAGTCTGGGCTTGAATAGGGACTACACTAGAGACCAGGCTTGATAGTCTGGGCTTGATTAGGGACTACACTAGAGACCAGGCTTGATAGTCTGGGCTTGAATAGGGACTACACTAGAGACAGTGGGACCCACAAGAGCCTGGCCTGTGCCCCTCACATCTGGGAGAGAACTCACCTCTGCATTAGAATAATCGACCATTTAAGATCAAAAGAGCAGCAGGACCCCAAGGACAGGAGTCCGAGGAATAAGGAAAAGGGGTAATGGAAACAAGAAGCAGAGGGAGCACATGGTACACGCAGGGGGTGGCAGTGGATGGGCTGAATCAGAGTGTGCGTGGGTGTGTCTTTACTCACAAACAGTTTTAAAAAATACTTTGGAATAGAAATCATTAAAAGCTCTTACTTGTTCCCTGACAGGAATTTCTTCCCTGACTTTTTGAATGTTGATGGGAGTCTTTTCTTTCTGACTCACGCATGATGCGCCCGTTGTCTTTAGTGATTGTTATTACAGCCCGACCACCTTCTTCTGACTGTGCTTGTTGTTGTTGCTGTTGGGTTCCCAGTCTGTGAAAAGTGACAGTAACTGGCACAAGGGTTGATCGGGGAGCCAGAAGGGGGGTGGTAGATAGGGAGAGAAAGGGGATTTCAGGAATAAAAAATGAAAGCGGTGGTGGGGGCCAGCCCCCCCCCCTCGCGCGCGGTGTGTGTGTGTGTGTGTGTGTGTGAAGGGAGCACTAGAACTGATTGCTGTAAAAACCGATAACTCGTTTTAAAATGTGTGTGTCGGGGGAGGGGGGTGTTCCAAAATTGATCTGGTAATGATTGTACAATTCTCCTTCATACAATTAAGCGATTAAACTATTGAATTGTATGATATGTAAATTATGTGCCAATAAGACTGTTAAATTTAAAAAACAAACAAACTGGGCTCTTAGTTGAGCTCTGTTTCCTGCTGGTTGTGAACACTGGACAAGGAAAACCAGCCCAAAGTAAGTACTTCTTAGGTGTTGTTAACCTACAGGTGAATCTCCTGTGGCTATTATGAAAATGCAGCTTCTGAATCAAGAGGTCTGAGAAGACCTGGGGGCCCCAGTGGTCACACTTAGTAGCTTTACCCTATAAATTGTCATTGCTAAGAACGAAAATACTATGTCAACAACCAGGAAAATAAAAAACGGTGTGTTTTCCAGGAGGGAAATAGCATTGTTCTTCTGCTTGTGGAATCATGCATGCTGCTGTTTCAGGGGCCAATGAGTCGGTTCCGATGGGACCCGCTGCCCAACGGAAGGAAACACTGCCGGGTTTGGCACCATCCTCATAATTGTGTGTTTGAGCCCGTTGCTGCAGCCCCCGTGTCAATCCGTCTGTCTGGTCAAGGGGCTTCTGCTTTTTGGATGCCCCTCCACTTCCCTAAGCCTGGTGCCCTTCTCCAGAGACAGGCCGCTCCTGGCAAGATGTTCAAAGTAGGTGACAGGAAGTCTTGCCATCCTTGTCTCTAAGGAGCATTCTGGCTGTACTTCTGAGACAGATGGTTTAGTGCTTTGGGCAGGCGTGGTACCTTCAAGATTCTTCCCCAGCGGCGTCGTTCAAGTGCATCCATTCTTCTGTGGTCCTCCTCATTCAAGGGCCAACTTTCACATGCCCAGGTGACTGAAAACACTATGGTGTGCGGCTGGCACCCCCTCGTCCTCAGAGTAACATCCGTGTTTCTCGCCACCTTATAGAGGTCGTGTGCAGTAGGTTGCTAGGTTTCTGGAGTGGCATGCCTTGGTTCTTGCTTCGCAACACTGACAGAATCCATGCAGCAGAAGCTCCTTTTGTGACTTTTAGGAGGGAAAGGGGCCAGGTAGGACGGCCTCAGAAAGCACACGCTTTCTCTGGTAGAGGGCCAAATGGTGGGGGAAAGTTCCCGACTGAAAACGGCCGTTTCGGGGAACCGTGGAAAAACACGTGGGGAGAATACCAGGACAGGAGAGTGGAAAGGTGAAGCCAAGAGCGTGAGGGGGCGGAGCGTGGGCCCACAGGCGTGTGCACGCCCACTTGTGGGAGGGATCTCCCCTCCACTTGCAGCTGCAACCCTGAAGGAGAGAGAAGGGAAAGGGGCCCGTGGCCTGCCCGCAGCTGGCGTTTATTCCCAATGGCTGGGCGGCGTGGGTGAAGGTATTGGCTGACCTTCTTGGCTGAGTTTAAGTGTACCTGGGTGTTGCACTATGGCTGGTGCCTTTACCTGGGCCTAGGTGACTTATTTCTACGCATGCTCAGTTCTGGATTTTCCCACCGGTGTCTACTCCGTGTGCCTGTTTCTTTCCCACCCCTGTATTATGGCATGGACAGCTAATTTTCATTTAGCACAGGCATTAGGGCAGACAGCCCCCTTTGTCCCGTCAGGTTTACCCATTCACTTAATTTAATTCATTCATTCAGCTAATATGACGTCTTACCATTCTTGCTTCTAAGGAGCCTTCTGGCTGTACTTCTTCCGAGACAAATGTGTGTTGTTCTGGCGGCCCACACAGGACTTTGAGTATTCTTCACCAGCACCACCACTCAGATGCATCAGGCCCGGGCATTCCTTATTCACTGTCCACCTGCTACGGACACAGGAGGTGCCCAAGGGATGTCTTTGTTTTGGGGCTTTAGCACTCGTGAAGAGCTCTCTGGCAGCACATTTGTCCTGTGCCACGGGTGCTGTGATTTCCAGGGGTGTTGACCGTGGATGCTAGTAAACGGGCATCCTCGACAGCGTACTGACCAGAATGTAAAGTCATCCCCTGCTCCGCAGTGACCAATCCTCGGCGTCTAACTACCACCCAGGGCCGTAGCCATCTTCTCACTCTGCTGCAATGATAGGGTTGCTATCGTTGCGTGAGAAGGCTGTCGTTTACAGCCACACCGTGTAGCTGCTAGCTCTTCCAATGTGCTGCCAAACAGTAGGCGTTGAATTGGTCTGAATTTAGTTTCTCTAATCAGGATAGCGTTGCTCCTATATCAAACCATTTTAAGGCCTGGATGCAGGAGGAGGGGGAGGACATTCCTCAGACGCCTCCCCAAGGCAAACCAAACTCACTGTCCCGGATGAATCAATCCCGACTTCTCCGGTGAGTTTCCAGAGTGTAGATCATCTCCTCCTCCTCTCTTCCTTCTTCTTCTTTCTTTTTTGTGGGAGACCGAGAACATAGTCCCCCAGTGCCACAAATTGTGCAGTCCAGTTCTCCGCATTTGGGGAAATCATAGGGATCAGCGTATCCCGAGTGCAATAGGTAAGCCTTGCCCTGGGAAAACGACCTCCTTGACCACGGTATCTCCCCCCCACCAGGTAAGTCTTGAGTGTCAACTTGTATGGGAGTAGAAAGTCTCAAGGTTCTCCCATGGAATGGCTGGTGGTGTTGAACTGCTGATCTGTGGTTAACAACCCCAAATGTAACCCACTAGCCCACCCACGTTTCTCCTGAGTCAGGCTAACTGAACTGGACATAAATGCCTCAGGGAGAAAGAACGATATGAATACTGGGAGTAAGGTTAACCCAAAACTATGACCATCAGGTCAATTCCAGCCCCGGTGGCTCTACAGGATGGGAGAGAAGTGCCCCGAGGGTCTCCAAGGCTGTCGTCGTGGCAGAAGAAGACGGAAACCTCTTTTGTTCAAGGAGGGGCTGCTGGTTTTGAACCACCAACCTTTTGGTTAGCAGCTGAGCACTTTGCACCACCAATGGGCTTCTGGTAGATTCTAAACTTACATTAATAGTTTGGTTATAGGATATCATAACTACTGCTCATCCTACAGGAAATTAGTCTCTCTACTCTCCTCCATGATATGCCCCACCCCCCCACCCCCACACACAGCTGTCCTTGAATCGGTTCCAGCGCATGGTGACCCCATGCTGTCAAAGTGGAACCAAGCCCTCCAGGAATCTCCATGCTGGCTGTCAGACGTGAGTCAGGCCTTTCTGAGTTCAGCTTAAAGCTATTTCCATGTGCTTAAAATGGTTGCAAGAATAGCAATCCAACTTCAAGAACCACTTGGCTATTGGGAATATACATAGCTATATTCCATAGATGTTCTATGATAGGTTTGAAAGATATTGTTAGTAATTGTTTCAACCCCCAAAACCAAACTCACTGCAATGGAGTTGCTTCAGATTCATAGCAAGCCTATAGGTGCCTTCAAGCCAGTTCAGACTCATAGCAAACCTACTCATGGGCTAGAAGGGCACCCAGCGCCTTCCTGCACCATCCTTACGATGGGCGCGCTTAGAGTCCGTTGCTGCGGCCAGCACATGAATCCATCTCCTGAAAGGGCCTCCTCATCTTTGACCCTCTCTTTACCAAGATTATCTATTGCAAATGCAAAGTGAACATTGTTTTATTATGTACGCTTTTTCCTTTCCCCACTAAGCAGCTCCAAATGCTAACTGAGTATAAGGCAAAGGAGCCCTGCACGGGGCAAACCTGCTGCACGGAGCTCTTTAAAGTGTTGGAGAGCAAGGATGTGACTTTGAGGCCTGAGGTGCCCCTGAGCCAAGACATGGTCTTCTCCATCACCTGGTAGGCACTGCAAAGTTGAACGATGAATATGAAAGATCACAGAAGAATTGATGCAGTTGAATTATGGTGCTGGCAAAGAATGCGGAAAGCTCTATGGACTGCTGAATGAACAATTACATCTGTCTTGGAAAAAGAAGTACAGCCAGAATGCTCCTTAGAAGTGAGGCTGGAGAGACTTCATCTCACATATGTTGGACAAGTTATCAGGAGAGACCAGTCCCTGGAATAGGCCCCCATGATTGATAATACAGTAGCGGAGCGGTGAAGAAGAGGAAGCCCCTCCACAAGGTGGATTGACACAGGGACTGTGTCAGCAGTGAACTCAAACGTAACAACTGTGAGGATGGTGTAGGACTGGGCGGTGTTTCCTTCAGCTATGCAGAGTCTCTGTGGGTCAGAAAGAACCATTTGATGACTCCGCACAATGACAGAAGCCCTGGGGGACCCACAATTACGTTCTCAGCTATTAACAGAAAGATTGGCAGCTTGCGCTCACCAGCCTTGTCTGGGAGAAGAGATCTGAAAGTCGGCCATTTCTGCCCCACCCCTGGGCCGCCATGAGTTAGGAGTCACTTGACAGTCCACTACAGCAGCAGCAACAGCAATGATGTGGTGATTCATTATATTTGCAGATCGATACCGTCTTCCTAGTCCATAATGGGAACAATTTCAAATTTTATAGATAGATTTGTATGGGTCCCTACATCTAAGTTCATAATATAAGGCAAACAAAACAAATATGACGGGGTGAAGGAGAGGGAATGTATCCTAAGAGGGAGGTTAGCAGAGTGATGGCGGCAAGGGATAGCCCCCTGAGAACTGCTTGCATCCAAGGCAGCAGAGGTAAATGATTAAGGAATCCAGCTCCCAAACACAGCCATCGCTGAGTGGGCTTGTCCATGGACAAGCCAGCTGGACTGGTGTCAGGAGTTGTGAGCAAGACTTGTACAACTCCGACTGCTGCCACTTTGATTTGAAATGGGCCTTGCTTGAGAAGAATCAATGTTGCTACTGTACGTTTAGATTGTTTATGTTACTGTATGTTTAGATTGTTTCCAATGGTTCAAACAAGAGCCTAGACTGCGAATGAGGACTTCAAACTTGTGTGGAGTCAAATGGGCCCCTCCAGCTCCCTCAGCCATGGTATCCGAGTGATAAAAGCAGATGTCAAGATAATGCATGGTGATGTTCTCCATTTGAATACTGCGTTTTCTGCCCTTCTTGTGCCTTGTGGTTTTATGGTGCCTGCCATCTATCTTAAAAATGATAGCCATACTCCATGTAAAACTTGATGACCATCATTAGGAAAAGTTAGCCCAAATCTCACTGGGAAATTTGGATAGTTTGAGCACCCAGCAAACAGCCTTAGTTGTTGGGAGGATACTCCGCTGGCTAGCTGCCTCATAAGCCAGCCATTCTTACTCTCTTCCACTTGGAGTGTCTATTGATTAGACTCACTGCTCTAGGGCATGCCCTCAATCTTTAGGGTAACAACTGAGGCAATTGGTACTCTGCCCACAAAGCGTATGCTCCTATCCTGGTGGCATTATTGAGTAAGCTTTGGACTGCTAACCCACAAGTCTATGGTTCAAACCCATCAAGCACTCACAGGGAGAAAGATGAGGCTACCTGTTCTCCCAGAAGATTGACAGCCTTAGAAACCTTATGGGACAGTTCTGTCTTATAGGGTCACCGTGAGTCAGTATCGACTCTATGGCAGTGAGGTTACACGTTTGAGCATTTTGCTACAGGTGTATTTACCTGTGCTGCACATAAGAAGCCCTGGTGGTGGGTGTGCTGGTGACAAGTTGAGTTTCTAACGGCAAGGTCAGCAGTTAGAAGCCAACAGTTCCTCCTCTGGAGAAAGACAGGGCTCTCTACTCCCCCAAAAAGTTGCCGTCTCAGAAACTCACAGAGCAGTGCTTCCCTCTCCTGTAGGGTAGCTGGGAGTCAGTGTCAGCTCTATGGCAGTGAGTGAGTGGTCCAAATTGCAGACAAATGACATTGATCAACTTAGATACAAAACCACGGGTTGAAGAGGTGTTCTGAGCGCTCTACCCTCCCACCTCTACTAGCGGGTAAGGAAGATATCCTCGGGTGTGACTTATGTCATCACTGTCCTTGATCATGCTTTGGTTCTGATCTAAATGAGCCGGCAATGCCATGCTTTCTTTTTAGGACATTCTTCAAGATGCGATAAAAATAGAAAGAAGTAAATAAATATCATCCTTGACCGCCTGGTCCAGAACTGGTCATTGTGAATCATTTCATGCCTTTTGTATTAGCTCCCCAGGAGAGCTGTAAGCAAACGACCACAAACAAAAATGCTTCCTCTCTTACTTCACGAGGCCTGCGGTCCACAGTCAAGATATCTCGTGAGGACAGCTTTCTCCCGACACTGGGGCCAACCCCATTTTTGCACCCTCCTGGCTTCTGGTGGTCCTAGGCCATCCTTGGACTTCTTGGATTTGTGAACTGGTCTCTCCAACCTCTGCCTCCGTGGACATGTGGCCTATCTGATGTCCCTGTGTCCTCTCCTCTTCCAGAAGGGCGCCAGTCATTGGATTAAGGACCCACCTTAATCCATCATAGCCTCATCAGAACTAACTACATCTGCAAAGGCTTAATTATGAAATAAGATCATATTCTGAGGTTCCTGGTGGACATGAATTTTGGGGAAGGGGGACACTTATTGAACTCACTATCCACCCATCTATTACATATCTGTATCACTATAAAATAGATCACATTTTTTTTGTTTTTTTAAGAGATCACATTTTACATATAGCTTGGTTCTCTTTTAATTTAGCAATCGATCATGTAAGTTACCCTATGGCTTTCAAAAGTTTTCATTTTTGTGATGCTCCACTTTATGAATACTAAGGAATTGGCAGGACTAGCGCACTTCTTCAGATACTGTCCCCAGTCCTTACTGTGACAAATTGGACTGATGAATCAAAAGATTTATGGGAAAATCCCATTACCTTTTAATTAATTCCATTTTTGAAGCCCCCTTGTATATATACCGGAATCTGTTTCTTAGCTGGGTTTAAACACTTGTGGGTTGAATTACTGGTTCAAAGCCTATGAGCATCTCAAAGCCTCATGATAAAACCCAAACCAGGTACTCTGCTGTCATTCTGCTCCAGGGTGACCTCAAGTCTCATAGCACATCTTGTTTAATGAATTCCAAGTGTCATTTCAAAACACCTTTCTGAGCACAATGCGGAGTGTGCCTGTGTGACAGTTTGATAACCAGAGAAATGAAGGATCCCTTTGCTTGATTTTTGTATTTTTGTGTGATCGAATCTTTCTCTTATTTGCTATTTGTTTCGAGGCCCTGTGCTGTGTGTTGTCCTCCTTTTAAAACTGTTGCTTCTTTTGGCAACATTCCTTTCTCGCTGTGGCACTGATGGACAGAAGGCCTGCTCTCCCTGGTCCTGCTGCGGTTTGCTGTGAGCCATGGGACACAAGGCATACCTCCCCTTATCTCCGTCTTCCTTTTCCCAGCCCACCTCTGAGCCTGGCACAACTTTGAGCCAGGAAGATAGAATACATTTTATCTTACTTGTTTACATCTTTCTTCCTTTTTTAAGATTTTGAGCATCCTGGGAACAATGTCAATGTCTTATTTACACTTTGGTATCTTCATCAAGGTACCTGATGTTCAATAAACATTTTTTTAATTGGATGGTATCATTCTAAACTGGGGCTCTGAGCAAAGGGCTAGGGTTCAATCCATGAATGCTGAACTACCTTCAACGTTTAGAGGTCGTAACTTTTCTTCCGCAGTCGTCTTCCGCTGTGTTTCTGAGATAGTTGCAACTGTGGGTGGCCTCATCTAGGTAGGCAAAGTGAAACTATAACAGGGCTCAGGCTACCCGTGATCAGAGTAACAGACTACAGCCACTGCTATCAGAATAAAAGTTGCAACTCCCCCAAGTTTTCAGTTCATATTGTTTCCCTCGCAGCCTTGGGCTGCATTCCTTATAAATACAGATTACATTTAGGCAAGTTTAGATTTGGAAAGGATTCCTTTTCAAAGTTAAGTATGAAAACCAGTCTCACTCCACCTGAGAACTGGAAACCAAACTCAATGCCACGGAATCAATTCTGACACACAGACCTAACTGCCCGTGTAGGTTGTGAGACTGTAACTCTACGTGGGAGTAGAAAGCTTCATCTTTCTCCCAGGAGTGGCTGTTAGTTTCGAACTGCCAGCCTCGTGGCTAGCAGCCCACGGCATCACCCACTAGCCCCCTCCCTCACCACCACCACCACCACCACCCCCGCCCCACAAAGTTCTTTGAGAAACTCTCGAAAATGTCCATAGAATCTTGCAACAAGTGGGTTGTAAAATGCACGCCATTGGAAAGTCAGGAGAGAGAACTTTGGGAAAATTTGTCTGGGCTACACAAAACTTTTTGTGAACATCTTTTATAGCCACCATTGTGTGGCCTCACTTACTGTCAGGAGGACATTAAAACAAGCGCTTGCCACAGGTGGTTTTCCACTCCGAAGCCCGGGGTGTCTTCGTCTGCCCACTCCCACGCTCAAACATCCTTGTTTCCCATCCCCTCTTTCCTCGTCCCTCC
>NW_022107431.1:7281508-7308857 GCF_000313985.2 Echinops telfairi
ATTCTCAATGTCTTTTCTTTTTAGGCAGAGCAGTCCGCCCTGGGCTGCTAACCACGAGGTGCTTAGTTCGAAACCACCAGGCGCTCTGCGGATGTAAGAGAGGTTTTTCTACTCCCATAAGGAGCTGCAGTCTTGCAAACCCACAGGGGCAGTTCTACCCTGCCCTATAGGGTCTCTGTGAGTCGGCGTGGACTCCATGGCAGTGAATTGAGTGCGTTTCCTCCAGCCCAACCCAAAGAGCTCCCTGTCTTCAGGGCACGCGGTGCCCGCCCCTGGGGAGCCCTTGGCAATTGTGCAGCGTGTAGGGGTTATGCGTGAGCACAGCTCACGCCCTCCACCCCCACCCCCATCCCCCGTCCTCCCTGCAGCCTATCAACAGCTGGAGAGCAGGCGCACATACATGTACCAAGTCGGCAGTCTGGAGAACACCGGTCCTCTAGCGAATATTCCAGGCTAACACGCCTCACCACTTCAGAGACAAGACACATTTCTAGGAATGTGGACAGGCTGGCGTGTCTGGAGTTCCCACAGCCCGCCGCCTGTGCAGGTAGGCCCCCGCCCCGGTCATCTCTGAGACCCTGGGAGTGCCACGTGTGCACGGTGGCACTCGACCTGGGCGCCTGGTCTGGAGGGCGGGAACACAGCCACCTCCCAGCTTAGGCAGCTCCTGTCTCGGCAGCTCAGGTTCCGCGGTTTGGGGGTCTGGGGCGCGGAACATACGGGGGGTGGGGGATCCAAGGATCTGTGCCCCGGGAGGGGTGCAGGGAGGCGGCCGGTCCCCCTCAGTGGCGGAGGGAGGGCGATTCCCCCGCCAGCCTGCCGGCGGGAGGAGCGGGGACACGGGGGATGAGCCGGGGCGGGGGACGCGGGTTTCTAGCAGGTTCCAGCCCGGAGGCGGCCGCCGCGCGTCCCGCGCTCTGCGCTCCAATTGGAAGGGGCAGCGGGTGACTCCCGTTTCGCCGCTGGCTCTCCGCTCCCGGAGCTGCTTTAAAAGGAAGTGACATGGGCGGGGAGAGACGTAAGCCAGGACCACTTTTTTCCCCTCCGAAGGGCCCACCCCTTGGGTGGAGTCTCGCCTTTTCTGTCCAGCGCTGGCTAGCTCGCCGCCCCAGAAACTAGTGGCAGTTTGGGGCCCAGCCCGCGCCGGGAGTGCGTGCGTCCAGGCGGCCGGACACGCGGTAGGTGCCACGGTGCCATCGGCGGGCCCTGCGCTCGGGGCGTGGCGGGGCCGGGTGCCCTGGGCGCGGGGACCGGGCGGAGGAGGGAGGCCGCGGTGCCGCGGGCGCGGCCCCCAGAGGCCGAGACGGCGGAGCTACCGGCACAAAGGGATGGTCGCTTTGTGTTGGGCGGGCAAGCGCGCCTGTCCGCCGGCGATCGGCGGCGGCGCCTGGCCCCATCCCTCCTGCTCCCCCTTTTCTGGGCGCTGGATGGCGGTTCCTGTTACACGCTGGTCACTTTTGTGTCGCGCAACATGTTCTTCCGTTTCTGGGGGTTTCTATGGCAACCACGAAAATACGCAGCCGGGGTGGCGAGGGATGGACGCGGCGCGGACTGGGAGTTTGGCGCCCGCCAGGCCGGGGGCGTGGGGGATGGGGTGGGGGCTGAGGGCTGCTCGCGCCAGCCGGCCTGGGTGGGTACCCCCTCCTCATTTTCGGTTTGGTTTTTCCCAGTGGCAGGAGGGCTGGGGGGAGGGGGGTTGTCAAGGAAACGGGCCTTTGTAATTACCTCTTTATTTACCTAATTCGCCGCCTCTGAATGTCTCCATCATATCTAGGAATTTGAGTAAACCAGGGCTGCGATGTTTCTGGAAGGCTGCGGCGTCCGCCCTCCCAGAAAACCCAAGCGCTTCTCCAGCTAGCGTGTGAATGCCGCGACCCAGCGAAGGGGAGAGCCCCGCGGTGGAGGAGGTGGGGCTGGGCGAACAAAGTTTGAGAGGGTGTTCGGTTATTTACACTCATCCGCGCACGGTTGCCCGCCCAGGTTTGCCTAAAAGCCCCAATTCTTAAACGAGGAACCTGGGCTGTAGGCTGAACTTCACTTAGCACAAGATCCAAGTTCAGCAAGTCTGCGTGAGTACCACGGGGCCGACCCAGCGCCATCCAACCTTCTCTGTGCCTTGCCATTCCCCACGGAACGCACGCGCTTTCCCATTATGACATCAACCTGGTGGACCCGCTCTCCTTCACACCTGGGAGGGGTTTACCCACCTCCTACCCTTCATAGGGAGCCTTGGTGGCCTGGTGGTTAGGCTTTGGGCTGCTAACCACAAGGTCCGGAATTCGAAACCAACAAGTTACAGTCTAGGAAACCCACTCTGGCAGTGTTATCCTGCCCTATAGGGTCGCTGAGCTCCTTAGCATCCAAACATGATGCTAAGTAATATGAGAAAGTGTGTGTGTGAGAGAGAGAGGGGGAGGGGGGGGGGACAGTTAGGATCCGAAATTAACCCTGTGAGTTTCCGAGGTGACAACTCTTCACAGGAGTAGAGAGCCCATCTTTCTCCCAGTATTCTCTAGAGTACAATGATTGATTTTCTAACCAAACTGGGGGCGAGCAGGGTTGGGGGCGAACACGTGGGAGGCAGTGATGATTTACCTCGCGTGACATGCAGAATTAGTTGTGCTCAGAGTCAAATCCTGCATCTGTGAGGAAGAGAAATCTCCGTCTGCGCCGGGGGTCGCAGGTCTAGCAACACCACTCATCCTCCTTCAGGACAGCCGAGGACTGTTGACGCAGGAGCCTGTCCTTTGCACGGACATCCCCAGTTACCCGCTGCCCTTGTAAGTGGCGGGTGAATTGATCCTGGTTCGCAGCCACCTCGTGCGGCAGCGTGGAATTGATCCAGGGTGCTTGGACCATTGCGCTACCGCAGCTCCGCTCCTGAGAGAGAGGGAGCTGGAGAAAGGAATTCCCTTCGCCGCAAGCCTTGCCTGTAGGCACTGCTGAGTCTCATCAGACTCCTGGCAGCCCCCGTGACCTTGTGACTCCAGATCTTTGCAGCAGCAAGTCCCTAGGAGTTTTTCCCATGGAGCTCCGGGTGGGTTTTATCTGCCAACCTTCTGGGCAGCAGGTGAGAGTGTAGCCATTTGCAGCTCCAGAGTCCCTAAATCACCAGATCACACCCACAGAAGTGATTCTGACTCAGTGACCCTGCAGGACCCGCTGTTGGGTACCACTGGGTTGGTCCAACAGAATGAAACACTGCGCCACAGCACTGCTGTCTCTTGCCGCCACTGTGTCACTCCCTCTGTCCAAGGCCTTCCTCCTTTTTGCTGGCCCTCTGCT
Source organism: Echinops telfairi (assembly GCF_000313985.2). Taxonomy (NCBI): domain Eukaryota; kingdom Metazoa; phylum Chordata; class Mammalia; order Afrosoricida; family Tenrecidae; genus Echinops; species Echinops telfairi. The sequence continues at coordinate 7,284,794 of NW_022107431.1, forward strand.
GATGTCCTCCAGGGAGGGGCTCTCCTGATACCATGCCCAAAGCACATGGGACAAAGTCTCTCCATCCAGGCTTCTAAGGAGCATTCTGACCTTACTCCTTCCAAGACAAAATTGTCTGTTGGCTGTACTTGTTCCCAGACCGGTTAACTGGTCATAATCTCATCCCCCCGTCTTAAACATAGTCTTTCATTTTCGATAAAGGCCCACCGGAGATCACACTGCCGCCTGCTGTTGAAGCCAGAGCCTGGGTAGAAACTTGAGCGTAACCCTGAAGGGGTTTTCTTTTTCTTCTTTTTTAATCATTTTATTGGGGGCTCATGCAGCTTTTATCGCAAAACATACGTGCATTCACTGTGTCAAGCACCGTTGTACATTTGTAGCTATCATTTGCAAAACATTTTTCTTTCTACTTGAGCCCTTGGTATCAACTTCTCATTTTTCCCCCACCCTCCTCCACCTTTCTTCCCTCACAAACCCTTGATAATTTATATATTATTATTTTTTTCATTTCTTACACTGATGTCTCCCTTCACCCACATTTCTGTTGTCCGTCCCCCAGGGAGAGGGTTATATGTAGATCATTGTGATTGGGTCCTCCTTTTCTCACCCCACCTTACCCTTCCTCTCCTGGTATCACTACTCTCATGATTGGTCCTGGGGTTTATCTGTCCTGGATTCCCGGTGTTTCCAGCTCTTACCTGTACCTGTGTATATGCTCTGGTCCGAAAGGGGTTGTCATGGGTGCTGTTTGCCAGGACTCTTAACTGAATGTGTTATTATCGCTGTTTCATGAAACTTATTATGGGTCAAGAAGTTTTAAGGATACAGACACAGCCAAACCAAAAACCCAAGCTCACTGACATGGATTCGATGCTGACTCATCGTGCCCCTGGAGCACAGGGTGGAACTGCCCCTGTGGGTTTCTGAGACTGTCACTCTTTACAGGAGTCAAAAGCCCATCTTTTCCCCACAGATACAGGCATGATCTGGAAATGGCAGCTACATTGTAAAAATACCTGGAACAAAGTGGAGAGCTAAAGGCCATGGAATTTACCTAGAGGCCATAAAGCATAGAAAAGACTAGACAACTGGGTTTTGAGGAAGGGGTAACAGTGCACATGGAGAAGTGGCCCGGCTGTATGCATTTGATGTTTTTGAAGGGTTCTGAACAGCAGGTGCGCTGAGTGGCTTCTTTCTAGTCTGAAATGGGCCCGAGGGCTGTCACTTTTCTCCCGTGGTCCACAGCCGGATTGACCGTGTGTCCGTTGGTCACACTAGAACGCAGAGGGTCCCAGCCTGGAATTTCACAAGAAGTCTCGTAGGAAAAGGAGGTCAACAGAAAAGGAGCAAGAAGGGTAAGGAAACAAAGTAACCACAAGTGAAAGGAAAGTAGCAAAATGCCACCACCGACAGGCTTTTCTTTCTGTGCACGGTCTGGTGAGACAGAAGCTGCAGCAGCCTGGAGAAGGCGGGGGAACCAGAGATAGCTGTAAAGCGAATTCTTGAGGGAGCCAAGTAGAGCAGTGTTCTAGAAGACTCCAAACTCAGACCTGCAGGTTGCTGCGCTCTCGGGTTTTAAAAGCCACGGAACCCACCCGGTGGCAGGATGAGTCTGTGAGCAGGTGGTCACTCAGAGCCGAGAGGAGGGGGAGGACTAGAAGTGTATGTGTAGGGGGGGATGGATCTGGCCGGAGAAGAACACCGAGGAATGGCCTTATCAGGAAGCGGAGGTTTTAAGGAGAGGAGGCACCCATTCCAGGGCAAGAAGGCCAGGGTGTCCCAGACTGTAGGACAGGAGATGAGAGTTGGAATGTGGTTCAAGGTTCTTGTTCCAAGAGGGTGGGCGAGGCCAGTCTTGGGGCGAGGAAGAGGGCTGGTTGACCCAGTGCTGGGAGGGGCAGGAAAGAGAAGATACAAATTCAGAGAGAAATTGGCTTATTTTTAAATTAGAACAAGAATGACTGTTAGAAAGATAACATGAGTCAAAGGCACAGTCCTTCCTAGTCCAACTGTGAGCTGAAGTTCAAGAATGAAAGACCAGATGCAAGGCAGACTTTGCAGGAGAGACTTGGGGTGGGGCAGAACCGTGACATTTTCTAGGACCTCCCCTTATTCCACGCCATAGCCATGCTCAGATGGGTGTTTGGCAAACTTACTGCATTTTGTTCTGGAAAGCAGGTCTAGTGAACATAGGGAGACACTGCAGCCTCATTTCTGAATGGTTCTGGACACCTGAATGTTTGGAGAAATCTGTCTGACCAAGTTGGACATCTTTCCAGGAGAGGACCAGCCCCCGGAGAAGGCCATCGTGTTTGGGACGATACGAGAGGCGGTGACAAAGAGGAAGGCCCTTGATGAGACGGATGGGCTCAGTGGCTGCACCGCTGGGCTCAGGCACAGGAACACTTGCGAGGCTGTCGCAGGACCATGCCGTGTTTCGTTCTGTTGTGCACGGGGTTGCTTGGGTGGGAGCCGACTCGCCGCCACCGAGCAATAACAACAAGATCTGACCAAGGGCAGCTTCATGATCGTGTAACGTTACCCTGACCTTCTTGGTGGTATTGTTAGGTGCCGCCCGGTCAGTTCTAACTCAACAGTGGCCTGTACAACAGAAGGAAGTGCTGCCCCATCCTGTGTCAGTCTTGACAATTGTCCTTTTGTTGCAGCCACCTTGTCAAGTCAAGTCACCTCACTGGGGGTCTTCCTTTATTTCTTTTTTTTTTAACACTCATCTTGATGTCCTTGAGCGATTTGCCACTGAAAGCCTTACGAATAGTAGCGGTCTCCCAGCTTGGGTGGCTAATTCTCTGTGTCACGCAGAACCAACTTGGAAAGCGGGCTTTGGAAAATCTGCAAATTGACTTCAAGCATGGCCCGGGGAAGAGAGGCAGCCTCAGGCAGCTCCCCAAGAGAGAGCATGTGCTCGCTCTTGGCATAAATATTTATTACACGGCCATCACACCTCTCATATGCCAGGTGCTGTGGGCACAGTGGGAGCTAACCAGGCACTGTTGAAATAATGGCCGTTTTCAGAAGGCCGCCCCAGAAGGTTTTCAGAGGTGATGCTTGGGATGATCTCCATCTCCTGCTAAGGACTTAATAAGAGGAACTGTCTTACAAAGAGAGCGATTTTTGGGGAACCTCATGGAACAAGTGCCCTAAGTTGTCTTCTTTATTTTCTAAGATGCACCCTTGCTCCACAAAGATTTCCTGCTTCAGTTTTGTCTTCACCCCGTTCCTTCAATCTGACTTGATCTTCTTTTTCGTCTGGCACAAAGGTTTGTCTTTCCATCCATTCAGACATGGCTACATACGCATGTACCAGTTGTCATTGTCATCTCGTGTCCATTCCCACACACAGCAGCCCCATTACAGAACAGAACAAAACACTGCCCGGTCCTGCGCCACCCTCACAATTGTTACGTTTGACCGCGTTCTTTCAGCCACTGGGTCCATCCATCTCAAAGAGGGAGTTCCTCTTTTTCGCTGCCCGTCTGCTTTCACCAAGGCACTGGTCTCTTCTAATAACAGGTCCAAAGTGCTCTCGCCATCCTTGCTTCTAAGGAGCCTTCTAAGGATCATTCTGCCTGTACTTCTTCCCAGACAATTCTGTTTGTCCTTTTGGCAGTCCACAAGACTTTTAACATTCGTCGCCAAATACCATAGTTCAAATGCATCAATATTTCTTTGGTCTCCCTTACTCAACGTCCAACGCTCACATGCACGTGAGGCCATTGCAAATACCATGGCTGGGTGCACCATAGTCCTCAAAGTAACATCTTTGCTTTTCAACACTTTAAAGAGGTCTTGGGCAGCAGATTTACCCAAAGCAGTTTATCGTTTGGTCTCTTGACAGCTGGTTCCTTGAGCATCGATGGTGGATCCAACTAAGAAGACATTCTTGACGACCCCGATCTTTGCTCTGCGTTACCTACTGGTCTGGTCGTGAGGATTTGTATTTTCTTTACACTGAGTTTGTGGTCCATGTGGGAGGCTGCAGCCCTTGATCTTCATTAGCAACTACTTCAAATCCTTTTCTCTCTTGGCACGCAAGGTGTGTCATCTGCATTAATACGGCCTCCATCCTGATGCTGCGTACCCTTGCTCTAAGCCAGCTGCTCAGATGAATTACTCAGCATACAGATTCAATAAGCATGGTGAGAGGACACAGCTGTGCAGCATTCCCTCGTTCTGTTTGAACGACCGCCTCTTGGTCCATGTACAGGTTCTGCACGAGAACAGTGAAGTGTTCTGGAATTCCCATTCTTCTCAAGGCTATCCATCCATGCATGCATACATAGACTTACATAAATCATCCACCCTTCTGTCCATTCATCCATTCATGCAACAATCGGTGTTGAACATGGTGTGTCAAATACTGTAGTAAGGATGCAGCAGTAACTGGGAAGCCCTTTCTTCCCTAAAGAAGTTCAGGGTCTTGTAGACAAGATGTGGACAAAGGAGAGGGCTGGATTTTTGGTAGAGGCATAGCTTGGCTCACCCCGGTTGATGCTAGATGCTTCTGTTATTGAGCACTCTTACTGGTCGGCAGTGCTGGACGCAGGAGAAGGACAACATTCTCATATTTTCCATACTGGTTGAGAATATGGCTGGTGTCAGGGAGCCTTTGTTGCTACACTGAATGGGCAGCAGTGGGATTTCTGTCCTGGGAGACTGATGATCCTCCTGGAAGATGTGTGTATTTGCTTTCTGAAAATTGGGAGCTCTTTGAGATGATCTCCCAAGAGTCCTTCCCCTGGTGTGTTGCCTGTGGCATTTTGTAAAAGGGAAACTCCCTCCTCCCTGCACATTATATACCCATTGGGGAACTTAGTGGCTGGCCCCCTTGCCATTTAGTGCTAGATTACCCAGTGCATGTGGCCAGTCATTATCCCCCTCCACAATTAGGTTTCCACCTCTTGTAGCTTTCAGCCAGACTCATATCAAAATACAAGCACCCTCTGAAAGTCGGTGGGGAATCCAGTACCCATGGAACAGCGCTATGATCCTGCTTACCGTATTTCACATTTGCATTTCCTGGTGACTTGAAGCTCCCGCGTGCAGACTAGTTTCCCCTGCTCACTCTGCACCTTCAGGGGAGAAATAATAGGCACCACCTAACAAGAGTCACCACGGACACCTCCCTGCCCACCTTCTCCAGCCCAGGGATAGAAAGTCAGCAAGTTCCTCTTTCCGATTTTAATCTCAAAGGAGCAGTTTGGTAACTGGCTGGCACAGCTCTGGGCCTTCTTAAGCAGCACACACAAGGGGAGGTGCGAGGAGGGCAAAGGACAGGACGGGAGGAGAGGAGTTCTCTTTTCATGGTAGGGTAAAGCTGGTCATTGAAATTCCGGACTCGGGGTGGCAGTAGCCTGCAGGGGTCATGAGAGCAGGCCTCTAACGTGGGCAACAAGGACCACAGCAAGAGACCCATTGCTGTGGAGCGATTCTGACTCGTGTGGAGGAGAGCTGTTTTCAGTGGTTGTGAATCTTCGAAAGTAGATGGCTGGGTCTTTCTTCCAAGTGCCTCCCGTCGGCTTGAGCACCCAGTCTTTTTTGTTTGTTTGTTTGAGCACCCAGTCTTTGGGCTAGCGGCTGATCTCTGGACCCAGTGGGGCCCACGGGGCCCAACCATGATGAGAGTGTGCCTTTATCGAAGGCTCCTTGGGTGCTAGCACCTTGAGGATGTGAACTTCACATCCACCGACTCCTGGTACTTCTGCAGCCAAATGCAGCAGGCAGATGCCATCGTCACCCCATTTTACAGATTAAAGACCTCAAGAAGGGAGCGCGTGCATATCACGAGAAGTAGCAAAGCTGAGATTGGAATGCAAGCCCCTGGGCTCCAGAAAGCAGTCTCTGAACCCCTGCACCCAACACCTAGGGTGTTGTCCACTCCCGCACCCAGCCCAGTGCCTGGTACACAGGAGACAGCCGCAAACTACTCTGACATTGGGAGTCAACACGCACCATGGGGGTCGTCCCGGACATGCCTTCTGTGCTCTGCAGAAGTCCTGTAAGAGGGAGTTGAGCTTAGATGTTGGACGGAAACCAACAGCCCTGCTTCTGAGATAAGCCGCTGCAGCTTTCGTGGACCGGGTTGTGTTTGTTGTGGTTTAGCTAGGGAGGTGGGTGTTACAGGGTGTGGGGGCCGGTGCTGGGTGTGGCAGGGGGGTGGATCCTGTGATTAAAAACTGAGTGGCATGGCTGTACATGTATTAGATTAAATATGGACTCTGCTCCAAATCAGGGTTTAACTAAGGGTTGAACTTGAGGGAGAGGCCACTCAGATGGTGCAGAGGCTGGAGGAGTGCAGGCGGGGGGCTTTCGGCTCATTTACTGATTGTCAGCAAATCTATCCCAGAATTTAAAGCCAGTCAAGGTTATCTGCAGAGACAATGGCCCTTGCTGATCTGAGAGAGGCTTTGAAGGGAAGTGCTCCCTGAACGGTGTGTTTGGGTCCTTTCGTGGGCAGAGAAGTTCACTGAGACTGGTGACCTTGGAATGAACCTTAGGTCCTCCCGGGGGCCCTCGCCTTTAGCCATCCCTGCATGCCTTTAGCCATCCCTGCATGCCTTCCCTCCCTCTGCCCTGGGGAAGGTGAGGTTGCACGAGGTAGGGTCACCAGCTTGCTTCTCCAGGGGCGGAGGTCCCTTGGCAATCTTTGGTACGCAGTCCCCTTCCTCTAACATCTGTCTTTCTGAAAGTCCCCTTGCACTGGAACGTCCTTCAATGGAACCACCGGAACCCTGTCCTGGATGTGTGTGTCCTTACGTGGCACGACTACTGATTCTTCACTGTGGCCAGTTTAATTACTGCCCTGGGAGCTGGGGTTAGTCAGATCTGACTCACCACCACCCCAGGTGTGACGGTAGAATAGGTGGTATTTTAAGTTGCCGTCTTCACTGGAGGGAGCCCTGGTGGCTCTGTCAGGAAAGCATTGGCTGTCAAGCTCAAGGTCAGTGGTTCAAGCCTACCAGCCTCTCAGTGGGAGAAAGATGGGGCTGTCTGTTCACTTAAAGATCGACAGCATGGGAAACCCTTTAGAGCAGCAGTTCTCAACTTGTGGGTGGCGACCCCTTTGGGGGTTGAGCAACTCTTTCGCCCGATTCATAACAGTAGCAAAATAACAGTGATGGAGTAGCATCGAAAATAATTTTATGGTTGGGTGCAACATTAGGAAGGTTGAGAACCACTGCTCTGGAGGACCCGGGCATCAGAAGGGCCTCAAAGGCGGTGGGCTTGCTTGCTTTTGTAGCCTCATGGGAACAGGCCCCCAGGTCTGGCTCCCTTTGAGTCACTAGCTGGGTTTGAACCCAGACCTTTCAGTCAGCGCATCTCTTGCTCCACCAAGCCCCTTGCTGTCACCCAGTTGCCATCCGGCGCCCCCTTGTGGGTCAGAGCACAACTGTGCTCCATCTCATGATCTATGGTTGGTTGGTTTAGTTTGGGGTTTTATTTTGGAAGTCGATGGCCAGGACTTTCTTCTAAGGTGCCTGTGGCTGGGTTTGAACTACCTACCTTTCAGTTAGCAGCCACGTGCGTTAACCATTTGCACCACACAGCAAATGTCTGTGACCTGGGGTGGTTCCTCGTGCTGTGTCTGCCAAAGCAAGAGGGTTCAATGGGCCCAGAAGTCAGGCCTCACTGCCAGAACTGCCCTCCCCTCCCCTCTCTGGACCCCCAGCCGCTCCTCGGTGACCTTGTAGGGCAGGCAGTTGTAGTGGGGGCTGTCCTGTGCCCTTCAGGGCCTGCAGCAGCCTCCCGGGTGCCGTCCCCACCCCAACTATGACAGCCATAAGTGTTTCCTGACATTGCCAGGTGTGCTTGGGGACAAAAGCCCTCCCCAGCCCCTGTTGGAGCCAAGGGCTTCTGGAGACTGCTCCCCTTGTATGGAACCACCTTGCTCCCCGATCCAAAGAAAACCTGTTTCTCAGGAGCCGATTCTGATGCATAGCGGCCCCATAGGACACAGCAGAATGACCTCGGTGGGTTTCTGAAACTGTCACTCTTTAAGGGAGCCGAAAGCCCTGTCTTTCTCCCCCAGAGAAGCTAGTGGTTTCCAACTGCTGCTCTTGGGGTTAGCAGAACAACACCTAAGCACTGTGCAACCAGGGATCCTAAGTAATGTAGCAAGAAAGATGCCCTTTTGTGAGGTCGGTTGACTCCGTGTTGCTACAATGGGCTCAAACACAATTGTGAGGATGGTGCAGGCGCAGGCATGTTTTATTCTGTTGCACATCGGGTCACTAGGATCAAAAACAATTGGATGGCAACAGCGACCCCACATCTTGATCAGGATCTCTGATGGTGTGGACAGACGGTTACACACTGAGCGTGGCAGTTTAAACTCCCCCACCAGCTGCTGCATGGGAGAAGGCGGAAGCTGTCCGCAAAGGGGCAGTGATGTGCTGTTGGGCCTATGAATCAGAATGGACTCCATGATAGTGGTTGGGTTTGGTTTTAATTACAAGGTCCTTGGTTCAAACCCACGAGGCTTTCGAGGGAGAGAGACGAGGCTCTCTGCTCTAGTAAACATTTACAGCCTTGGCAACCGTGCACCAGGTCACAGAAGTTAGCACTTTGTTATGACGGCCATGGCTGCAGCCAGGCCCCCACCCCAGGTCCCTTGTGCTGTGTGCTGGGGAACAGGTCCACACTGACCCCATCTTAGAGGAGGAGGAGCAGAAGGAAAGTATAATTTTCTTTCTTTTTTCTACTTAAACAAGTGAGACTGCGTGTTGGGTTGACATGCAAAAAGTCTGTGTCTTTTCATGGCAAACGGGACTGTCCCACACCCTGCACGGTCGTAGTCTCTCCTGTCAATGGGACGGTCTCCTTGGACATGCTGAAGAAGAAAGCAAACCTACCTGGCGTCCAGGTGACTCTTTCTGGGGCAATTTGATAGCCCTGCCCTTCAGTTGTCTTCTCCATTCCTAGCCCCCACCCCACCGGCCCATCCTTCACTCGGCTTGGGAGTGGGAAGGGTAGGCAGGGCAGGAGGTACGTCAGTCCCACGCACACCAGCCTGCCTTGGCTGTTCTTCTCTGTCTCCCGTCCTCTGATGGCCCAGTTGGTAGATGGTGGCGTGGGGTTCACTTTGGTGCTCATGCCCTCGTCTCCAGGGGACACCTCCACTTCTGGCCCTGTTCCGCATCAGTATCTAGGATAAGCTGTGTATCCTTTCCATCTTGTGCAGGCACCTTTCCTCTTAGCACTCCTGTACAATACTGTGCCATGTTCTCAGAAAGGCTCTTGTCCTTGGTAATGTCTTTTGAAATCTGAACAGAAGGTCCAACCCCAAAAACCAAACTCCTTGCCAGCAAGTCCATGCCGACTCATAGTGACCTATAGGACAGGGTGGAACTGCCCCTGTGGGTTGTCAAGGATGTAACTCTCTAAGGGAGTAAAAAGCCCTGCCTTTCTCCTGTAGAGCAGCTGGTGGTTTCGAACTGCTGGCCTTGCGGTTAGCAGCCCAATAGATAATCACGACACTATTAGGTCAAGTCCTTAGTAGCTGCCCTAAAGAAACCCAGGCCCCAATTCTAAAGGTCTCCAGTCACATAGAGATACCACTCGGCCTGGACCTGCTTGTGGAGGTGGACGCTTTCCAACCAAGCGGGGTGATCTTCCACCCCCATATCCGACAGTGTGCTGCTGCGGTCTCTGCGAGCTTTTCACTGACTGCTCCTAGTCTGTCTTAGTCTGGAAGCTTCACTGGAACCTCCCCACCATGGGTGACCATGCTCGGATTTCAAATGCTGGTCATGTAGCTTCCACCATCAGGCCAACATGGGGACCGCCCAAAGTCAGCAACCTGATGGCTGCGTGATGGAACTAACCAACCTTTCCTTCTTGTACAGTCAGATGTTGGGGGAGGGAAAAACAAGAATTCTCTCTGTGGACTTTGCCCAGAGATCAGCAAATTGAGTTTTATTGACTCTGTTGCCAATGGACTGAGACAGGCGATTGGGCCCTTTCATTTATGCCTCTGTGTGTGTTTGTAAGCTTGTTGAAATAGTGGCATTGAACCTAGATAGGAAGTGCCACTTGGCCAGCATGACACAATATCATCTGAAAATAAGAATGGTATTCACAGGTTACACAGGCGCACAGGAATACAACCCTCCTTCCCATGGAATTCCTGAAACAACCACTTAAACTCACAGCTGTTCAGTCGATTCCGGGTCACAGGTGCCCCTGCAGGAAAGGGTGGAACTGCCTCTGTGGGTTTCCAGGACTGTCACTCTTGACTGGAGTGGAAAGGCTCGTCTCTCCCCTGGGGAGTGGCAGTGCTTTCAAACTGCCGACCTTGCGGTTAGCAGCCCAGCCCGAAGCGTAGCCACTACGACGCCAGGACTCCGTGGAATTCACACTGGGGGATATTTGTGCAACGCAGTGCCCAGGAATTGTCCTGGTGGGTGGGGCCTATTACAACTGTAGGAGAATTCTGACGAGGAGGAGTCATAATCTCATTCAGATTAAGCCAATGGATCTCCCAAGCCTGTCGCTCATGTAAGAGACAGTACGGTGCCTAGCTGGGGACAGGCTCAACCATGTGCAACACCATTGCACACCTGACAGGTGACATGAGGAACATGGTTTTCAGAAAGCCTATGTTCTTAGCTGATTCATCTTGAGTCGACGTACAGGCATGTGGAATGCCGAATGACTTGTTTGTCATGCTTGACTGTGTTTTACCTCTGGAGCTCCCAAATGCAAAGGTTTTCATTGATAGGTCTCATCGATAATGACTGGTGATTGGAATTGAACTCCAGAAGCAAGAAGGATCCAAACTAACTACCACTGAATCCATTCCAATCCGTAGGCACCATATAGGGCAGAGCAGAACCACACTTTTGAGAGCCCTAGTGGCATCGTGTGTTACATGTTGGGCTGCCAGCCAGAAGGCCATCCGTTCAAAACCATCAATGGCTGGAGTTAGAAAGCCCAAAGTGGAAAACCCATCAAAGATTTCTCAAGCTGAAAGAACTGAGGGTGGTGGTGGGAGGGGAGGGGATCAAGCCTTGAGTGACAGTATTGATTATTCATTGAACAAGATATTAAATGATGCAGGTAACTTCATCAGAAGATGGGATGCATCCAGAGTATGGTACCCAAAAGAACTGGTCACCCTTTCAGAAGGTAGCGTATGATCAGAACTAATAGGGCTGAAGGAAGGAGTCCAACCTGCACTGGGACGTTGACCAAAAACAAGGCTCTAAGAATTGACGGCATGCCAATGAAACCGTTCCAACAAACTGATGCAGCCCTGGAAGCAATCTGTGCCAAGAAATTTGGGAGACAGCTACCTGGACAACTGACGGAAAGGTGACCGATAATGCTCCTTGCAAAGGCAGCCAGACGGAATGTGGAATCAAGCTGTGTCATTAACGTCATACGCAAGTAAAATTCTGCTCAAGAAAATCTGAAAAATGGTTGCAGCACTCCATTGACAGGGCACTGGAGGAATTCAAGCTGGATTCAGAAGACGACCTGGACTGAGGGACATCATTTTGTTATAGCAAATGGGTCTTAGCTGCAAGCAGAGGACACCAGAATGTGGCTTAGCTGTGTTCACTTGACTGTGCAAAGGCGTTTGACTCTGGATCGTAACGTAATGGGTAGCCTTGAGAAGCCTGGAATTCCAGAGCACATCATTGTGTCCCTGCTGAACCTGTTCACAGACCAAGAGGCGATTATTTGAACAGAACAAGGGAATACAGTCTGGTTTCAAATCAGGAAAGGTGAGCCTCAGGTTGTGCCCTCTGGTGATACCTATTCAGTCTGTGTGCTGAGCAGTAGTCCATGAAGCTGGACAACACGAAGAAGAAGGTTTACTAACAAGCTGGGATGTGCAGGGGACACCATCCGGTCAGCTAAAGAGCAAGAGGACTTGGAGATATTTGCTGATGAAGAGCAAAGGATATGCAGCCTTCGTTATGGATTACATCTCAACATAAAGAAAAGACACCCTTACAATGTGGACCAACGAGTACCACAAAGATCGTTGCAGTAAACAATGGAGTTGTCGAGGCTCTCATTCTGCTTGACCCACAATCAATGCTCATGGGAGCAACGGTCAGGAAAGTAAAGAAGTTATTGCACCGGGCAATTCTGTTGTAAAACCAAAATCAAACGCACGGCCATCAAGTCAATGCTGACTCTTAGCGAAGTAGAACGCCCAGTCTTTCTCCCGAGGAGCTGCTGCTGGTTTTGATCTGCTGACCATGTGATCGCAGCCCAATGTATAACCTGTATGTCACCAGGGCCCCTTCTGTAGTAAAAGTCCTCTTTAAAGAGTTTAGAAGGGAAGCTGTCAGGTTGAGGACTGAGGTGCACCTGACCTAAGCGATGGTATTTTCAGGAGCCTCAGACGGGTGTGAAAACTGGGCCGAGGAAGACTAGAGAACAGTGGATGCCTTTGAATTATGGTGCTGGAGAAGAACGCTGGACGTTATCTCACGGACTGCCAGAAGAACGGACAGATGTCTTGGAAGACATACAGCCAAAATGCTCCACAGAAGCAAGGGCAATGAGTCTTTGTCTCACATTCTGTGGACATGTTGTCAGGAGGAACCAGTCCCTGGAGAAGGACCTCTTACTTGGGCCAGTAGAGGGCCCGTGAGGAAGAGGAAGACCCTCAGAGAGATGGACAGACCTAGAGGTTTGCCACAAGGGGCCACAGCAACCACTGAGGACGGTGCGCAGCACCTGGCGACACCACCATGACTGCCCTCTGGTCCCTCTTTCTGATGTCTGCTGTTGACACGCTTTCTGGACTGACCAGCCCCATCCCTGCGAGGTTGGTCCGCGTTACAAAGTGAAAGGTGGTCCGCACACCTATGGAAGACACTTCCAGTCCACGTGGTGGTTTTCTTTTCTCGTAGTGGCTATCTCATGAATCAAATACAAACGCCATCTCCATGCCTGCCTCACAGACCGCTCCATCTGTCAGCAGGCGACATGGGACCGTGCCTCACACTCACAGTATCTCTTTTCTCGTGCTGGGCCATTATTTGGCTTGTGAGCGTTTTATGGAATTGTGAAATGTGTACCTTGAATTGCCAGGTGTTTCAGATGCCTTAGTAGATCGGAAAGTAGCTTTGGAACAGCTGCTGGAGTGCGAGGCTAGCACGCTTACGCGATACCGCCTCTTAGAAGCTCAATATTCTTGGCATCATTTCATGGCAATACAGCTAGAAGCTGAAGATCGGTTTCACAATGAGGGAGAAAAGGAACAAAGATGATAAAACCCATAATGGGAAATCCTTTATCGCTGGTTTTGATTGATTGTTGTTCCTAGAGATTTTCAAGAGATTTCCTAACATCCCTTGGGTTTTTCTAAAGAACGGGGTAAGAAAATTATGATACAAAAAGTCTAGAAGGTTCTATTGCCTCTGACCAAGGCTTACTTTCTAAGAGAGTTAAAATACTGTTTTCCTGCAGGAAGTGTAGCTGATCAACACTACGTCTTAGCTAACTCATTGAAAGTAATACCTCTCCCCCTGGTGAAGACTCCAAGGAGCCTGGAGGGCCGGTGGGTTAACCTACTAACTCCAGGGAGGGCTGTCCCATGGGAGAAGATGAGGCCGTCAGGCTCAGAAACCCTAGGGTCTCTACTCTGTGCTGTAGGGCCACTATGAGTCAGAATCAAGTTGATGAGCAGTGGGTGTTTTGTTCATGATTTGGTTTTGTGACGAAGTCTTTGCTTTGTTACTGATATTTTGAGGATCTGTGTACAGCTAAGACCCTCCACTGACTCGATGGCTGAGTGATTAAGAAGTCACCGGCTGGACATTTCTCTGGGACCATGTGTGATGCGTGTGACTGACCAGGCAATTGATCCATTTTATGAATATTTATTAATCACCTACCATTGGCTAGAACCACCCTGGATGGTGTGGATATAATGACAAAAAACACTTTAGCTCCTGAGGATCTTAGTCTTGTGGGAAGACAGATAACATACGTGAAGGGGAATAGCATTTATTAATGTTCTGTGGCTGAGATAGTGCACTGAATTTTTTATATCATCTGTCTCATTTATTGGACTGCCAGAAGAATGATTAGTAAGTCTTCAGGGAGATAAAAGATAACTAGAATGCTCCTTAGAAGAAAGGATGGTGAGACACAGGCTCATTTCATTTGGACAGGTCATCGGGATCGACCACTCTCCAGAGAAGGATGTCAGGCTTGGCAAAGCATCGAGAGAGAGAGAGAGAGAGAGAGAGAGAGAGAGAGAGAGAATGAGGGTGACTCTTAATGGGATGGATTGCCATGACAGTTACCACTATGATTTGAGCATATTCATGAGGGTAGCAAAGGACCAGCAACACTTTTAAAAATATATATATAAATGGGCCATGAGTCAGAGCCAACTGTTAAAAACAAAACAGAACCCTCACCCCCACTACTGTTCAGTTGATTCTTCATCATAGCAATCGCAAAGGGCAGAGTAGAACTACCCTCCTGGGGTCTCCAAAGCTGTAAATCTTGGCGGAAGCAGAGCGCCTCATCTTTCTCCTTTGGAGCACCTGGTGGGTTTTGAACCACCGACCACTTGCTTAGTAGCCTAATGCTTATCTCACTGTGCTACCAGAGCTACTTGAGCCAATGCCACTGCTGCTAGTGACAACAATTGCCCATGCAGTCAGTGACCATCAGCCCACAGTAGTTGAATTCTCTGATGGTAAAGGGGACAGTGGCTACAGAAGAGACAACGAGGAGAGGGGGATTGCTGCTTGGTGGAAGCAGGCTAGCAGCCCAGCATGTGACCCGCGGTGCCCACAGGGCTCCTGACAGCAGACCCCAGTCCGCTGCTCTCCTTCAGTGGATCGCCTGGGTGTGCCTGAGAGCCGGTACCCGAAGCGTGGGGTGTGGGACTCCTGGTTAGACTCGTGTCCTCAGCCTGGAACGGGGGCTATCTGCAATCGATCCTCATTATTCACAGACTCTGTATTTTCCAATCTGCCTATTTCATAAAATGTGTTTCCAGCCCCTCAAATCAACACTCAGGGGACGTTGGCCATCATTGTGGACGTTTGCAGAGGAACAAACCAATCGAGTCACCCGGGGCACACACTCGGCAAGGTGAGGCACTGCCTTGTGGTTTCGGCTCTGGGAACTGTTCCGAGGGCTCGCCAAGGTCTACTTGGAGCGAGACGTTTCGCTTTTTTGCGGCGTTCATTGGTCACGTCATTTTTTTGGCTGCCCCCAAGCTAGGGCAGAAGTTCTGTGTCGGGTTCCCAGCTGTGGGAAGGCTGTGGCGCGCCGAATGGGGAACGTGCGTGTGGGAGATGGGCTCAGTGCAGCCATGAGCCGTGGGACTCTTGGCTCCGAGTGCCATGCTAATGAACCTGTGTCGAAGTGTCTTGGAGACGCTGTATTACAGCATGTTGGAGAAGGAACACACAGACAAAGGGATGTGCTGCTCAGCAAAGAGCATGTCGTGACCAGAGGCTCACGGGCACCTTGCCCTGCTTTTCCCCCTGGAACAAACAGGGTAGCATTTGCCGACTCAGTGTTTAGACCTCACTGCTGTGCATATGGCAATAGACTCTACAACTGAGTCGGCAATGGACTACTTTTCTAATGGGTTCCCTTTTCCGGAGACTTTTGGTGGTTTTTTTTCTCCTGGCCATTATTAAACATGTTTCCAAGTGTGCACCTTGGATGATTTGCCTCGGGGGTGAGCTGACGGTACCTCTGCCTCCAGGCAGCGTCATGGGTATGTGAACTGTGTGGTCACAAAGGACCCAGAACTTGGTGTCATGCCCTGGTCAAATCACCTGGAAAGTCTTCTAATCGTCGCTCATTTTCTCCCGGTCCCACAAATGTAAGGCGACCAGACGTCCCACTTTTGGCGGGACAATCCCAATTTTTAAAAATTTTTCCCGCGTCCCGCGGAGTTTTAAAAAAGTCCCGATTTTTGGAAAGAATGCACGACAAGCTAGGGTATACGGTTTTCGGCTGCCATGTGGCTATTTCGCCAGGATGAGTTTTATCAATGGGGTCCCGCTTTACCAATGTTAAAATCTGGTCACCTTCCAAATGATACACCAGCGGGAAGTCTAGTGAATGTTCACGTGTGTCCGTCCGTCTGGTGTAACTATCGTCTCCCTCCCTCTCACTCGAGACAGTCTCAAGAGAAGGACAGTGAGATGTAGCAATGATGGAAAAGGGAATCCACCATCAACAGCGACTTAGTGATGGCCATTGTCGGGGAGGTGTCCTCGTCGTGAATGAAGGGGGGCGGGTACCTCGTTTCTGATCGCTTCAGAAATTGTCTGTTTGCGCCTTGTGTTGCTCAGTACATATCCCACGTTTTGTTTCACCAGGCACCAGTCGATGGACATCCGTGTGGTTTTCAGTGTCCATCTAGTTTTAAATTGACCTCTTTATGGTTTTAAAAAAGCAAAGCTGTCCCTTTGCTGACTAAGGTCTATGTGGCTCAATCCGTGTTATTTTCAGTAACCTCACATGCATATGAAAAAGAAAGATGGATGAAGAAAGGATAGGATGCCTTTGAACGATGGTGCTATCGAAGAATTCTGAAAGTGCCATCGACTGCCAGAAGGACAAACAGATCTGTCTTGGAGCAAGTGTCACCAGCATTGTCCTGAGAAGTGAGGAGAGTGAGACTTGGTCTCAGGTGGGACCAGTGGGAACAGGACATCATGCCTGGGTCAAGAGGGTCAGAGAAAAAGGGGACCTTCCAGTGATGGATAAGCAGACACGGTGGCCGCAGCAATGGGCTCTAACACAGCAACCCTGGTAGAGATTACCTGGACCAGGACCAGGCGGCGTTTTGCTTTGTGGCGCCATCAGGGAGTATGAGTCAGAGCTGACTAGAGGGCCCCTCACACCACCACCACCACTTTGACACCGGATCCCACGATGTGACAGGAAACAGCCCATGTGCCGTGCCATGCTGCCCCGTCCCCAGCATCTCCCGAGAGGGACGGATATGTCCACCAAGGGCTTAGGGCAGCAGTTCTCAACCTGTGGGTCGCGACCCCTTTGGGGGTCGAACACCCTTTCACAGGGGTCGCCTGGTTCATAACGGTAGCAAAGGGACCGTGATGAAGTAGCAACGAAAATAATGCTATGGTTGGGGCATCACCCATGAGGAACTGTCTGAAAGGGCCATGGCATTTGGAAGGGTGAAAACCAGTGGCTTAGAGGAAGAACCAAGGTGTCAGTCCATCTTGTCGAGGGCCCTCCTCTGTGTCTCGGAACCCCCTACTCATCCAAGCACGGTGTCCTTCTCCAGGGACAGGCCTCTTCTGATAGCATGTCTACAGCACATGCGACAACGTCTCACCAACCTCACTTCTCAGGAGTGTGTTGGCTTTGCTGTTTGGGGGGACAAGCCATGGCGTGCATTCGGGGTTCTTTGCCAACACCATCAGGCAAAGGCCTTCACATTTCTCAGACCCTCCATAGTCCCTGTTCCACTGGCCCAGGCTGGGGGCCTCCTGTCACAGGGCTCACTAGGTCAGGACAGTCCAAGCTCCCTCCCTGGAGACTTGAACAGCCTCCAGCCACACCTGCGGTCCTGAGGTGCACGACGACTCCGAGCCCTGGGTGGGGTCCCCGCATCTCAGCCCTGCAGGTTGCCAGCTCCTTGGACTCCCCGTCCCTCTGTGGGTGCTTTCCCTCCCTTGGTTTGAACAAGGTGCCCAAGCCGGAGGCTACACTTACTCTGTAGCCACAGGCCTGCCTGCCCTTCTCTAGGGTGCCAGTGGTGCTGTAAAGAACCATCCTGGGTCCAGCTGGCATTCCAGGAAGTCACCTGTTCAAAGTGTCGTCTGGTACGCTCACAAGGTGCTGACTCTCAGCTTAGAACATCGGATCTAATCTAGAACATTTTTATCATCTCAAAGGGAAACCCTGTGCCCCGTCGCCATGTCCCCCCACACCTCACCCGCTCCAGTCCTGTTGTTGTCCATTAGCTGTGGTCAAGCCGACCCTGACATGTGGTGACCCCACACACAAAGGAACTCCTGCCTTGTCCGGCACTGTGTCTTTCAGGCCAGACTGTGGTCCATCCTGGTGTGTCCAGACGACCACGTTCTGCTCTCTGCCTCTAGAGGTGCTGCTGCGTCAGGGCCTTTCGTGCGAGCAGTCCTGTAACGGGTGCTCTTTGTGTCTGGGTCCTTTCACGTGGTGTGTGTGTGAGGTTCATCTGTGCTGCGGCATAGATCAGCCGTTGATCTCATCTTGTGACTGAGTTGTTAGGTGAGGCGATTCCGACCCATTGCGACCCTATGCACAACAGAATGAAACAAGACAAGTCTCTGGGAGCGCACTGGCAGTATTTCTTCCAAGACAGATCTGTTTGTCCCTTTGGCAACCCACGGGGCATTCCGTCTTCTCCACTGTCTGACTTTCACCAGCATGGGAGGCAAAGGAAAATACCACGGCTCGAGTCAGGCACTCCTTAATCCTCAAAGCAACAGCCTTGCTTTGCAGGACTCTGAAGAGGCCTGGGGCAGCAGTTCCCCGATGCGATCCATCTTTGGCTGGCTGGTGGTGCTGGTGAGGTCCCACAGGGTCAGTTGCAACCCCTCGCAATCTTATGCACAACAGAATGAAGCTCCACCCGGTCCTAGCCCATCCTCACAGATCTTCC
Organism: Echinops telfairi; assembly: GCF_000313985.2. Classification (NCBI taxonomy): domain Eukaryota; kingdom Metazoa; phylum Chordata; class Mammalia; order Afrosoricida; family Tenrecidae; genus Echinops; species Echinops telfairi. The sequence continues at coordinate 7,303,431 of NW_022107431.1, forward strand.
CAGGCTTGAGCCCCTGGCTGCAGGGTAGCAGGCCAATGCAGAGGTAGATCATGCTTGTTTATCTGTTCATCAAGTAATGGACGACTGAACCATTTCCCCTTTGGGACTAGCGTGCCTACGCTGCTCTGAACTCGGGTGGACAGGTTTGGGTGTGGACCTACCTTTCCATCCCTCTGAATAGATACGGAGGAGTGGGATGGCTGGACCACGTGGCCACTGTGTTGAACATCTGAGGAGCCCGGCTGAGTGGTTGGCATTCATTCCTCAAACCGTTTGTGACGCGTAGATGCCTCGTGCCTTCAATTCCAAATCTCTCTGCTCCTCAGATCCATGCTGGAAGATCGCTATAGAATTCAAGAAGGGGATTTTGTGTGTGCGTGGCAGCCAAAAGACACCTCAGTGACACTGCCGGCTTGGATCCAGAGCACCATCATCACCAGAGTCATAAAGTGAGTCCCATGCGTTTTCCATCACCCGGTGCACATCCAAGGCAGGTTGACATGAAGCTGTGGTCTGTGACGTGTAGGATGCCCCAACCCAACCCACTGCCATCGATTCCGTGCTGACGCCTAGCAGCCCTAGAGAACAGGGTAGAACTGACCCCGGGGTTTCCAAGACTACAACTGTATGGGAGGAGCCCGGTGGTGTCCTGGGGATGGGTTGGCAGTTTGAAAGCAGGAGCAGCTCCCTGGGAGAAAGACTGGGCTTTCCACTCTCGTCAACAGTGAGTCTTGGAAACCCACAGGGGCCTGTTCTGCATCAGCCTTGGCTGGATGGCAGTGAGTTTGATTTATCCGAACTCCGTATGAGGCTAGAAAAGCCCCGTCTTTCTCTCCAAGTGTCCGCTAGCATGACAACAAGGTTTGGAAATTGTGTGAGTGGCCAAAATGGGACACAGCCATGTGACGTGAGCATGTGCTGTTGTGGAAAACGCTGCAAAGCAGGAGAAAGCGCATCTCCACGAGGTGCGACCCAGGTGGCGCGCAGAGCCAGCTGTGCCCCGCCTCACAGGGTCTCTCTGGATTAGAAGTCCATTTGCTGCTCCTTCCACTCGTAGAACAAGGTGGTTCTGCAGCTGCACGCCATCTTCACAGCTTCAGGGCGCTCGCTCTTCTGAGCCAGGCTTTGCATTCCGGGAGATGGATGGTCCTTCCGGCTGCCAGCATGGGCTTTCTTGGAAAGGAGAGGTGGTCCAGCGAAGCGCATTCTAGGAACTTGGCCAGGCTGTGGAGGCCAGCGTTTGTTCTCTCACTTGAGCCGGCGTTTGCTGAGCTTGAAGAATTAAATTGCTGGCAGAGGGAAACCTGCCCCTAGGGAATAAAAGGGTTCGTCACCCGGAAGGGAACGATCCGTGGTTCCCAGGGAAACGCCGTTGGAGGGGCATCTTGTGGTTTTCTAACAACGTGTGGTTTTGTTTTTCCTGTGTTCTTGGGGTGAGAGGCCACTGAGTCAGTTCTGGCTCGTGGTGACCCTTTGGCTCACAGAACAAAACAATGTCTAATCCTAAGTCAATCTCACCTGGGGGCAGCCACTGTGAAGACCCATTTAACTTACTGCCATCCAGTCAATTCTGACTTACAGCAGCCCTATAGGACAGCGTGGAACTGCCCCTGTGGGTTTCCAATACTGTGACTCTTCACAGGAGTAGAATGCCTCGTCTTTCTCCCAAGGAGCATCTGGTGGTTTCGAACTGCTGACCTTCGAAGGTCAGCTCTCTTCCGGGGAAGACAGCTCATCCTCACAGCCAGGGAGTAGCCCCTGAAATGGACCATCCCCTCTATTTGTGTTACACATGCCTTATCTGCATAGTCCCACCCACTCACTTGGTGGAAATTACAGAGCTCTGGATAGAAGAGCCATATTATGACAGTTCATTCCACCACATAGACGAGGTGTATCCACACATATGTATGAATCATGTTCACATTTTTCAGTATTTCACATTAATCTTCTTATCCTGAACCTTAAAGAGTCTTGTGTGTTGGATCTGTCTGTCTGGGGATTAATTCCAGAAGACATAACTGAGGGTGTCAGAAGGGAGGGAGCTTGTCAGGTTAGTGATCAAATTGAACCGTGTCTTCTAACTACCTTGAGCCTCCATGCCCTTATCTGTCAAACAGGAACACTAATAAACCACAGTGTTTTCTAAATATCAGAGGAAGTATTGCATGTTAACATACTTATGCTATCTGAAAAATGCACTACAGAAGTTTGGTTTTTTTCACACACACATTCCCTAAATGTAAGTATATTATCTGTTCAATAAATTCTCATAACAGAATAATCAGAAGCAGAGGAAGGAGAAAATGAAGATTTTCCTTCACCGAGTAAAGTGGAAACACTCCTGGAGTGTTGATTGGTTCAACCATTTTGGAAAGCAGTTCGTCAACCTCTAGTAGAGATGAAAGGAGCCCTGGAGGTACTATTTGGTTAAATGTTGGAGTGCTAACTGCATGGTCAGTGGTTCAAATACACCAGCTGCTCCTGGAGAGCAAGATGAGGCTCATAGAACCCTTCAAGATTCACAGCCTCAGAAACCAGAAAGGACATTTCTACTCTGCCCCATAGGGCCGTCACGAGTCAGAATCAACTCCATGGTAGTGAGTTTGTTTTGGGGTTTCCATTAACGATTGCGTTTGATTTCTTAGCAAAGCATGGCCAGATATCACAGAGTGAAACATAGTCTATGTTTCGTTTCTTTAAAATATTTCAGAAATTGAAAGCTACAGTTGATGCCTTATCATCCAGGCTCTTCTTAAGTGTGGGGAAGCATTATAGCTGGCTTACATGGGTACAACCACAGAGGGCATGGGCATGAGATCCACAGGCATCTGACATCCACATGTGCTCGCACCTTGTTTCCCATGAGTCGCTGCCTTAGTTAAGGAACACTCTTAGAAGCAGCAAGAAGGCTGGGGTTACCATTTAAGTTCTAATCATTGCTTTCGGTTTATTCATTTATACATATTTTTTTCTCTAATCAATATTTGGTCCCTCGCACCAAATGAGTTCATAACTTGCAAAGCAGAGACAAAATTCAAAGTCAGTTTCAGAATCCATGTCATGGTGTTAGGGAATTACATAGAGCTTGGGAATTCACAGTAGAAAACTTGGACCATAGATGAATTTGCACTCACTTTTGACCAAAAAATGATTTTTAAGAAAGGCATTCCCTCATTTACATAAAGCTAAGGCAAGAATTCAGCCCCTGGTGGCTACCTACTTGTGCCTTCAAACCCCCCTCCACCTTCACCTTCACCACCATCACCGCCATCACCATACACACACATCACAACCACAGGTCCTGCATGGGGCCCTGACATGCTCTCCATTCCTGTCTGCACTTCTGGGACACATCCCTGCCCTTGTTGGGCCCCAGGTCCCTCTCAAAACAGCAACAACAACAAACTCACTGCCATGAAGTCAATTCCAAGTCCCAGTGACCGTATGTATAAACAGAGTAGCACTGCCTCTGTGGGCTCCGGAGGCTGTCGATCATTGTTCACCTTTCTCCCCCAGAGTGGCGGGTGGGTTCAAACCGCTGGCCTTGGGCTCGGCAGTCCAACATGGAACCCACTTTGCCACCGAGGCTCCTGGTCTTTAAGGAATCCGGTGCCCCTTTGAAAAAAATCCAAACTACTCTCTCTCTCTGCTTTTGTTTTCTTCCTTCTGCAGAAAACCATCTCACAGGCAGATGTGTACAACGCGGAGCTAGCAGAGCTCTCAGGAGCACCAGGATAACCTCCTGGTGGCGCAGTGGGTTAAGGATAGGGCTGCTCACCGAGAGGTCAGCGGTTGGAACTACCAACTACTCCCCGGGAGAAAGGGGAGGCAGCCCGAACCCGTCTGCCCTCCTAGAGAGGGTTGCTAGGAGTGGCAGTTGTGGCTGGTGGGTTTGGTTTGGGGTTGCTGGATGGGACCAGGAAGTGGCTTTCTCCCCGCACCTGGGCTTCCTTCGGGATGTGGTGGCTTGAATTAGTGTGCAGCTGCTATTCCAGGGCTCAGCTTCCTCGTGTCCATGTGAGCTCTGAACCAGCGGCTGAGAAAAGCTGATCTGTCATACACAGGGACACTCTGCTCCCTCCAGGGCCAGAGGTGTCATCAGCTAGAAGGGCCGTTACAACTAGGCAAAGGGAAGCAAGTGCCCGCTCAGCTGGGAGCGTTCACAGTAGTCGTCCTTTCCACTCACCAGCTGAGCGATGGGTTGGCCAGTTTTTCATCTAGAAAACAGAGTTTCCATCCCTATAATTTATTTATCTCTTACTTGAACATATGATAATGTATTCAACGTAAGATTTTGTATCTGAAAACACAAACAAAAAATCTCCCTGCCATCAAGTCAGTGCTGCCTCTTAGCCACCCTGAAGGTCAGGGGAGAACAGCCCCTGTGCGTCCAGTCATTATGGGAGTAGAAAACCTCGTGTTTCTCCCAAGGAGTGGCTGGAGGTTTCGAACTGCTGACCTTGTGGGTAGGAGCCCAACGTGTAGCCACTAGACCACCAGGGCTTCCTGTGATACTGTACAGTGTGAACTAAAGGAGGAGGGAAGGCTCTTTCAACACATGTTCTCCTTCGTCATAACTTGTTAGATTCTGAAGTGAGTCAGAAAGTATTGTTTCAAAAATCACAGACAGCCTTTATTGAACAAAACTATCAGGAGGTGAGGGCTCCTTTCTCAGCCTGTGTTCCATCCAGGACTGCACACTGCTGCGACAGGGATTCCCATGCCCTTTGGAGTTCCAGACTCAAGTCTTGTTCCTTTTAAATGCTCTTGGAGTTTAGGGAAGACCAAAGCATGGAGGGGCCAGACCAGGGCTGTGGGGGGCTTCATCTAGGGTTTCCGATGAAGTGCTCAGAGGACAGCACTTGCTCCCCATGAAGCCTGAGCAGACAGGTTCGTTCTTGTGATGGGGGGAAATCCCTGGCCTTTTTCTCACTACTGCAGCTTCCTCAAAACTTCATCGGAATAAGCCCTGTGATCCTCCTGTGCCCTCTGAGGCAGTCTGTGACGACGGCCCTTTTGAGATCCTCAGAAGAAAGGCGCCGTAGCCTTCTGAGCTGCCGTCTCTGCCTTGCACTTACCCGGTGTTTCAGCTCCCCTGGGAAGCCACCCGGTTGATTGGATGTCTCGTCCAGAATGAGGCTAAGTGCTCATTGGAAGGTACCTCGGCGAGACCAAGCCCAGGTGTATGACTGTGATCATTGGCCGTCTGTCAGCCACTGAGCACAACAGAGCAGAGCTTAAGCGTTGTTTTTTGTTGTTTTTTATTTTATTTATTTTAATCATTTTATTAGGGGCTCATACAACTCATCACAATCCATACATACATCAATTGTGTAAAGTGCATTTGCACATTCATTGCCCTCATCATTCTCAAAACATTTCCTCTCCACTTAAGCCCCCCCGGCATTAGGTCCTCATTTTTCC
>NW_022107431.1:7310653-7377547 GCF_000313985.2 Echinops telfairi
TCTCATAGTGGGGCTGGCCATGTGGTCCTCTCTGTGGACTGGCTGCTCTAATTGGGGTCATCGTCCTCAGGGCCTGGTGGGCCAGGATATGCTCCAGTCTCTCGGCCTCCCCTGTCATCTGCTCCTGTGTGCTCTGGTCAGATATATCCTTCTCCCGGAGCTGCGGATTCAGTGCCGTCCTTTGAAATAACTTCTTCTCGGGGGGGAGGGTTGTTCTGTTTTTTAATAAATCCAGTGCACAAATGAACTTGCGCCCTGGCAGCAACACCGTCTGACTTTCCCCCATAAAGCCAGCTTGGATCCTCCAGGGTATTTTAGCCAAAGGTAAAATTCAGCTCAAAAGGTAGAAATCAATTCTGCGTAGATGAAATAGTTCAAGCTAGAACGGAAAAGCCAGAAGCAAACGACTTTGGAAGCCGTGTGACGTCAAGGATGGTGAGACGGCGTCTGACTGACTGGCCGCGTGGCCAGGAGTCCTGGAGAAGGACCTCGCGTTTGCTAAAGCAGAGGGACAGTGACGAGGAGGGCCCTGGAGGGGGTGGAGCGAACGAGCACGGTTTGCTTCCTCATCAAGGTCAGTCGAAGACCACTGACAGGGTTTCTGCAGGACGAGAAGGGAGGCAGAGGGAGGAGCTTCCTGAGCTTAGACCTTATGGAAGGCGTCATCGTTCTTCCCTCAAGACTCGAAGCAAAGGGTCCAACACGTGGACTTCCCTGAATGCCCCATCAGCTAAAACTGAAAGCGAGCACATTGGGAACCCAGGCTGTTCTCCGCGGACTGAGGAAGATGCTGTTCAGTAAGAAGAGTCATGCAAATGACATGCAAAGGAGGCCTGGGTGACAGGTGAAGGGAAGCAGTCTTTTGGTTGCTTCCGTTCCAACTCATGGAGGCTGTGGGGGAGGAGGTTGAGTCCTTCAGTAAATCTGAAAATTACTCACCTCACTCACTCACTCACGGCCGCCGAGTCGACGGCAACTCATGAAGACCCAAGGACAGGGTAGACCTGCCCCGCCAGCTTCCCAGACTGAAATTCACTCTCTCTCTTTAAAACAATTCTGTTGGCACTTCATCCACATATTATACAAGTCGATAGTTCAATCATATCGAGAAGAGTTGTCCAATCATTACCACAATCAATTTTAGAACATTTTCTTCTTCCTTGTACTCATTGTTATTCATGTATGTTGTCTTTTAATTGTGGCCAATATATACCCGACAAAACATTCTCCAATTCCACAACTTCTACATGTATAATTCAGGGCCATTGAATTATATACGTCCTGTTGTACAACCCTTATTGATAACCTGTTCCAAATTATTCCACCACCCGTAACATAAATTGAATGCCCCTGAGCGAAAGTCTTCCTCCTCCTCCCATGGGAAGCGTCGGTCAAGTGTGGTTTCTTCTCCTTCTTCTTTGTTTAGTGGCTTTCTTGATATAATATTCACATCTCATACTCTTCCACAGTTAAATCACTTTTAATAAGAGGTGTGTATACATCATCACAATCGGTTCTAATGTCCCCTCCTTCCTTCCGCATTCATTGCTTGCCTCTCTCTCTCTCTCTCTCTCTCACACACACACACACACACACACACAGCCCTCCCCCGACACACTTTCTTCCGAGAGCTGCTGGTGGCTTCAAACTGCTGGCCTGGCAGTCATGCCACCAGGGCTCCTTCTGATAGGAATGAAAATATGAACAGTGACTGTCAGAGGTGGTAGAATCTCTACATTCTGGAATTGTTACAAACTCCTTATAATGAATGTGAATTGTTATGCAAATAGGGAGAAATTACGTTTCAAAGAGCCCATGACTTTGGGTCCGTGAACTTACTACATATGAGTGTCATTTTCTTTATGGGGTTTTTATTTTAATAGAACATTCAATGTCTTTTTTAAAATCAGCTACATTCCCTAAGTGATAGCTGAGCTCCCCCAACTGAGGTTTAAATAGGTAATTTGCTGTCATTTCAGGGGTTTTCCTGTCAGTTGGATAGATTGCCTCATGTGGTTTCAGGTGCTGATACCCTGTTTCCCTGAAAGTAAGACATCGCCCCAAAACAAGACCTACTTACAATTTTGCCTCTCACTGAAAATAAGGCCCCCCGGAGCTACCATAACTCTGGACTCTGGACCGTAGTGGCGGGCGGGCGCTGCCACGCAGCTCACTGTTGGCCACAGCGCAGCCGGAGCAGACAGGAAGTGTGAGATCTTTTTTAATAAAACAATAAACAATAAATGTGTACCATATTCTTCTTCATGGAAAAGTAAGACATCCCCTGGAAATAAGACCTAGCGCATCTTTGGGAGCAAAAATTAATATAAGACACTGTCTTATTTTCGGGGAAACAGGCTAGGAAGAGAAGTCGGAGGCTGGTCACAGCGTCGCTGTGTAGAACCATCCTGTGAGCCTCTCTGCCTGGCCTCTGCAGTGAGAATCCACGGCCGGGCCGCCTGCCCTGGGCGTAATGGAATGGGAAAAAACCTAGGACAATAAGAGTTCATGGGATCATGTTTGTTTTGGACAATGCATAGTATTTCCTATTGATTTTCCTTTGACCCAGAATATGTGCAAGCTCAAAGCAAATACACTGCCGTTGAGTCTGTTCCGACTCATAGCGACCCTATAGGACGGGGCAGAACTGCCACTGGGGGTTCCCGAGACTGTAACCCTTTACAGGAGTAGAAAGCCTCTCTCTTCTCCTCCTTCTGCAGAGCAGCTGGTGGTTTTGAACTGCTGGCCTTGCAGTGGGCAACCCAACATGTAACCACTATGCCACCAGGGCTCCGGAATGAATACAGCATTATTCTAGTTCTTTGAGAGAAGGGATGGAGACACAGAATCCAATTGAAAACCCCATGACATTCGTTACATTGGTAGCATCTTTGATTCACTCAGTTCATTGGTTTTTTCATTCAAAAACTAAAGATTGAGTGTCTTAGATGAGGCGTGGCTTAAACAATGAAGACCTTGAATTGCCCCCACCCCCACCCCACATAGCAAGAAGTCTGAAGACAAATAGAACTGAGGTGGCTTCCACCTTCTCCTCTGCCAAACTACTAATGTTGGGAATTCCGTCGTCCTGGACTTACTGCCTTATGGTCACAAGATGGTGGATGCCGCTCCGCGGATGACAGACAATAGTTATTGGCCTGGAGATTCTATTCGTTTATTTGCATATTCAAAATGAATCACTGAAAGGGCCAGGGAGTGGCCTTAAGGAAACATGACTCACAGTGCTTTCATTGATTGGATGTGGCCTTGACCCTTATGGGGGTGGGACTCTGTAAGAATTCCCAGTGCTTATGTCCTTCTGCCTGAACGTGAAGCCCTTGGAAGTCCTCGAGCAGGGCCCACAAACAACATCGGGATGCATGGTGAAGAAATCGAAGTGGTCGAGGATTTCACGCTTCTCGGGTCCATGATCAATGCCCATGGAGACATCGGTCAAGAAACCCGCAGCACGTTGTCTTGAAATCTGCAGCTGAAGGAAGACCTTTAAAACCTGAAAAAGCCAAGATGTCACCGGAAGGACTAAGGGGTGCCTGGCAGCAGCCGTGGTACTTTCAAGCTGGACTCGGGGGGCAGGCGACTGGAGAGGAGTTGATGCACTGGCGGCACCGCGTTGGCGGAGAGTGCTGACGTTACCTCGGCCTCCAGAGGAAGGAGCAAATCTGGCTTAGCAGAAATGCAACCCGGACGAAGCCAGAAGACAAAACTGGAGCAACTCCATCTCCTCCCCTTTGGAGACACTGCCAGGAGGGATCCATCCTTGGAGAAGGGCATCCTGGTTGGTAAAGCAGGTGGTCATGGAAAAGGAGGCAGACTGGACAAGAGGGACAGATAGCAGAACTGCGGCCGTGGGCCACGCAGCAAGCGCTGTGGGGATGGTGCGGACTGGGCAATCACCCATTCTCTCATACACAAACCTGTTTCATTCTGTTCTGTCGGACTCTGGGCAGCAAACATGGTGCAGGACTGGACAATGTTCCATTCTGCTATTTATCTATGAGCCCGTTGCTATGAGTTGGCACCTAGCAACAACCCTGCATTTCCAGACGTCTAACGCATTGTTGGCCATACAGCTTTGGCTTCCTACGTGTGAGTCCAAGAATTCTTAACGCGAGGAATGCATCAGAGACTCCCGGGCAGATACTCATCAGTGGATGAATGACTGGGTGAAAGATTGAGTGCCTCAAAGCACCCTTGTTTCCGGGGCTTTGTTGAACAGAAACTGAGAGGACCATCACTAGGGTCACCAACTGTCCCCTGCTTTCTGAGCACGGGACCGCCGGTGCTTCGAATCAGGCATTGTCACCAGTTGTTATGAATGAAACTCTTCAAAGAATGGCCGCCAGCCCATGGTCATGCTGACATCCGAGCAGAGCTCTGGGTCCTGGGACATTCTCGTGGCCATGATGCTGAGCTCTCTAGAAACGAGCATCCAGTAAGTCAGCCTCTGTGGGGCCCTCCCAGCCACCGGTGGCCGCCTCCATCAATTATTCATGCCATAAAAGCCCGCGAGTGCACTTGTTTCCTAGCGAAGTCTCTCTCTAGGTCCATTAGGTATGAGTCAGGTTGGGGAAATTGCCGGGGCTCATTTGGCTTCCCTTTCTAAAAAAAATCAAAGAAATAAAACATTTAAAAATCTAGCTCTATTGATCTCTCACCTTCCCGACACACCCCTTGCCCCAAAGCAAAGCTCAGCAGTGGCCAGGCCTCCCAGAACCGAAAGTCAAGGGTGCACACGGAGGAGGAGAGTGAGGGGGGTACCCCGTCACTGATGTCTAAGCACAGAAGGAAAAGGAAGGCTGTTTGCATATTGCCTCCAAAGTTGCCCCTCTGAGCAGACCTGCGCCCACCCCCCACCCCACTGAAAGGGGGCTCATGCAGTCTAGACAGCATCTGCATCCTCTAAATGCTCTGCTGGCCAATCCCCAGGGGTCTATGGGATGCTTGTTTGCTGCTATGGGGGGATCCTTGATTTATGGTGACCTCACATACAAAGGGATACATTGCTGCCTGGTCCTGCCCCCCCGCCCCCCGCCCCCCCCCCAGGATCAGGGGTAGTTTGGACCATGAAGGTGTTTTCACTGGGTGCTCATTGGCTGAGTATTGGAAGTGGATCCACGGGCCTTTCATCCTACTGTCGTTTTAGTCCGAAGCTCCCTGTGACCCCTGCAGCGTCACAACCACACAAAGTTCCACTGACAGATAAGCGTTGGCTGAACTTGAGGGGCATTGGCAGGGACTCGAACCGGGTCTCCTGCATGCCAGGCGAAAATTGTCCGCCTGTGTCGGTGTCCATGAACCAGAATCGCTCCACTTTGCAGATTTGAAACCATAATATTGAGATGGGTCCCCTGTGCTCACTCAAGGGCCTCTGATGTCTGTGCACCTGTCTAGCAGAGCCCTCATGCCCAGGAGAAGGACTGCGCCTTACAGAGGCTGAGAAGGCTGGGGCTCAGACTGAGTTCCCTGGGAAAGTGGCTTGGGTTGCTGCAATTAAGGCGGGAGTCTCACAGTGGAGACTAGGCCAGGCTCATGTTCCAAAGGAGGCCAGGTCTCAGTGGACCTCTGGTAGCCCTGGCTTGGCCTTCAGCCTCCTGCTAGCCTCCAGCTCTCTGAGCTAGCTGAGTGCCCACCTGTCTGAACAGAATAGCCCAGGGATAGATGGGTTGTGGGTGAGGAGGGGCTGAGCAAGGGGTGGAAGAGCCTGCCCACCTGCAACCACATGCAGGCTGAACGAATCAGACCCAGCACTCTCTTAGGATCCAGCTGCCCCTTGGCGTGTAGGCACTCCCATCCAAGTGGGGACCAAGCCTTGGGCCAAGGGGCAGATGGGTTCGCTCCTGGCTTTAGTCCTGAGCCCATCCATGTGGGTCAGGACCTGCGCTGGCTGACTGTGGATGTGGAGGAAAAGAGAGGAGGCTGGGAGAGGCTCTCTGCAGGACACAAGGCAAGGGGGGGACAAGAGAGGAATACATGGCCCTTAGCGAGGGCGGGCTCTGAGATGAGGGTATGTGGGGAGGGGTAACTAACCGTTATTAGCCAATATGACTTTGAACTACCATTTTTTTTAGGAATGAAATTAGGGCATAACTATTTATCTAACACTTGTCAGTCAACATCGAGGGTCATCAGGCTGCCAACAACAAGGTTAGCAGTTCAGTAGCACCATCCACTCCTCGGGAGAAAGATGAAGATTTCTATTCCCATGAAGTCAGTCTTGGAAACCCACAGGGGCAGATCTACCCTGTCCTCTAGTGTGGTTGAGTCGAGTTGTTGAGTTGAGTTGAGTGAGTCGTTGGGTAGTGCAAACAGTGTATGTACCAGACTCCCAACTGAAATTTTGGAGGCTTGAGTCCCCATGGGACCCCTCAGAGACAGGCCTGCTGACACACTTGAACAGTCGGCCACTGGAGGTCCTATGGAGCAGTTCTGTGCTGACGCTGCTGAGATCAAGAGCTCAGGAAGCAAACTCATCATGAGTAGAACGTACGAGAGGATGGTGGGTGGACAGGAGATGCCCTCCGGCAGCAGGGACCTGTGTGAGAGAGCACCCTGGGCGGGACTTTGTGCCGGGTGCTCCCCCTGCATTGAGGCTTAGCAATACGGATGCCTTACTTTTCCAAACTAGCACGGTTGGCCAGTGGCGATTTGAACCGGTGTCTGAAGCAGAGATTGTCCACGGTCGCTGCTTTTCCCTTGCTGTTTATTCGAAGGCCGTGTGGCAAGGAAAGAAGTGGGCCGAGCCTAACACTGCCAGTAGACCCCCAAAACCCCCTCCCCACCCCTGCCTCCTGGGGCTCAATGTCCAGCCCAAGAATAGACAGGCTTTAAGGGAGCAGTCACACTAGGGAGGTGATCACCGTCTGACATCGAAAGGGGCAGAGTTTAGAAGGCAGAGGAGCAGGAAAGCAGGAGGAATGAAGGAGCTGAAGGCCCAGGAGTCAGTGGGATGAGCAATGCTACATTGTGGGGACAGCACTCAGCGGGGCCACACCAGACGCGTGTGCAGGGCTGAAGGGAAAACACATTCGCTCGGTAACCTTCATCCACTCCCCAACAGGCATGATAATAATAATGAAAGACCCAGACCCACCCTCACTGTGTGGTCTAGGAGGTGGGGTGTGTATATGCTGGTTTGGTTTTTTTTTTAATCACCAGCTGGTAGTGCCCCAAACCTCATGCCTGCTCTTGTAGACCCGGAGCTGGGCCCTCAGACGGCTCCCCACCTTGCCGTGCCCAAGGAGATGGCTGCCCCGGGAGTGCGCCTGCTGGCACAGATCCCCTTCCTTCACGGGCACAGGCAGTGGCTGCGAGTCAGAATCATCTCTGTGGCACGAAGACAACCGGGCCATGGCCGAGTCAATGGCATGGCCCGCTCTGTCCGAAGGATCATGAAGATTCCAGGAGCAATTCCATCTGCACCTGGCTTTCTGGCCACAGTTGGAAGGTTTCCTCATGGGCTGGAATATCAATGCAAACAGATGTGCAAGTTTCTCCGCCTGGAAGACTGGTTGGGTTTTGTTTGTTTTTTTCTTTCTTAATTCACCTCAGCTTGGGGTTCAGGAGCCTGAGTTTTTCATCAGGACTTGTTAGAACAGGGGTTCTCAACCTTCCAAAGGCCGTGACCCTTCAGTGCAGTTCTTCATGTGTGGTGACCCCGCAACCATAAAATTATTTTCTTTGCTACCTCATAACTATAATTTTGCTACTGTTATGAATCGGGCGACCCCTGTGAATGGGTCATTCAACCCCCAAAGGGGTCTCAACCCACAGGTTGAGAACCGCTTAGATCTTTGTGGAAATCTCCAAAAATCGAATAATTTGTTTAGAAAAGTAAAAGTTCATGTGCTCTTCATAGATGGCATTGCGACCAGAGAGCTGCCGCCCTCTGACCGTGTGCAGACACTGTGAGCCCCCTGTGGTCACAACCTGCTGAGACTGAGGAGAGCTGGCTGTGGGCTGGACCCAGGCAGGAACCCATTGGTAGCCAAGCAGTGGCTCAGGCTCAGTCACTCCACCTCCGTGCCTCAAAGTCCTGGCAATCTGCTGCCCCAAAGATTCGTATGCTGCCGGGCGCCATTGCGTCAGCTCTCACAGTGAGGTTCTGGCCGAGAGAAGGAAGCGGGGTGTCCTTGTTCACCCTTCTCACAATCGCTGCCGCATTTGATCCCATGGTTGCAGCCTTTGTGCCAGTCCAACTCCTTGAGGGTCTTCCTCCTCCTCGTCTTCTTCCTCAAGCATGCTGCCCTTCTCCGGGGATTGCTCCCTCCTGATGACATGGGCCCAAGTGAGTAGACCAAGTTTCATCTTCCTCCTTTCTAAGGATGTCCTTTCTCCAACACAGGTGTGTTTGTGGTTCTGGCTGCCCATGGTCTACTCAATATTCTTCACCAGCACGCCAATTCAGAAGCGTCCGTTCTTCTTTGGTCTTCAGCTCCCGCTCTCACATGTATGTAAGGTGCATCGTAGTCCCCAAGGGGACACCCTTGCCTGCCTAGCACTCTGAGGGGGATTTGCCCCGTTTGTGGCTCCACATGAAAGGAAAAACATGACAACTTCCCGCTCACCGCGTGCCACGGTTCTACTCTGTGCCGTGGGGTCACGTAGGTCAGAAACAACTTGCTGGCTCACACTCACCACTCAAGTTCAAGGTCATGGGCCCATCTAGCTTCTTGTGTTGTTGACAGCCTGAGAGTGGCTAAGAACGGGAGCTCAGGTTGCAGACAGATCTCACCCATCTTGTTATCTGACCTTGTACGGACTGTCCAGTCATACGAAACCTGAGTTTCCGCATCAGTCGAACTGCCTCCAAGGCTGGGTTTTTCCCCTGAAGGTTAACGAGATGTTATATGTAACTTCCTGCCACTTGCTGGGTGCTATTCAGAAAGCCGTGATGTTGAACTTGCAGGTGTTTTAATCTTGTAGACGTGACAACGACAAAGCGCTCATCTACTCTCCTTCCATCTTTGTTTTTCCTCATGGCAGAAAGCATTGCCTATAGTATCTATCTGTGTTTGCTTCCTCGGAGTAGAGATGAGAGCATTTCGGGTTTGTTTGTTTCTTTTACCACTACTCAGGACTAGCGATGACACACAAACTCAGATGCGCCCGTTTTCTATAGTCTTGAGTTTTTTAACTGGTCTAAAATTGGACTTTGGGGGAGGAACGAAGGGCTCTTTATTACAGGGCAGGATGAAAATGTTGAGTATGATTCATGGCTGTCTGCAGAGTTTGATCTGCTTTAATGGACATCATGTACCATACGGAGATATTGAACAAAGGACTGTTCTATAAAAATTTCAAATCAGCTAATTTTATATAGGCTTCTGCCAAACCAGTAGAGGATGATGAGTTTTTAATTGAGCAATGTTCTCCTTAGAAACGGTCTCTGAGACCATTCAAGTCCGTCTAGAACACTTTCTCTCCTGTCTCGTCTTGGGTCTTGGGCCACTTGAACTCTGAAGAATAAAAATGCTAACCTTGGCCTTGTATGTGAGGGTCTGAAACGGCCTCAGAGTTCTGTTAGGTGAGTCGAGGCCCCCTGGAGACTTGCTGGAAAAAGGCATGTCATTTAAAGTGTTGTGTGATCAGTGCCATCGAATTAATGCTGACACCACTGTGACTGAGGAGAACTGGCCCCTAGGGTTTCCTAGGCTGTAATCTTTAGCAATTAGCAGTTCGAAACTACCCACAGCTCTGTGGTTGCAAGATGAGGCTTTCTGATCCCGTCAAGGGTGACAGTCTCGGAAACAACAGGGGCAGTTCTACCCCGTCTTCTAAGGTGACCATGAGTCGGCATCGACTCACTGGCTGTGAGTTTGGGTTTAATGTTAATGGAAGGAGATGACCTGGTTTTTCTTCCAGAACTGCTGGGCGGGTCTAACCACCAGCTTTCTGTGAGGCCTCCTGAACCTGAGCAGACCCCAAGGGCTGCAGATTGTAAGACAAGAATACCTCCTTACTCATTTCACCCTGGTTTGCACCCACTCCCCTTTCCTCTACGGGCAGCAGAGCCCCTGGGCTTGCTCTTCTCTGCAGACCAAAATACTGGGTGAGCTGCTCCCTACATGGCTGCCCAGGAGTTTTTGGACCTGAGTCGATACTCATCAAAGCAGGATGTGCTATCAGGTGAGCCTGTGCACAACAGAACCTAACACGGCCCAGTCCTGCACCGTCCTCACAATGGTTCCGATTCAGGAGCCCATGGTTGCAGCCACTGGGTCAGTCCCTCTTGTAGAGGGCCTTCTGCTTTAGCAAGCATGATGTCCTTCTCCAGGGGCTGGTCTCTCTTGACTACATGTCCAAAGTATGTAAGAGGAATCTCACCGTCCTTGATTCTACAGGGTACTCTGGCCTGACTTCTTTTAAGACAGATCAGCCTGTCTTGTTAGCAGTCCATGAAGCTTTCGACAGTCTTTGCCAGCACCAAAGTTCATATGCACCGATTCTTCTTTGGTCATTTTTATTCAGTATCCGACTTTCACACGTATATGAGGCAGCTAAAAATATCATGACTTGGGTCAGGCCCACCTCAGTCCTTAAAGTAACATCCTTGCTTTTGAATATGCTAATAAGGTCTTGTGTGGCAGATTTACTTCCTGCAATTCTTCTTTGGGTCTCTTGACTGCTGCTTCCATGAGAATTGATTGTGGATTCAAGCAAGATGAAATCCTTGATGACTTCAACCTGTTCTCCATTTATCATGATGCTACCGATTGGTCCAGTTGTGAGGAATTTGGTCTTCTTGACATTGAGTTGTAACCCATACTGATTACCTACTGATCTGCATCAGCATCTCCTCACTTTCATCAAGCAAGGTGGTGTCATCTGCATATCTCAGCTTGCTAATAAGCCTTCCTCCAATCCTGAGGCCACACTCTTCGTCATATCATCCAGCTTCTCAGATGACTTGCTCAGCACACAGCCTGAATAAGCTTAGTGATAGGGCACAACCTCTCGTGATTTTAAACCATACAACATCCCCTTTCTCTGTTCACGTAACTGCCTCTTTTGATCCAAGAGGATGCAGAACATTTTTGGGGGGGACTATGTTATGCCAATTTAATGAATTTAGTGTTCCCTGAAAACATCCTTCTAAACTCCTAGGCTCAATGACTCATTCCCTCGAGGTGGTTGGTTAGTCTAAAGATGTGCTCGTAACTTGGCCCCTGCATTATGCTCTACCACATTTATGAATATATTTGCAGCAAAAGTGAATATATATACATATCCATATATACACAAATAACCTGTCCAACCTATATATCCTGCATGTCCTCCCATTACTCCTACCCCTCCTCAGCCTGCATGTCTGTCTGTATCTACCCTTTGATCACTATTATTATAGGGTGTGTACAAACAGTATTTTCCTCTGTTGTCTTTTAACCTTGCACTCCTTCCACTGTCTTCCCGTCTCCATCATTTTTCTTGCTGACTTGCCTCTAAGGGTTCATCACTATCTCCTTCCCAAGTGACCACTAGTCTCCCCTCTAGCCAGTAACGTGCTCTCCCTGACCCTCTCACTGAATCCTCATTGACTTGATGGCACTAAGTTTGGGGTTGTGGTTTTTTTTACATCCCACTCTAATAACTATTAAAGAGTATTTCATTGCTGTGAAACGCTTCTCGATTTTTTTATGGCAGTAGATTCTCCATGACCTGAGACCAGAGGAGCTAGATGGTGCCCAGGCACCACTCTCAACTGCTCTCAAAAGGTCCTGGATAGAGTGAGAGAAAAATGTGGAATAAAACTCGAAATGGTGTAAAAGACCAGGCTTCCTGGCTGGATAGAGTCAGGTGGAACCTCAGTGACTATGGCCCTTAGGCACCCGTCAGGTCTGCAGAGGAGCTCACCCCACTGGCTCAACTTTCATCAAAGCAATAGACAGTTCGATAAGGAGAATCATTTCACTGGGGTGATACACATAAGCAACCGTGTGAGATCACAATGGCAGCATCTACCTAAGGATGAAGTTCAGAAGGCAGGTCGGGAAGGAGTCGGAATGGAACCAGGCTGAATCTCTTCTCCCGTGTCTTACCCCAATCTCTCCTCGCTGCACCCACTTGGGCTGGGGGAAGGGTGGTTGAATGATGGTGGAACTAAGCAGTAGCAAGAGAAGTCTTGGTGGCAGGGATCTGAGGAGTTACGGAGGAGTCTAGCAAAAGAGAGAGAGAGAGAGAGGTGGCAGGGTATCGGGGAGGCCTGAGAAAGCACTGGACAATCTTGTTCACTCTAAGGATTCCCAAGCTTGTGGTCCGAACCTGTCAGAATGTTAGGCCTTGTTGTTGTTAGTTGGGGCTGTCGAGTGTGTGCCTGTTTACATCTCCATGATATTTCCCAGAAGGAAACACTGCCCAATCTTGTGCCATCTTCACCACCATCCTCACCTTGGAGCCCTTTGTGGCAGCCACCGTGTCAATACACCTCGTTGAGAAGCTTCCTCTTTTCCCGGCCCTTCTACCCTACCTGACAGGATGCCCTTTTTTCAGGGACCGATCTCTGCTGACATGTGAAGTCTCAATGTCCTCCCTTCTGAGGAGCATCCTGGCTGCACTCCTTCCAAGACGAATTGATTTGTTCCATCTTCAGAAAATGGGCTAAGTGGTATTACCTTGTAGGGATTGCAATCAATGACATGAAACAAAATATGTCTCACCTGTTGAGTAGAAAACCGAACTGCTCTCTACACTCCACCTACTTCACACGGAAAAGCAAAACGAATCTCAATGAAACCGATCCAGAAACAAAGTGTATCACACGTGCTCCCCGGGGGCCAGGCTGCTGCTCTCTCAGCTAATGGCTGTCTGGTTTCTCTTCTCTGTTTTCATCGGGTGAAATGTGCCCTTCTGAGAGCCAGCTTTGTGGATGAAGGGTGGGGAAGAGCCACTCTTAAGATAGACCATACTGAAATAGGAACAAGACCTGAATTGTGAAGCCATTGTGAAGCCATTAGAACCACAGGCACGGGTTTGGAAAGGCTCTTGGAGATCACTACACTGGTCTCCTTGGGCTGCCATAAGAAAGGGTGTGAATTTGGGGTGTGGGATTAGCCATGTTCTCGCCAAAGGCTCTAGGGAAGATCTTCTGGAAGCCCAGGCATTCCATGGCTCCTAGCTGTGTCTTCCCAGGTCCTCCTCCACCCTCACAGGGACAGAGAGGGAAGACAAGAACCTCATTCGTGTGGTATGTGCCCACCCTCCTTCATGGGAGTAGGGGCTCTGTTGGCAGAGCTGATCATCGAGAGGTCAGCAATTCGAAACCAGCAGCCGCTCCTCGGAAGAAAGACGGAGCTGCAAAGAGTGACAGTCTCAGAAACACACGGGGGCGGTTCTACCCTGTCCTGTAGGGTCGCCATGGAAAGGCACTGACTCGAGGGCAGTGAGTTGGGATTTTCCTGCCGTGGGAGCTCACATTTCCTTAATTGTGAGAGCCCCCAAAGGACGTGTGTTCAAACATTCACAGGTACCGGGCCTTAGGATGCCGTCTTGATGAGGGACACAGTCAGTCCACAAACCAGCTCTGTCCGTTTCTCCATCTAGATGTTGAGAGGCTGTGGTGACTTGCCGTGTGTGCCCATCTAGGGCGGGCCCAATCAGGAGGCATCAGGCTGGATTGCATAGGGGTGTGTCTGTCTGTGTGTGTGTGTGTGTGTGTGTGTACAAAGATAACGGCTGTTCAGATTTTGATAAGCTTTCTTCCCCTTCTTCTCCTGCTCTTCCTCCGGTCTTCTCCTCTTCCTCTTCTTCTGTTTACTGTACACATTTTTGGAATTGTGCTTATTCTACATATATGATTTTCTTGTTCTTTGTCAATTAACATCATAATGAAAACTCATCACTGTTACTACAGACCTACATGTGATTGCAGCACTACATTCACGGGGAGCTGCCCGAAGTCCCGGCCAGATTCAGAAGAGGGTGTGGGACAAGGGATATCATTGTTTTTTTGTTTAAGGGATATTATTATTGATGTTAGATGGATCTTGGCTCAAAGCAGAAAATCCCAGAAACATGTTTTCTTGTTTCATTGACTATGCCAAAGCATTCGGCTGCGTGGATCACGACAAACTATGGATAAGAATGGGAATTCCATGGCTGGTCTGGTGGTAGTGGGTTATCAGAACTTATTAATGTTAGTGTCACTAAGGTTGGTATACAACCCCCCACTGCAGAATTTGACCGGCTTAAAAAGAAAAAAAAGCAAAGAATAGGAATTCCAGAACATTTCATTGTGGTCCCTTGGAACCTGTACGTGGATCAAGAAGCAGTTGTACAAACAAAACAAGGAAATAGTGCCTGGCTCAAAATCAGGAAAGGTGTGCAGCAGGGTTACATCCTCTCACCATCCTTCTTCAGTCTGCATGCTGAGCGAATCAGCAGAGAAGCTGGGCTCTGACGAAAGAGTGTGGCATCAGGATTGGAGGAAGGCTTCTGAACAAGCTGAGATAAGCAGAGACACAACCTGGCTTGCTGCAAGTGAGGAGGGTTTGAAGCACTTGCTGATGAAGATCAGTACGTAATCAGTGTGGATTGTGACGGAATACAAAGAAGACCAAACTCCACACAACTGGACCAATAGAAACATGATAACAGAGACAAGGTTGCAGTTGTCAAGGGTTTTGGCTTGCTTGAATCCACAATCAATTCTTATGGAAGCAGCAGTCAGGAGATCAAAAGGCACATTGCATTAGATAAATCTGCTGCACAGGCCACTTTAGAGTGCTGAAAAGCAAGAATGCAACACTTACCCAAGCAAAGCAGAGGCCGACAGGCTGTGCAGCTGAGAGACTAAGGCCCAGAGAGAATGAGACCCAGACAGAGAAACCGAGTGAGAAAAGGCTGTCCTGACCAGAAGAGCTTTATCCTGAGCGTTTCGGATCCTGAATTGTACCCTGGTTAACTTCCCTGACCAACCCCGCATAGCCTTGGGCATGGCCTGTGATTTCTGATGGAGACAGACCCAGTGGAGAATGCCGTGGAGGAAGACCATCAGTGTCAGATTGGGTACAGGAGGAAAGCGGGTGGAGACATGTCTGACCTCTGTGTCATAGGAAGCAGCCAAGGGTCGACGCAGATGGCGATTCTCCTCCTCCTCATTTGTGAAGTCCGAGGAGGCTCCACACCTCCCCTGCGCCATGTTTACCATGTCACCTGAGACCAGCAAGCCACCCTTTCCGTGAGATGAGGAAGGTCGCCTTCCCCCGACTTGTACCTGGAATGACCTTAAGGCATACAACACACAAATTCACCCAGGAGACATGCCCCCCTTAATAACCTAGTTAGGCTTCTCTTCCAATCAGTAAACCCAGAATCAAAGTGAGTTCAATTACGGAACAAACTCACAGCAATTCCCACTTTGCTTTAATCCGGGCTAGTTCTTGGCTATTCGTGTTTATGTTTCTCTTGCATCTAAACTTGGGGATTAGCTTCAGTTCCAAGCTTTAAAACAACAACTAATAAACAGTGGTTCCCCTGGGGATTGCCGGGACCCCTTTTGTGAGAAGCTGGCAGTCAGAGAGTGGACTGACACAGCAGCCAGTGCTTATTCCCACAGAAGCCCGGGGACCTGCGGGGCTTTCACTGGCTGATATTCAGAAGTAGATCACCCGGCCTTTCTTCCTGATCCTTCTTCACCTGGAGGCTCCCCTGGGGTCTATCTCAGCATCACAGCAACACACGAGCCTCCGCTGACAGACAGTGGTGGTTGTACCTGAGGTGTATTGGCCGGGACGCAAAACTGGGTCTTGGAGGGAATTTTATCCCCAACCCCCAAGGCCTCCATTACTCAAGGATACAGAGTCAGTGTATAGGGACAATTCGAATACGGGTTCCTGGGGAGTACGATTGGGGGGGGGGTTGGTGGAGGTGGGGGGGTCTGCCTTGTACCATAGGGTCGCTGTGAGTCAGAATGGACTCCATGACAGTGGGTGTCCTTTACTTTTCGGAAGGTTATCACAGAGGAGATGAGGGGATAATGAGCTAATAATAATGTGTACAAGAATGAAGAAAATGTCGTGAAATTGATTGCAGTGATGATTGCACAGCTCTTCAGTATGGTTAAATGATTGAATCATATAATACACGAATTATATGTTAATAAAAATTCAAAAAAGAATACGCAGTCAGTAAGCACTTCTTGGAAGAAAGATGGGGCTTTCTACTTCCGTAAGGGTTGCAGTCTTGCAAACTCACAGGGGCAGTGATTCCCTGCCCTATTAGGGGGCCTGTGAGTGAGCGGTGAGTTTGGCTTGGTTTTGGTGACGACCAGGGCTGCAGCTTTCGGTATGGATTGCAACTCACTGTAAAGAAAAGAGAAATCCTCACAGCTGGACTGATAGACAACGCGGCGATAAACCGAGAAAAGATCGACCTTGGCAAGGACTTGATTTTGCTTGGATCCACAAGCAAAGCTCCAGGAAGCAGCCGGCAAGAAATCAAACGATGTATTGCATTGGGTCAGTCTGCTGCTCAAGACCTCGTCAAAGTGCTGAAGAGCAACGATGTCCCTTTGAGGATTAAGGTGTGCCTGACCTAAGTCACTTCATCACCGTCTGAAAGCCCAGGACCCCAGCTCCAAGCTGAGCTTGTCTGGTTCCCCTTAAACAGCTCCTCCATTGTGCGGATCAAGGCTCATGCTGTACTTGTGCAGGTTTCCCTGGAGGACACGGGGTCCTCGGAATTTGCATAGTTTTTCATCACAATGTCTTAATAATGAACTAGAAAATCAGCATTTAAACCCCTGTGTTTTAGATAGGAGTTGATTTCGTTTTCTCCTTATTTTTACTTTGTATTAAATCGGCAAATCACAGGATTTGTCCCAATATTTCACAGACTCTAGACTCCAGCACCTAGTGCAGAATTTGACTTCCTTTGGCCGGATTGTGTTCTTGAAGTGGAATCACAGCTAATCAAGCCACAATGATTAAATGGCCTGAATATTCAACATCCAATCAGGGCAACAGCCACCTTGTCAATCGGTGTGAATCTGTCCGGTGTTTGCGGTTCCTGAAAGTCAAGGGCGTCGACAGAGAAGCTGAGAGAGAAGCAGACACTGAGTCAGGGCCTTCACCACCCAGAAAGCCCTCGTCTGGGAGAGTCCCGCCGTCTCCTCGGAGTTGTGGCTCTGCAGGTTCTGGATCTGGTGCCGGGTGCTGGGGTCGGGGGATGGGGAGCTCCAGAGAAACGAGGCCTTAGGCTATGTTCCATTTCCTTCCTGTTAGAGATGTGTCCGAGTGATAAGCGCGACCAGTGTACCTTTCAGTCTGAGCACAGTGACCGTTCTAGTAGCACGCGCGCCGAGGCAGCTCGGGCCGTGGCAGCCTGGGCTGCGACAGAAAGAAACGTTGCCCAGTCTTCCCCAACTTCCTGATGGTGGTTCATCGGTTTGAGTGCATGGACTGTTGTGATACCAGTGTTCGTCCACCTCATCAAATGCTCCCTCCTTTTCGCTGGAGCTTCCAACTTGCTGAACGTAATGTCCTTCTTTCACCATGGGACTTTCCCGATGCTGTGTCCAAAGTAAGTGGCTTGGAGTCTCCTCATGCTCATTTTGTCCTCATCCAAGTCAACCAGCTAGCTGACCCACCAGGAGGCAGTCCCGTGTCTCCTCTGGGCACTGTTTGTGATGATGACCTTCGTAGAAGGCTCTGTTGTTTGGTGACCTCAGAGTAACTGATCTTTGAAGACCCGGTTTCCTAATAAAAGTCATGTCGACAGGTTCTGGCAGTTCGAATGTCGACATATAGTCTGGGGACACAATTCCACTCACAGCATCAGCACAGAGACTGACTGACAGCCATCCCAGGAAGCTCTCAACCCAGTCCAGGGCAGGACAGAGTGTGGGAAAGACCTGGCAGATGGACTGAAGTTTAAGCTGAGTTCTGAAGGGGCGGTGTGAGTGGAAGGGAGGGAGAAGGGCTGGGTGGAGATAGCATTCATAAACTTGAACTCCACTGTGGCCACTGAATACAAGAGGCAGCAGAGCAATGTAGGGGAGCAATGTGGCCTTTAGAACCAGCTACTTATCTTCGAGGGGTGCCCTGGTGGTGTAGTGAGTTATGCATTGGACTGATAACCCAGGACCCTAGATCCAAGGTCAGTAGTTCAAGACTACCAGCTGCTTTGCAGAAGAAAGGTGCTGTCTACTCCCGCAGAATCGCAATGTCAGAAAGTCATAGAAGCGATTCTCCTCTGTCCTGTAGGGTTGCTATGAGTTGGAATTGACTGATGGCAGTGAGAGTTGAGTTACTGATTTTGCAAGCAGGAGACATCGATTCTTGTTGAGTCTAAAATTGATTCATCATGACCCCATTGGTTAGAGTAGAACTGCTCCCAGGGTTTCCTGGCAGGAATAGATCCCCAGGTCTTTTGCCTGAGGCTCTCTTGGTGAGTTCAAACATCCAGCCTTTTGGTTAGCAGCTGATTCCTTCACCATTGCACCATGAGGGCTCCTTGGAGGTTATTGGGCACATGCTTAATTAACCACCCTGAGTTAGTTAATTGTGCCAGTCTGGCCGATAATCACATGTGGGGCTAATTGAAAGGCGGAGGGATAAATGGGTGGCGAGCCTCGCCTTTCTAGTTCTCAGGTCTCTTGTTTTGTGATGGTTGCACCGGGCGCAGCTGCCTTAGCAGTTCCCAGCTTCAGCTTGCAAGATTGACTTCCTACAAGACATCCCCAAGGAGAAGCTACATGGACCTATCCCGATGCAGCCCTGGGTGCTGGAGCAGCCGTGTGGAGACCCCTGCTAGTGCTGAGATGCTTGTTCGTTCACTGACTCAGCTTTCCTCCTGCAGTCGGCATCATTGCCTCTGTTTTGTGAGGTGGAGGACTTTGTGGACTGGTGTTGGGTAAATGGGTTAATGTTGGACTTGTGGGCTTGGGCAACATTGGGTTGGGATGTTTTCATGATGCACATTTTCTTTACATAAAACTCTCTTATACATGAGTTGCTGTGGATTTGTTTCTCCAAAGTACCTAGACTAATACATACCCCCAGGCTTCTAGTCCTTTATCTCTAAAGTGAGCTAATAGTACAGATCATATAGCATGTGCAATTGAAAGGATTTTTGTGTCTAGAAAAGGAGCCCTGGTCATGCTATGAGTTAGGTGTTTGGTTAGTTGACTGAAAGGCCAGTGGTTCAAGCCCACCAGTCTCTCCTTGGGTAAAAGACAAAGATGCCTGATAGTCTTGGCAACTCTCAAGAATACTCCAACAAATAAAATATTCACTGCCATCAAACTGATGCTGACTCATAGCGACAGTATAGGACAGGGTACAACTGCCCCTGTGGGTTTGTGAGGCTGTAACTTTATCGGAGTAGAAACCCTTGTCTTTTTCCCAAGGAGCAACTGGTGGTTTTGAACTGCTAACCTTAGCAGCCCAACATAGGCTCCACTACACCACCAGAGCTCCTTTGGAAACCCTATATGACTGGAAATGGACTTGATGCAATAGAGTTATTGGGGGCTTTTTGTGCGCAGAGGAGCTAACGTGTGTCTGACATTCAGTAAATGCTCTATAAATGTCTAGTAAACAAAAGGAATCAACTCATGTTCGACGTGTTTCCTCTCCAGAGGGTATTTTTCTTTCTAGTGCTTCTTAAATTTTTTTGAAAATCTGATTACAAAATCACATGCTACTTTTTATTTCTAACAAATGCCTCGGTTTGTGTTTTAGACGCTGCCCAGCATCCTGGACGGGCTGCCCCTCTGGACACACTCTGCTTCGGTCCTCTATTTATTCTGCAACCAAAGCAGCCCCACACCATGGACCTCACTGGATTGCTGAAGTCCCAGTTCCTCTGCCACCTGGTCTTCTGCTACGTGTTTACCGCGTCGGGGCTAATTGTCAACGCCCTCCAGCTGTGCACACTTCCCCTCTGGCCCATCAACAAGCAGCTCTTCAGGAAGATCAACTGCAGACTGTCCTACTGCATCTCCAGCCGTGAGCGCTCTGCCGTGGGGCTCTGTTCTCCGCCCATCGGCGCGGGGCTTTGTCCGCTTTCTCTAGTGCGGGGGCTTGGGGGTTTGGGGTTGGTTTTCGATTTGGAATGACTCCATGTTGCCTTCACGTGTGAACCTTCTTTTTCGAAGGAATCACGACCCACCATTCAACAGGCCCCGGGGATGTGTTATGGAAAGAAAAGGGTCCTTCTCCCCCCATCTCTCCAGTTCCCCTCTCCAGAAACAAACGGAGGGAACCTTACCTTGGTTGTCCTCGCAGACACGGCACTGAGGGGGCGTCAAAAAGTTCGTGGGAAAACTCTATTATCTGTCCATTCCGATTTCCCACCTTCTTTTTGAAGCCACCTTGTCATAAAAAACAGACCCACAAGGCTCCCCAGGTGATACAAATGGATTGTATCTGCAGATTGTATCTGGTGTGTGTGTGTGTGTGTGTGTGTGTGTGTGTGTGTGTGTGTGTGTGTGTTTACTCATATCCATGCGTAAGAGCTTTGTTCCTCTTGTTAGGTGCCGTCAAGTCAGTTCCGTCTCATAGTGACCCTGTGAATAAGGAAACCGTAACACTGCCGGGTCCTACACCGTCCTCTCAATGGACGGACCCCCAGGTTGCGCCCCTGGCAGCAGCTGCCGTGTGCCGCCATCTCCTTGAAGGCCAAGCCGAGAGTCCAAAAAAGAATCGCGCTCTTTCTGAAACCCGTAGCCTCGGAATCCAAACGATGCACACGGGGGACAAGTCTCCAACTGATCGGTCCTTCTTTAAAACTTCAAAATACTCACTTCTGAGAAAGACAGGCAGAAGCATCCTTTCTTTCTCCCAATCCCTAACTCACATGTGTGCCGGACGCCCTTTTCGGCGTCGGAGTGCTAGACCTCCCTCTGCTCGGTCGTACAGCGTTTCACGGAAACACGTCTCAAAGATGCTCAGGCCACCAGCAAGCTGTTAGCTTTCTTGTAATCACCCCAAAACAAACGTCCATCCATGTGTCTGTGGCCCGTTGGGGGCAGCCACAGTGCCGTCCATGCCTGCACGTTCCCCGGCCATGCACTTGACCCTAACCCGGAACGCCGGCTCCGGCAGAGGGCTGGCACGAGGAAACACTCGCAGGGCAGAGATGGCCCCGCGGTCACCCGGGCGCCCGAGTCCCAGCCGTGTGTGGAGGGCTGTTTGCATAATGGATGAGCAGCAAGCAGTTGACTGAGATTCAACGTCTAATGTTAAACATGGTTGTATGCACTCAAACACAAACCAGACTCACTGCCATTGAGTCGATGCAGGCGCACAGCGACCCTGTCAGAAGAGGCTAGAACTTCCCCTGGGAGTTTCTGAGGCTGTAACTCTTCACCAGGAGTAGAAAGCCCTTTCCTTCTCTCCCAGAGTGGCTGGTGGTTTCGAACTGCTTACCTTGCAGGTTTTAAATCGAACAAGACTAAACTGAGCTCCCCTTCCTCGAAGCTGCGATGATGCTCTTGGCGTGTGCCTAAAGAGTTCGGGCTGTGGGGCCCCTTTTGCATCCTGAAATAATCTATTTCTGCAGTGTCCTGCCCGCTGTCCAGGTGCCAAAGAGAGGTTATTGGAACTGGGCTTTCTCATTCGGAGGAAGAGGTAGGAAACAGGACTGGGGTCTGAGCTGCTCGGCTCCTCTGCTTAGCATGGCAGGGGGCCTCGGGGGTGCAATGCTTGCCTTCGACACTGCCAAGCTTCCTGCAAGCTACTGCTTTGTATGGGAGCCCTGGTGGTGTAGTGGATTAGGCGTGGGGCTGCTGATTGCAAGGTCAGCCGTTCGAATCCGCCAGCCACTCCCTGGGAGAACCATGAAGCTCTTTGTTCCTGTAAAGCTTTACAATTCAGAATGATGTTGAACTGGACACTAGTGAGGAGATTGACAGCCCGTGTCTAGCATCCCTCCCATATTTCATGGATTTCCCACAAGTCTGTTCTCTCAAACAAGACAGTTTCAGAGTCAGAGAAGCTAAACGATGTGTTTTCCCAGTTCAAGAGTATGTCCCAGATTGGCTAATCAACAATAAGATGTGAGAGAGAGAGAGAAAGATTGACAGTCTTGGAAACCCTCGGGTTTTAATTCGACTCTGTCCCCGAGGTTGCTGTGAGTTGGCATCCACTTGATGGCTGTGAGACTGTTTGCCGAGAGGGTCGGGCGCACTATTGTCTGTATGGGTAAAATTCGCTTTTCTAATTGTCTGGTGAGAGTGGTACCGCAGACTGAGTCTAGCTTTCCCTTTCTTACCACCACCAGGGATGCTTTTCATCTGCTGAAAGACCATTTGCTGTCATTTCTCGTGTGTCAATTCTTGTTAGTTTTTGCTGACTCATCTTGACCTTGAATACCACAGAATGAAACACTGCTCTCAGGTCAGAGCCAGCATGAGGACGGCACAGAAAAGGCAGTGTGCTGTTCTGTTGTTAGGGTCATTACCAGTTGGAACCGGCTCGATAGGGCCCAACTACAACAGGTTCCAAGTCAGGATCAGAAACATTAAGGATACAGTCTTTTGTCCAGAGCACCTCTTCTCACTGCAGAGCACACACACAGCTCACTCATTCGCTGGTCCTCAGCCCGGTCATGTGGCCTCTTGGCCTCTGCCCTCCTTGGACAAGTGTTGACAAAGCTCCTTGAGGGCACCCGATGATGCAAGTCACCTCCTGGCCGAAGGCACTCGGGTTCCCTGGTCCCAGGGGCCTGTGCTCTGCCTCATGGTCTCCACATGGCTCACCTGCCTCCTCTTCATGCCGTGATCTTGAACCCGCTTCAACGCCTGCCTCTTCTTCCTCGGTGGTTGTGGGGTTCTCTATTCCTGAGACGGCTCAGTCCACACACGGCAGAATGGCAAAACTGACCAATGCTGGAGTTCACGTGGTTCTACACCTTATTTGCATGCTCCCACCCAGGTGTTTCCTCAGAGGGAGTAGCCTTTTCCTTTCTGTCTTTGAAGAAGTACAGTCAGAATGCTCCTTAGCGGCAAGGAGGGTGAGATTTCCTCTCATGGACTTTGGACATGTTGTCAGGAGAGATCAGTCCAGAGAGGAGGGCATTGTGCTTGGTAAAGTAGAGGGCAGTGAAAAAAACAAGTCCTTCGACAAGATGGATGGTCACAGTGGCTGCACTGACAGCCTCAAACATAAGAACAATTGTGAGGCCGGCACAGGAGCGGGCAGGACAGTGCTTCTTTCTGTGGTGCATAGAGCTGCGACGGGTTGCACCGAGTCGGCAGCACCGAACCACACAACCAGCAGCCATTTGCTGGGACTTAGAGCCCTGGGCAGAAGCGCCAGAACTAAAGAATAGCACCTCACTGCACACCCACCCACCCACACTATGGACTCTTTCTCTTTCGTTCACAGCCCCCTGGGGATCCTTAGGTGGTCGGTCAGTCAGGGTCCCCTGTCCACCTTAGCGCCTGGGGATTTTACCTCGATGAGTGGGTGGCCCTCTCCTTGTCCTGGGCCCTGGACTTCTGCTTCCATGCTCTGCCTTGGGCACATCTGACCTTCCTCCGCATGGCTGGACGTGGGTGTGGGGTGGGGTGCACAGTGCCCAGGGCACCAGACCAGTCTGCTTCGGACACTATCAGGGTGTGTCCCATGAGGACAGAGACCGTTGAAGGAACTCGGGTGAAATGAACCTTCTAGAATCTCTGTTTCACTTGCACGCTTGTTTATTTTCAGCTCCGTCCACAGTATTCGACCCCGTAGTAAATGAAACTAGGAACTTGGGGAGGAAAACAGTGCGGCCTGTGGGCGCTGCCATGTCGGGGTCCTTCCCAGGGCCCCCAGCATCCACAGCACCCGACCAGGGCGTGCAGCTGGAGTCCGCCTGGCAGGGCATTCTTGGTCCGGAGTGGCTTCTTGAGAGGCTTTGTTGGGAAGTGGGGGGCGGGGCCAGACTCTCTCGGGGTAAGGGGTCTTTGTCGGCTATGATCGACTCTCTCTTGGTCTTTCTCACCCATGTGTTTGCCCGCTGAGGTCCCCATTCCCAGTTTGAAAGGCAGGGCTTTCTACTCCAGTAAAGAGTTGCAGTCTCTGAAATTCACAGGGGCGGTTCTACCCTGTCCCCTAGGGTGACAGGGTGACTAGGGTGACTGAGTCAGCAAAGATTCGATGGCAGTGAGTTTTTTGTGGATTTTTTTGGGAAGGGTCTTCATCAAGGCCTGCAGGCCCTTTGTTTCCCAAGGCTCCTCTCGGAGATGGGGTGGAACATTCCTTCATTTTCCTTCTGCGTCTAACCTCTCCAGGGAGTGGATCCAGGTGGGCCCACAGGAGGCGCTGTCCCTAGCACCACACTCAGGGAGCCGCCCCTGCCGGGAGGACGGGGGGCTGCGGACTAATGGGCATCTGTCTGTGTGCACTTTGTTACAGAGCTGGTGATGCTCCTGGAGTGGTGGTCAGGAACGGAGTGCACCCTCTACACGGACCCCCAGGACTACCCCAGGTACGGGAAGGAGAACGCCATCGTGGTCCTGAACCACAAGTTTGAAATCGACTTTCTCTGTGGCTGGACCCTGGCAGAGCGATTTGGGGTCTTATCGGTAAGTGGACTTTTGCTGTCCGGCATCACCCTCTTCTCTCGCTTGGGGACTCAGGGACCGAACTGGACAACTGGGTTCCATCCATGCTTGGCATTGGGGTTCACATCTTCTCATGAGCAATAATAAGGAGCCCTGGTGGTGTCGTGGGTCACACGTTGGACTGCTAACCACAAGGTCAGCAGTTCGAAACCACCAGCCCTGTCCTCAGTGAAAGACTAGGCTCTCTACTCACATAAAGAGTTACAGTCCCGTGTTTCT
Source organism: Echinops telfairi (assembly GCF_000313985.2). NCBI lineage: Eukaryota > Metazoa > Chordata > Mammalia > Afrosoricida > Tenrecidae > Echinops > Echinops telfairi. The sequence continues at coordinate 7,335,441 of NW_022107431.1, forward strand.
TTAAAAAAAATAAATAAATAAAGAAGGAAAAGTAAAACTGAAATGGACTTGGAATCTGTGTTAGGCCGGGTTGACTAAAGAAATGAATGCAAGGACATTCATATGCATAAGAGAGAACTTGATAAGGAGAAATAATTATATATCAAGGAAACATGCCAGCCCTGTCCAGATCAAGTCCCTAAGTCCGATACTAGTCCATAAATTCCTCTTCAGACTCACGCAGCCACATTCACTGATACAGAATGCAGGGAGATCACAGGCTGGTGGGTGCCGAGTTGTGTGGATCCAATGGCAGTGACCACATCACAGCACTTGCAGCAACTAGGGACCACTATCAGGAAGGTGAAGGCAGAGAGAGAGAGGGAGAGAGAGGGAGGTTCCCAGAACCCTCCTTATGGGAAGGCCACACCCACAGAGTTTTCATCAGGCTGTGACCCGATTGACAGGCTAAAATCCGCTCCATACACTTTGATCTATCTTCAAGTTGACATGAAATTATGTAAGTTACCATCTTAAAAACCCTCAGGGACACTTCTGCTCTGTCTTATGGGGTCTCTATGAGTCAGAACCGACTTCATAGCAGTGAGTTGGTGTTGGGCTAATGCCCCAAAAGTCATCAGTTTGAACCCACCAGCTGCAACTCAGGAGAAAGATGTGGTTGTCTGCTTCCAGACAAATTTAATAAAGACCAAAAAAAATCACATCAAACCCATTGCCATCAATTTTCTTCTGACCCACAGTGACCCTATATCAGGTTTCTGACACCATAAATCCTTATAGCCTTTCAACTGCCATCCATGGGCTACTATTCCAGTACCTAACCCACAGTGCCACTTTTGTATCCAGTATCTTGTTTAAAAAAAACAACAACAAGAAAACCCAACCCTCATCTTGTGAATTGGGTGTCTGTTTCCAGTTCTGATCAGTCTTCCATTCAACAGTTCACGGATGTTCATGGCTGTTCCACGCCATCGATTGCCATCCCCTGGATGCGCCAGCACATGCTGTGACCTCGCTCCCTCCCTGTGCGTGAAGTTTCGATCTCTCCTCCTTTCCTAACCGCTCTGCACGTTGTAAGAGTGGGATGGGTTGCGCCTTGGCTTTCCTCCCTGTACCTCCACGGCTGACTTGATATCTGCATGTGTACTAAAACATATTTCTGGAAACAAAGCCGGTGAAGTACCTACGTTTCCCTGTTGTAAAGACCTGAGGCAGAAGTGTGTTAGTCCGGGTTGACTAAAGAAACAAATTCATAGACTCAAGTGTGTGTCAGAAAGAGCTTTATATAAAAGAGCAACTGTATATTGAGAAAATATGATCCAGTCCAGTCCACATCAAGTCCATTAGTCTGCTATTACCCCATACGTCCAATACCAGTCTATAAATTCCTCTTTAGACTCACACAGCCATGCAACAATGCTGAATGCAGGAAGATCACAGGCCAGTGGGGGGAACGTCTTGTGTATCCAATGGTGGTGGAAGCGTCTCCGTGCTGGCATGGGTCTCCACTTGCTTCCTCTATCTCCAAGGCTCTAGCTTTATCAGCACAGCTCCATGTGTCTTGTCAACAGGAAGACTAAGCAGAGAGCCTATCTGGCCTCCAGTGAGCTATTTATCTCCTTCGAGCTTCCAAATGAGGTCATCAAGCTGCGACCTGATTGACAGGTTAGACTCCACCCCTTCGCAAGTTGACAGGAGATTATGTAACTGCCACAAGGATTCTGTTAGTTTTGTGGATTTCTTCTCAGAGACGCCTCCTCAAAATGCCTTTATTGAAGCCAGGTCACGGACAGGAATGATTAATAACAGGATCGTTTTTCCCCGTCCAGGAAGAAAGGGTATGTGATGTGATGTCTTCTCGTCTTGACTGGGCCAACAGTGGATGACCGCCTGGCTCATGGTGTGAAGTGCTGTCGAGTGAGTCGGTGCCAGCTCACGGTGGCCCTGTGCGCAGCAGAAGGGAACACTGCTCAGCCCGGCACCATTTTCACAATTGTTGTCATGTCTGAGCCCCTTGAGGTGGCCCCTACATCAGTCCATCTCCAGAAGAGTTGTCCTCTTTTTCAACAACCCTCTACATGATCAAGCACGATGTCCTTCTTCAGATACTGGCCCAGGTCTCTCCATCCTCACTTCCAAGGGGCATTCCCGGCTGCCCTCTGCCCAAACATCTTGGTTCATCCTTCCGGCAGTCTGTGCTACGGTCCATAGTCTTCTCCGGCAGCCTCCTGCAAGTGCGGCTTCCCTATTCATCGGCCAGTTGGAAGTAGACTTTGCTGACACACCAGCCTCTCCTTCAAAGTCTCCTTTACAGGCAGCTGGTGATTTGCCCTGGACCTTCCAAGTGGTTTCAGGATGGGCCTGTCCTTGCAGCGTGAGAATATCAGTAGCTTGTGGAGCAGGAGTCCCTGTGGTGTAGCAGGAAGCCAACTGGCCTTAGAGTCACATGAGAGTCCAGCTCGTGACCACGAGTGGTGACACGGTCACTCTCTATCGCTTCTTGCATGCTGCTCACTTGAGGGCTGCTATGTCTAACCCGCATGACTTTGTCAACCCATGTTTTCTAAGTCAGCTCTCCAGCCTTAGCTTGGTTAAGTCATTTTCCCGAGGACCACTGTTAGCAAGTCTGATGCCAAGGTGTCTGCTCGTGCCTAGGCACCCTGGTGGCATAGTGCCTACAAGCTGGGCTGCTGACTGCAATGTCAGCAGCTCCTCGGAAGCAAGATGGGGCTTTCTATTCCCATGGAGTTAGTCTCCGACACCCACTGGGGCAGTCTGCCCTGTCCTATAGGGTTCCACGGAGTCGCCATCAACTCAATGGCAGTGAGTTTGGTTTGCGTTGACTCTTGCCCACTGGAAAGTTTTGGAGGAAAAGTTGCAGGGGCTCCTGACCTGTCAGACACCACGACGCATGACAGGGAAGAGACTCCTGACACCCCCTCCCAGCTGGCAGCCTCTGGGGTTTCTCCTCAGGGCCTCCTTCGGGCCACGAACTGAGCAGGAAGGAAGGAACCAAGCAGAGAAGCTCGGAGAAGCCCACAGGGCATCCAGAGGATGATGACAGAGGGGAGACAGACATGTAGACGGGAAACAGACATGCCTGTTAACACACATGGAGGAGAAGCAGAACCTGAAGAGGCGGGGGAGACAGGTGTGAGGAGAGGGAGGGAGGGAGGGAGGCAGGGATGCAGACATCGAGCGCCGGCTCAAACCCAAGACCATTTGGGAGTCTCACTAGCAAGTCTCTTGGACCCATGGTCTTTGTACAACCGCAAGCCCAACTGAATCCTGTCTCTTCCTAAGTGTACTGGTGAATGGGTAGTTACAGAGCAGGCGGGCCTGTGCCCTAGAGATGCTTTGTCTCCAACTTTAATCTCTTGAAGGACTACTACAGAGTAGCTCAGGAACCTAACAGAGCAGGTCTAGATGGGATATCAAATGCAAGCAATGCAAGGCGACAGGATCCACCAGCCTCAAGCTCAAGTGATGCATGTACCAGCAGTGTGGCGAGGCAGGTCTTGAAGGATCCTCAAGCTCTAGCAACATGATCCATCGGTTGGCCTGGCCCCCAAGTTGTGTAGCTCACAGTTTGGAATAGAAGACTAGCTACAGCAGCACACACTCCCCAACACGCTTCACTCACCATAGAGCAAGTGTGTGTGTGTTGGGGGGCAGTGGAGGGGGGCGGACCTTGCAGAGCCATTTATCTCTTTGCCTTCCAATCAAACAACAACCTGGTTAATCCCACGTGTTCTTATTGGCCAGATTGGCACAAGAAACCTAACTATTACAGGAGGTCTCTAAACCTTTGCCTAGGCCCATCAACTCACTCCTTCACTGGGAACAGGTGTGGGCGGTTCTTATGTAGCCTGCCCTGGTGGCATAGTGGGTTATGATTTGGGCTGGTTACCACTAGGTCAGCAGTTCGAAACCACCAGCCATTCCATAGGAGAAAGATAGGCCTCTCTATTCCCATAAGGAGTTCCAGTCTTGGAAACCCACAGAGTCAGTTCTACCCTGTGCTATAGTGTCGCTATGAGTTGGAATCAACTCAACGGCTGTGAGTTGAGAGTTTGAGTCTCTGCCATCGAGCCGATGCTTGCTCACAGTGGCCCTGTAGGACAGGGTAGAACTGTCCCTGTGCGTTTCCGAGACTGGAACTCTCCAGAAGTAGAAAGCCTCGTCTCTCTCCAGCTGAGCAGCTGGTAGTTTCAAACCGCTGACTTTAGCGTTACAAGACCAATGTGTAACCCACTACGTCACCAGGGCTCCTTGGGGATAGTAGACAGCTGGTAACAATAGCCATCATCTTCTAGGTGCTGATCGTGGGCTGGGCATTATGAGACCTGCTTTATGTTGGACACTGGATCACTCGATGTGGAAGGGGCTTGTGCATACAGTTCGAGAGCCGAGGCTCCGGCTCCTGGTTCCTCTTTACTTAGCTGTTTCTTCCGTGAGCTAGTTAGCAGAGGCCCTGGCAGGTTTGCGTAAGATCTCGTTTGTCAGTCTTCTGGGTGGTGTTAGGCTGAGGGGAGACACTCCTCACACGGCAGCTGCTTTCATCCATGTTCAGCTGCTGGGAGAATCGTGTCTTGGAGGTCAGTGCCAGGGCCATCACCCACCGGCCTTTGGGGAGCCAGATGCCCTCAGCTTTGCCATTGGTCACTGCATGCCAAGCCCCCATCCTCAGCGCTGTAAGACAGCAAATATGTGTCATCTCTGTTTCGGCTGTCTGGGTGGGATTGGCGAGGGCGACATCCCATCTGAAGACATGGTGTGGTAGTTGGTCAGCCACCGGCACATGCATGTGTTTGCCAGGGCTTGTCCCTCTGAGGGATACTCTGATCAAGAGGGTGGCTTTAAGGAGCATTGACACAGTGTGTCACAGTTCTGGAAATTGGCAGTCAGGCTCTAGGGTGTTGGCCACATCAGTTCCTTCTGAGAGAACTGACTCGTGCCTGTGTCTGAGCATCTAGTGGCTCCCGCGTTCCGTGCAGCTCCATTGGGTCTTGTCAACAAACCATCCCTGTATCCGTCCAGGTTGACTAGAGAAACAAATTTAGTGACGCTCATATGAGTGAAAGAGAGAATTTTATATCAAGAAGCAATGATGCATCAAAAAAACACCCCAGCCCAGTCCAGATCAAGTCCCTAAGTCCAATATTAGCCCATGAATTCCTCTTCAGACTCATGCAGCACATGCAATGACTCGAATGCAGGAAGATCACAGGCCGATGGGTGGAAAGTCATGTGGGTCCAGTGGCAGTGGACGCATTTCCAGGGCTCTGGCTGCCATCAGCGTGGCTCCATGTGGCTTGTCATCAGAAATGTGAAGCAGAGAGTGTGTGTCCTACCTCTGGGGAGGAAGACAGGTGTTCCCAGAGTCCTCAGGAGAAGGCCATGTCAACACAGAGGCATCATTGGCTATGACCTGATTGACAGGCTAGACTCCAGTCTCCATGTGTGACTCTCTCGTCTCTTCTGATTTATAAGACACCACTCACAAGAGATTAGGACTAAGTATCCCCCACCCCCGTGCTGATCTTTGCCCCCACCCAGATGACAGTCCTAGGAAATGACTCTGTCCGTATAGGTGGTTACTCTTCTTGCTTTCTAGTAAGTTCTCCCCACAGGCAAAGGGATCGGCCCGTCAGCGCTGGTCGTGACCCCTGTGCCCTTCCCTCTCTCTCAGTCCTCCAAGGTCCTGGCCAAGAAGGAGCTGGCCTACCTCCCCATCATCGGCTGGATGTGGTACTTCCTGGAGATGGTCTTCTGCAAGCGCAAGTGGGAGGAAGACCGCAAGACAGTCCTCAACAGCCTGCTCAATCTCCGTGATTACCCCGAGAAGTTCTTTGTACGTGAGGGCCAGCTCGCCCCGCTGCCCCCCCACATCGCCAGCGCCCACGCCCATCGGGGGCCCCATCCTTGTGTGCCTGGCACCTTCCCTGCCTTCCTGTGGGCTCACTGAATATGTTTGGGTGACTCCCTCTCTGTGTCACACACACACACACACACACACACACACACACACACACACACAATCTCTGTGATGCACACACCCTCGTCTCACACACAGCCTCCCAATAGGCCTTCCCACACACATGCAGTCTCACACACACAGCCTCTCCCCAGACACAGTCTCTCATGCACACACCCTCCCACACGCTCTTGCTCTCACATACCATCTCTTACTCACTGTCTCTCAATCCCATACATACACACACACACACACACTGACTCCAACACAGCCTTTCACGCACAGTCTCTTTCACACTCTCACGCACACCGTCCTCTTTTTCAGCTCACACCCATGGTCTCTCATGCGCATGCGCTCCACACACACACACACACACACACACACTCTCTCTCTCTCTCTCTCTCTCTCTCTCTCTCTCTCCCCCTCTCTCTTACACACACACACACTCACCCCTACATCCCAGCATTGCAGATGGGAAGCCCTGGGTGTCGGAAGCCCCCGAGAAGTGTGAATGTGGAGCAGGGACCCCCATAGGGGCTGCCCTGGGCTGCAGTGACTCAGAAGGCAGTAGGCCCTTCTGGGGGGCAGTGGGTGAGAGTGGGGAGGGGGAGGGCTAGTGTAGGCGCTGCGGGGGGTGGGGTGGGGGAGTATCTGGAGTCAGGAGGGTCCGGCCATGACAGTGACACAGCCCTGCCCCGCAGTTCCTGATCCACTGCGAGGGGACGCGGTTCACGGAGGTGAAACACCAGATCAGCATGCAGGTGGCCAAGACCAAAGGGCTGCCTGGCCTCAAGCACCACCTGCTGCCACGCACCAAGGGCTTCGCGGTCACTGTGCGGAGCTTGAGAAATGTAGGTAAGGACCGCTGCGCCGCCCAGACCCTAACACCCAGGGCCCCGACCTCCAGGGAGGAGCCTGCATGCGGGCGGAGTAGGCAGCGCCGCCCTCTGCTGCCCGGTGCCGGGATCGCAGGTCTGGGCTGAAGGTGCTGGAAAGCAGCCCGGGTTGGTGCAGCCCCAAAATAGGAGTGTGTGTATAGGGGGGGCACTTGGCCTCCCCCACTGTCCCCAGATGACCAGCTCGTAGGCCCTGTGATCCGTTGTCATGGTCACTGAACTCGGGGGCCCTCGATTCCTGCAGGTGAGATGACAAGATGGAGCAGAGAGTGGCTACTAGCCAGCCCCAGCCCCCAACCCTGCGAGGCTGTCTGCCTTGTTCTAGCCTCCTCGCCTGAGCTCAGCACCACCACCCAGGCTGAGTCCTCCCAGACAGTCCCCACGCAGCCCCACCCTGTCCCCATCTCTGGACAGCCACCTGCAGGGGCCATTCTCCCTCACTGGACTGGGGCTGGCTGTAGAGGCCCACGGCTGGGAACCTTGGATGAGGGGCCATTAGTCCCCCATCCTTTGTCCCCTGAGGCTAGGAGAGCAGACCCAGGACAGCCACCTGCTACCCTTCTCCCACTCCAAGGCGGGCTTCGGGTCAGGGATCTATGGAAGGAGCAAGGGGCCCTGGAATGAGCTTCTAGAGAAGGTTCTAGACTCTTCACCTCCCAGTGCACACCGGTGACACTCCGTGTCCAGAGCTACTGTGCTCGCTGGGCTTGGACCACCCAGACCCTTACTGCTCAGCACCCTGAGCCCAGGCCTGGAACCAGCCCTGCTCCTGCTTGGCACTGGCTGCCCCTCTGGGGAATGTGTCATGGCCTTCTCCTGGCAGCTGTTGTCCAGCTTCCGCTTGCCCGTGGTCGGCCTTGCCCCAACACCACCCTCTCGGCCACTGTCCTTCCCATGGCTCCCTCACCGGCACATGCAGGCAGTGCCTGTTGTCAGCCAGTTCTCCTCTCTGGCTGAGCGGGCAGGTTCTGGAGAGACAGCTGCTCACTCAGCTTGCAGAGCCGGGCTCCAAAGGTGCCTCCCATAGGGACCTATGTCCCCAAGGGCCTTAAGTCTGCCAGCCTCTTTGGGCCTGGATTTATCCCGGGGACCAGGGGTCGCCCGCTGTCCCACCTGCATGCCTGACCCTGATAACCAGATCCAAGGATGTCCACTTGTCTCTTGGCCTCACACTCTGCCCCCTCCCATGATGCAGCAGGGTCAGAGGCAGCAAGGGCTGTCGGTTCAGACCTAGCCTGGAATGCCAGCCTTACCCCTCTTGCTGTGTGATCCTAGGCAAACTCCTTCCCCTCTCTGATCTTGGGTTTGACCTTGGGTGGGGGGGTGCGATGAGGATTGAAAGACAAGATACAGTAAGGCTTGTAGCACAATGCCCGGTAGGGAATTGGGAATTAGCCAGATGATGGCGGAGTCTGATGGGCCCTCGACTGCTTCCAGGTTTATTTTGCCTCTGAGAGGGAATGCCCAGTTTCTGCTGTGGGATTCGGGTCTGGCTCATGCCCCCCAGGGGTGACAGAGGAGACTGATGTTTGCCTGTGGGCAGCAGGGGGGAGGCTTCCAGTGTGCAGGCTGCCCTGCTCTCCCTGCCTTCCCAGTGGGAACATATATACCGCACCAGGTCTGTCATAGAGACTGTACACTCCCCCCCACTGCCCCCTGCACTGCCAGGCTACCGGTAAGTTCTGTGTTACTAACAGTCTGCAGCCAGGCAGCTGAGTGGCAGCTACAGGCTCAGAGCCAGCCCTGCCCCGCCCCACCCTGCACTGCCCCACCAGTGGGCTCACTGGGAGGCGTTTCTTGGAGTCCCTTTTCTGAAAGCCAGCCAACATGCAAACCACTGGTTTGTCAGCCACTCCTGGGGAACCCTGACTTGTTATCTAAAGCAACTGCCTCCTTTCGGCCCTGAGCTCTGGGTAAGAGTGGGGTTCTAGGGGGACGCCGGAAGTAGATGGCGTATGCATCCTTCTTGTAGGCAAACACCACCCTGCCCACCACCTTCCCTATAGGCCCGCACAAGGCATGTCCACTAGCAAGCACGGGGGACTTCTCGGTAGCACAGTGCACTCGGCCAGGTCAGCCCAATGCCCTGGGCCCATGCCAGCCACTCACTATCTCAGCCAACATCGAGGGACATGTTCCTACTCCCACTTCACAGGGAAAGAGGCCACTGCTGACTGAGGCAAAGTGACAGCAGCTCCTGATTCTCCTGCACACTGAGCCCCTCACTTGCCCTGCCGCAATGCAGCCCAGGAAGCGGCAGTCTGTGTCCCCTGCACACCGCTCTTCTTCCCTGTTCTCATCCTGCCACACAGTCAGCTTACACTAGCCGTGGAAGTTTTACCCAGCTTTTCTGTTTGCTCCCAGAATGACTCACTGCTTGGTAAACCCATCCGCCACCCAGTCGGCTTGTTTCTCAGCCACGTTTCAACTGCCTACACTTCCAGGTCCTTAAGGAATTCCCAGCTGATCCCCGAGATCGTTGGGCAGTGATCGGATTGTTCTCGGGAGGAAGGGTGCTCACAGGATAGTTAAGCTATGATGTGTTCAGGGACACATCTTCAGCGAGCTTGCCGTGGACGGGGTCAGTGTTTCTCAGGGTGGGCAGTGCCACCCCCTGGAGGGCGCTGGAACAATGGGGGAGCAAAAGCAGACACCCACACTTTATCCTGGGTTATAGGCTATAGTGTAAATGTTTTCCATTGCTAGTGGGGCACGGAGTCTTTTTTTTTTTTCTACAAAGGAGGGATGGTAGTGGCTACTCCCTGATTAAGGGGCCCTGGTGGCGTAATGGTTACTCAGTAGCTTCCATCCACAAGGTCGGCAGTTTGAAACCACCAGCAGCTCTCCAGCAGAAAGACGGGGCCTTCTACTCCCACACACAGTTATAGCCTTGGAAACCCAGAGGGCCAGTTCTGCCCTGCCCTGCAGGGTCCTACGAGCCGGCCCTGACTCTCGACGTCATTGTTACAGACTGATCGATCTTGCTGTCGAGATTTGTTGGCCACGGTGGGCGGGGCGTCTGGGAAAGCTGTGACCAGTGTGTGTAGCACCTCGAGTCAACACGTTGTCCTGCTGCTTCACGCTGAGTCCGGCTCAGCCAGGCCTGCGGTCACCACCCTGTGGCTTTCTGGTGACAGCGGGAGGCACGTTGCTCCACAGGGAACATTTGGGCCACTGAGTAGCCGCCCTGTGAACAGCTCGCCCTGTGTTATCTATAAGACGCAGTCGGGTCCACACGCTATATACTGGTCTGTATTTGTTTTGTCTTTTATAGTTTCAGCTGTATATGACTGTACACTAAATTTCAGAGACCATGAAAACCCAACCCTGCTGGGGATCCTCAATGGGAAGAAATACCACGCGGATTTTTACGTGAGGTGAGTCAGCTCGTCTCCAGGGGCAGAAAGCCACAAGTGGCCCCCAGACCTCCTTCCAGGGGCATCTGGGCCCCGTCTCCTGGTGTGCCGTCTGCTTTGACTCATTTATATCATCATCTGAGACCCGTCCCGCACTGTGACTTGTCACTGTCCCATTCTTAGAGCCCAGCTCAGGCGGGACCCATGGCAGGCACCGGGAGTTGAGGTTTAATGGAAAGCGTCTCTTGTTGGCCCTTTTGCCCTCTGCGGAAGATGTGTGTGCTCTGTAGGAATGGACTGGGAGCCACCCAGCCAAACCCACTGCCATGGGGCTGTCCGAGCTCATAGTGACCCTAGAGGACAGGGCAGAAGTGACCCCAAGGTTTCCCGAGGCTGTGAGGTCTTCCCGGGAGCAATGGCCATCTTGGGGTGGATTGAAACCCCTGACCAACACTTCCCCACTGTACCAGCAGGGATCCTCAGACAAAGACAGCACCCTGTATGGTTTATCAGACCTCTGGTGGCGTCTCCTTGGTGCACTGCCTTCTAGGTAGTTGTTGGTTTAATTGAAAACACTTTTATAAGGTATTACACGGGCCAAGGGTGAAACAGATGTGGGAGGTGCTGCCGACGGGAAACAGCATGGGGGTTCCACCCAAGCACCCCATACGGGCCAGGGGCAGTGCTGGATTCAGACTAGGCATTGTCTTCACCGATGCCCGCCACTGTCTGCCAGCGGAGACCTCGCCGGGAGGTCTCAAATAGATTTGTTGTTTTCAAACCAAAAAAGCATACACATTTCAAATCAGAGCACGGTCCAGTCAGTGGGCATGCCGTGAGGACGTGAGAATCTGGACCCATCCTGGAGGCGCTCCGCGTGGTGATCATGTCTTTTATAAGGATTAATACTGAACTAGCCCCGAAGAGTTGGAGATTCAAGAAGTCACAGAGGTTCGGCCCTTGCAAGATGCTAGTCTGCTTCATCTTGCCCCCACCCCTCCCTTGAGTCTAGTCTCCCACATCTCTGGGACCCACAGAACTCAGGAAAGTCGAGGAAACATGTCACTCGGTGGAGTGTGCTGTTCAGTCCAAAATCCAAAGGCCAGATGCTGGGGCCAGAGGCCACGCTCACTCCTGGCTCTTGCTGAGGATCAGTTCACCCCCCTCCACCTCCCACCCTCCTGTCCCCCTGCTTCTCAGTGGGCTCACTTTATACCCAGCAGGGTGACACTGCAGGGACCCCTGTTCACAATTACTCAGGGAAATCCTATCAGAATCCACCCCTTCTTACCAGACACAGGGCAAGGAAAGGTTGTTTGATGGGAGTGATTGACCTTAGCTACCAGAAAAACTGTGTCAACTCTTAGGGCCCCATAGGGCAGGGTAGAACTGAAAGCCTCCTCTCCCTCCACTGGAGCAGCTGGTAGTTCCGAACTGCTGACCTTTGGTTAGCAACCCAGCATGTACCATTACTGTCCCCTGCAGATGGAATGGGGTGGATGGGAGTAGGGCGACACAGTACCTGAGACCCCTCTGGCATCCCCCCTGAAGCAGCGTCACGATTGCTGTTTTGTTCCCTTGACTGTCCATTCTGTGGAGCCCTGGTGGTGGTGTGGTTACAAGTCGGGCTGCTGTCTGCCTGATCAGCAGTTCAAAACCACCAGCAGCGCCAAGGGAAAAAGACTAGACTTTTCTACTCCCATAAACAGTCTCGGAAACCCACAGGCGGTTGCTGAGTCCCCACTGAATTGATGGCAGTGAGTTGAGTCTGGTTTGGGCTTCAGTCTGCATTTGGCCTGCAGCTTGATGTCCACGACAGAAGGAAGGCCCAGCTCTGTTCCCAGAGTTCCTGCAGCCGTTCCCCCCCACCCACCCCCGCACACCCCCCTCACTAACCCCACCCCCAGGGAGCAGTCGGTCCACCTGGGGCCAGCTGGGCTCAAATTATTTGGGGGAAACCCAGGGCAGTGGGCAGAATGATTTCATGTCACAGGTGACTTACCAGAGGATAGGTCCCCTGGAGGGCACAAACCGCTACAAACGTTGCTGTAAGCTCCCTCGCTGACAAGCGCTCCCCCATCTGGTCTCATAGGGTCATTACATGCATTAATATATCTTTTGCAACCAATTAAAAAGTATGGAGCCCTTTTTCTGGCTATGCTGCACATCAGTACAGAAAGCTAGAACACTCGGGGCAATGAGGCCAAACAAAGAGCCAGATAAGGGGTTAAAGTCCCACTCCCCAAAGCAGGAAGGAGCCTGTGCGCTTGGGAATCCTTTTCAGGAAACAGGCTTGTAGATCTCAGGTTTCTAAGTCAGAGGTGATCAGAAAGACAGAAGGGCCAGGCGAGGAAGACTATGGGGGCATGCAGAGCTGGGGATGTGACCAGAGATGCTTGTTGTCAGGAGCCATCAGGCCAGTCTCCCCCCGGTGACCCTATGTACACAGACCACAACACCGCCTGGTCCTGCACCATCCTCACAACTGTGCAGGTCTGAGCCCATTGCTGCAGCCACTGTGTCCGTCCATCTCCTCAAGAGATGTTCCCTTTCGCTGCCCCTCGACTTGACCACTCAGGATGTCCTTCTCCAGGAACTGGTCCCTCCTGACATGTCCAAAGTACGTGAGAGAAAGTCTCGCCATCCCTGCCTCTAAGGAGCCCCCTGGCTGTACTTCTTCCACGACTGATCACTTTGTTCTCTTGGCCGTGCATGGCACTTTCACTGTTCTTCGTGAGAGGCCTCGGTGGTGGGTTTTAAAGATATGGAAAACACACCTCGTTACCTACCATTCTGCCTCTAACAGGGGCCTCCCATTAAGATGGAGATGGCTCGTTTAGTTAATAACCATGAGCATCAATTCATCACAATGGAGTCATTCTCTGTCGTACCTGCCTGTTCAGTGTGTTGTCCGTTCTCCTAACAGGTTGTGGTGTGATGAACACATCCTACACATGAGCCTTCTTAGCACCTCAGCGTTTCCCAGAGGAACAGACAAACCCCGTAATACACGTGCAGGGAGAAAGAGATTGATTTTAAGGATTCAGCTGGCACAACAGCAGGAGTTGTCAAGTCTGAAATCTGACCACCTTATGTCCAAACTGGCCAGACCAGGCCGGGACAGCAGTTCTGTAGCACATCCATGTGACAGTCCAGAAACCTCGGGACCAGTCGTGCCCCTGCCAGTCCAGCCCACAGCTCCTCGTGAGCAGGTCGCCTCAGGGTCCCTGTTGAGACACAGGCCCGGGGAAGGCCCCCCCTGCCCCACTTGATGCCTGAAGGCTGAAGGAGTCCCACTGCATCTGGCTGAGGTGGCTGCCAGCGTGGGACAAGACAGGGCCTTTTAGTGTGGACATGCTGTGCTCGGCTGTCTCAGGTGACCGACAGGGCACAGTCAGCAGGCCCAGCGCTGCTGCTCTGGAAACATCGGCTTGCCGGACCCTGCCAGCTGCTCTCTGTCTGTCTTGCAGGCGGATCCCCCTGGAGGACGTGCCCGAGGATGAGGAGCAGTGCGCTGCCTGGCTGCACAAACTCTACCAGGAGAAGGTCAGTGCAGGGGGCCCTGGTGGAGTGGTGATCAGGGCCGGCAGCTCACTGAAAGGTTGGTAGTTCCAACCCCTCCAGAAGCTCCACGGGAGAAAGGTCTGGCAGTCTACTGTAAAGTCTGGAAATCAAACCAGCCCCATACCCACTGAGCTGATTCCAGCTCCCAGTGACCCTACTGGACCATGCAGCCCTGCTCTGTGGGGTTTCTAGGGCTGTAATTCTTTCCAGAAACCAACAGTCTCCTGCGTAGTAGCTGGGGGTTTTAAACCGCCTACCTTTCGTTGTGCAGGATGATAGCTAAACCCCTGCCTCACTGGGGCTTTGGGTCTATAAAGATGGACGCCCAGGAAACCCTAGGTTTGGGGCAGGTCTCGGTCACCTGGGGGCGCTAAGATTGGGGGGATAGACCCCACACACTTAGCAGCTGTGGCCGCCCACACAGCGGTTAGCCTCCTGAGCTGGCGCTCCACTTGGGTGGGGAGAGGGAAAAGAATACTTTGGAGTATTTTGAAAAGGGCGTGGGGCGGCATAGAGCGAACGGCATGAAACTACTGAGTGTGGAGGACAGAAGGAAGTCACAACCTTTCCGCGTTTTTCTGCCCGTCCTGTGTCACCCCACCTTCATGGGTTCGGGGACCAGTCCTTGAGGAGGCCTGACCACACGCGCCCATACTGCTGGCAGCTTGGGCTCCAGAGTCCCTTCTCTGTCCCCCAGGATGCCTTCCAGGAGGAGTACTACCAGAAGGGCGTCTTCCCGGAGACACCCATGGTGCCGCCTCGGCGGCCCTGGACACTGCTCAACTGGCTCTTCTGGGCCTCCCTGCTGCTCTATCCCTTCTTCCGCTTCCTGATCAACATGGTCAGCAGTGGATCCTCTCTGACGCTGGCTAGTCTCGTCCTCGTCTTCTTCGTGGGTAAGTGGAGAGCAGGAGGGGTCAGAACTGGGGTCAACTCAGGCCAGGCTTCTATGTCTATAGAAAGGACAACCTGGATTCTGGGAGCAGGGCAGATGCGTGTCGAATGCACCCCTGTCCTCAGGTGGCACTGCAGCCACTGCTCATTCCCCAGTGGCAGGGCCCTCTGTCTGTCCCCGTCCCTTGGCTCATCTGCTAGTAAACCAACCCTCTCCTGGTGCCAGCCCTGGAGGGCTGCAGCCCCTACCTCCTCCTCACCTTTATTCTCTATGTGGTCCAGAACATCTCTACTAAGGACCCCCTCCCGACCCCCTCAGGAGGGAGGCCTCCTGTTGGGCAGCTGCTTGTTCCCCAAGAAGTGTGCCATCTCTACATGACTAATGGGATGCACCGGCTGATTCCCGCACCTACTCACCCCTCGTTTCCTCTGACGTCTGAGGGGTAGTTTATAGACTTCAAGGTCAACGTTTTGAGATGTTGGGAAGCTTTCATTTAACCACTAACCCATTTTAAAAAAGAAAAACACTTTTTATTGTGATTTGAGGAGAAGTTCCCAGAGCAAATTGCTTTTCCGTTCAGCAAGTCCTACACATTTTGATTCGTCATGTTCATTTCAATCTTCATAAGGCTAAGCGCATTCTTGCCCCTTCCTGCTTCCTTCCATCCTTCACCTGCCTTCTCCCTGGGCAAACGCTTCCCTTTGCTCATTCGCTTGGTTTTTCTAAGGGCTCTGTGTCTCCCTAGGGTTACTGTTCATCTTACAGGATTGTCTGGCCGAAAGTTGAACTCCCCTGGAGGGGGGTCTATGGGCCATAGTCTAAGGCAGGCGTTAGTCGGCAAGCTGCGGCCCACGAAGCCATATGGCTCTTTCAGTATAGACGTGACTCAGAAGTAAAACTGGAGCATTTTTAAGGATATTATTCAGAGAATGTGATTTCGTTTGTAATGTATTTATGGCTGTAGAATAATTTTAAAATTGTTGTTAGGGACAGGATCGGCTCTTCCATCCCCAAAATTTGCTGACCTCAGGTTTAGGGGATTCCGCCTGTCTCTATCAGGCCATTGAGCCTGGTCGGTTGTTTTTGTTTGAGTTTTATTCCACATTTTTCTTCCATTCTGCCCGGGCCCTCCCATTGTGACCCCTCTCAGAATGGTGGGCAGTGGTTCTTCTGGTCTCGGGTTTTGAAGGCTGGGATTCAGAGGGTTCATTAATCCTTTGGACAAATGGTCTCCTTATGTCTCTTACCTTGCATCATCCTTCTCCTCTGGGTGAGGAGAGACCAATCGCTGCCCCTTAGATGGCGACTCACATTGTCTTTGTGAACTTGATTTCCTGAGACTATACCCCTACCTCATGCTGGAACATTCACAGTCTAGACTGTCTCCCTGCCAGCCACTGTGGTAGATGCTGAGTGCAGTGGGACAAAGAGCCTGTCTCCTGCCCAGAGGAAACAGCCGGAGCTGTCGGTTCTGGGCTCTGGGCACCGATATCCAGCTGCTTACTGGTTAACCGTGAGCCGGCTGCCTCTGGCTGTTGGGGGTAACCGGCAGTGAGGCAGGCCCCGTATTGCTCAGACACTGGCACTATTAACCTGGGCGCATGCCGGGCGCCAGCTAGGCATGCACCTCTTGCACAGTGCGGTGCCCGGGCGTTCAGGGAGTCCTGAGCCCCGGGGGCTGTAGGAGGGAGCGGAGGGCATTTCCTGTGTCCTGTTTATCTTCACGCAGAGCTGGGGTGACAGGGACGCCGGGCCCACGGCCCCGCAGGCGCCTGACACCCGCCGCTCTTCCCCTCCTCCCGTTGCCACAGCGTCCGTGGGCATGCGCTGGATGATCGGCGTGACTGAGATCGACAAGGGCTCCGCCTACGGCCACGGCGACAGCAAGCCAAGACCATGACGCACCAGGTGCCCGGCTCCACGAGGACCTTGGGGACTGGTGACTGCGAGTGGCTCCGCTCGTCAGGCGTGGTGACACGGCCGGGCAGCTGCCGCCAAGAGTGGCGGCGGACCTCAGCAGGGAGTTTGGCCTCACAGCTGGAGGGGCAGAATGTGGCCATCTTTTGTCCCCACTTGCGGTCCTGGGTTTTGCTTTCCGTCCCTTTCCTGCGTGGGTGCGTGCGTGCGTGTGCCCGTGCACTCAGGTGCACGTGCGTCCATGGGTGCCTGTACGGTGTGCGTGCCCGTGTGTGCTCCTGCGTGCGGGATGTGCAACCCGGAGGGGATCGGGGGCAGGGGGCGGGCGCGGAGGGGGACGGGTCCCTCTCGCCTCGGTGCTGCGTTCCTGTGACCGTGAGTGACGGAGCTCAAGGAGTTCACTGTGGGGACAACGACAACGACGAGGAAACGATGCCTCCACACATCATTAAAGTCTCTGTCTGGCTCATCTGTGTGCACGCTGGGGGCGCGCCCGTTTTCAGGGGGTGGCCCCGGGTGGGGGGCACCAGCAGTTTAGAGGAGATGGTAGGGACGACTGGGTGCGGGACAAGTGCCCGGAGGATGGCCACCTGCGCTGCCTCAGCCCGGCCTTGCCCAATGCCCGCCGCTGATGCCGGAGGACGCCCAGCGCCCTGAAGACAGGATCTTAAGCGCACCCCACCCCCACCCCGCGGAGACGGCCCTGCCGCAGTGGGCTCTGTGCGCGCAGACACCCTCCTCCGGGGAGGATGCCCAGCCCTGCGGCTTCTCATGGCCTCCGGAAGCAGGAAACCACGGTAGAGCCTGCGTTTCGGAATCTAGCGCGCTCTGGATCCAGCCAATACGGGGGAATCCTGCGCACTGGCCCGGCCTCGGCCCGACACCCAGTGCTACTCCGTATTTCCCAAGGAGACCATGCAGGACCCTGCGCTCCAGCGGGGACACGGGGCCAGAACACACCGGCCACGGGCTCCTGAGAGGCGTGTTCTCCGTGCCCACGTTCCTCGGCGAGCCGGTAACTGTAGACGCACCAATGACCAGCTTAGGGACGGTGGAAGCCCTCCGCGTTGAGAAAGTTGGGGTCCTCTGTGTTGAGGTGGCCCCTGTGTGCGCAGGCCCGACCCTACTTGTCCGCCGGCGCTCTGGTTGCAGCCAGGGAGAGCCGGTGCCCCGTCTTAGAAGCGCTCAAAGGGGAGCTCTCAGCTGTTTTTTCGCTGCCCAGTCCGTGCAGTGGGAAGCCTGCTGCTCAGATCACAGGCCTCCTCCTCAGAGTGGACTGCAGACATCGTCTCCTTTTCTTATGGCCCCCAATCCAAACACAACAAGCTGGCCAAGAAAAAGGGCAGCAGCCGAGTGGCTTGGGGGCCAAGTGCTCTGGAATCTTCTTGGCCAGCAGAGACGGGGACACTGGGCAGAGGCTCCTTCTCAGCCCAACCACGAGGAAGCCTCCCCTTAGCCTAATGCAGAGCCAGGCCTTGGTATCCTGGTCACTCTCCCATCCCCCCAGGAGGCACTGTCACTTCAGCAAAGAACTATTTTGGCTCCCAGGGTATTTCTTTTCCTCAAAATGGAAAACTTGCAGCTTTGAGCCCCGCCTGGCAACGCACCATAAACTGCACGCTCTACCTCCTGTCTGTCCAGTGTCTGCTCAGTGTGACAAACACACATTCTCACTCGGCCAACAACTCAGGGTCACTTTGGGTCTGGGGCCATGGTCCATGCCCGGGCAGTACCTTTGAGACAGATGGTTGGGCAGTGTCTCAGGAAGCCGGGTCCAGACTTCCTGTTACCACCTGCAGCTGGGGCTCCATCACTGCCAAGTGTTCTCAGGATAGGCCCTCAGAACACCACGTGCACCTTGGAGATGTTCACATGACCACAGAGCAATCATGGAATTGCCCTTGAATACTTTAGTCTCTGCATGGAGAAGTTTATTATAATAATAATAGTGGATGATGGTCTAAAAATTTTTTATAAGTCTCTAATATTTCCATAAGTGAACTAGAAAGATAGTCCCTTGAATGTGAAGTCCCATCCCCATTGTTTAAACTAGCCCGAACGTTGAAAAGCAAGTGTGACAGACCCAAATGGGTCCTAGGTGCCCCCAAGCCCAGTGAACAGAGCAGTGGTCTGCTTAGTACTAGAGCAAACACAATGGGCTTTGCTGAGGACAAAGCAGAGGAAGGGTAACAGACAACACTGTGTAGCACACCTCTTCCCCCTATAAACTAGAGGCCCTGCCAGCTCTGTGGAGCGTTTGCCCAGGTGTCCAGACACAGTGAGAAGTCTACTCTGGGTGGACAGAGCTCCCAGAGGCTGGGCTGTCTGGAATGTAACTAGTGCCACCGCAAGAGCTCCAGCGTGCCAGCCACCATTCTGCTAAGTCTGGCTGGCAGTGAGGCCTCGCCTTCGTCCCTGGGGCCGGTAGAAAGGCTCCCTCCTAAACAACAACCCTTGCTGTCCTGTCAGGTGCCAGGGGCCACTCCCCACTGCAGTGTGCTCCAAGTGTTGTCCACAGAATAAAATAAAGGCATCCTACTGACAGGCGTTGGCATGGCCTCCCTGTCCAGCACCTGGAGTCTGGGTCATGACCTGGCACAATAGGCAGACACCAGCCAGGATAACCGGTTCTTCACATGCTGTGACCCAAACCAAGGTTCTGACACCCCCCAGTGAAACCAGGGCAGTCTCAACCATGAAAGCTAGGCTTCCATGCCCCCCCACCCCCCAAGAGCTGTGGGGAGGGGGGTGTACTGGGTTACCTGTTGGCAGAAGTTCGACTCCACTGGTCAGCGTTCTGCTCCTGTAAAGATTTACAGCCATGGAGCCAAAGCAGGCCTCCAACAAGTCAGAGTGACCCCGTGGCTGCGGCAATGAACTCAGGCATAGGAGCGACTTCAAGGATGGTGCAGGAATGTTTCATCTGTGCGCAGGGTTGCTATGGGCCAGAACCCACTCGATGGCTGCTAATGACAACCAAGGCTGTGCCTGGGCGGGGCCACAGCACCCAATAATGCAGTGTCAGCGCCTCCCTTTCCTGGAGCAAAACTAGGCCCCTGTTCCAGGGGCCGTTAGGCTAAAAGAAGCCCCCGGGGCATCAAGGGAAGGCAGGCAGCAGGGCTCCTGCCAACCCTCCGAAGTCCATGAGCACATGGACTCCAGTATATTTATTAAACACCTACATTTTCTCTCTGGACAGTATCTCCATAATGCTTTTCACTCGGTAAGATACCACTTTCACATGAGTTCCCGCCCTCCAGGCCCTCTTGTTATAAAAAGCAAAGCTTGACTCGGAGAGGCCCTAGTGGGCTCAGCACCACCACCCCCCACCCTGAGGAGAGCAGCAGGGGACTTCAGATCCAGAGTGTAGTCCTGTTTGGAAGGGAAACAAATCACCCACCGCCGGCTGCTGGCGAGGGCCCTGTGGTGGGCATGCATGGGCCCTTCCCGGGAGCCCAGTCCACGGTTCAGTAGGGGAAACAGGGATAGAAGAAAAAGGCCCGTGCCGACCCTGGCAGAGCCAGGCCCTGACAGCCTCCACTGTCCCCGCCATGTTCCACACAGTCCTGTGGAGGCACAGTGTTGGCAAGGCTACCTGCCAGTCAGGCCGAAGAGGGCTGGATCAGGCAGCTGCTAAGACCCTGGGGCTGGAGGGTCTCAGGCCAAGCACACAGCACCCTCAGGTGCCACCAGCCAGCACTGGACAGTGGCCTACCCTGCCACCTGCTGAGGCGCCACACCATAGCCCTGCCCACCTTTCCCTTTCCTTAACCTGAGGTCCCTGAAGCCCAGACAAGGACCCAGCTCTGCCAGCTGGGTCCCAGGCAGAGGAGGCCTCCGCAGCCCATGGCCTGACTTCTTCCCGGTGACCCGCTGCCCGGCTTCTCTGAGGTGACTGCGGGAAGCTTGGTGGTGATACATGGGCTCATGGCCACCTGGCTTCGTCAAGGTGATGGAGTACTGCCTGAGCCTAGCGCAGGTACAGATGACCACATGCAAGCACTACGGCCATAAGCAGCACCCTGTGGGAGCAGGTGTGGAAGCATTTGAGGGCCATCATCCTGGAACACTGGGCGGAGAAAGCCTGCCATCTCTCAACCTGCCCCCGTTGAGCTTTTATACATCCACCAGGGCCGCACACGAGCTGTCCATGCTCTGCCGCGGACACTAGCTGATCTGTCCCTGCCCATGCAGCCCCCTAAGAGCCCTCTAATAGGGGTCCAGACGGCAGGCACCCTCCCCTTGGGGGCCAGCTCCTTCTGTAAACCTCAGGGCAACTGGCTGCTACGAGGTCAGCCATTGGAATCCCCCAGTCACTCCTTGGGGGTAAAGTGACGCTTTCTAGTTCCGTCAAGAGTCAGTTTCAGAACCCCTGGGGGTGGTCGTTGACTCCACGGCAGGGGGTTCAAACTCAGCAATGAGGCCCAGGCCTGCACAGTGGTGTTCTGTCACGCCAGGGTCACGGGCGGGAATGGACTCCGTGGGTCTTGACAACAACACATGGAAGAAGCCGAGTTGTGCCACTGTTTCCACGAAGCCCCAGAACAGGCAAGTCTAGGGCAGAAAGCCCAGCCCTTGGCGAGGGAGGGAGGACTGCAGACAGATGGGGGAGACGTTGATTTGGGGACAACAGCAACCACGTACCACACATGCAAAGCCCGGGAACCACACCACTTACACGTTCTAGATCACACCATTCCGCGCACAGTGCTTTCCTGGGCAGGCGGGCTGGCATGTGCTGGAGAGCAGACAGGCTTCAGAAAAAGTCAGAGGTACATACAGGCGCTTCATTCTGGGGGGACATGCTCCCTTCCCCTCTGCAGTTTAGTTGATAGATGAACTGCGCCTGAGCAGGTGTGAGAAGAACCGCAGAGGGGAGGGCACCTCACGTCGTCAGCACGGTGTCCTTCCCGAGAAGAGGAGCCACTGGAGCACTGGTCCTGGGCGCTCTGTGGAGCCAGGAGGACCCATCCCACAGCACCCAGGTGTGGTGCGCACTGGAAGACAGCATCACCAAGCTTTCCTAAAATAAACCATTTATTGAAAAAAGAACCCTTTTCTTAAATTTCATTAATCGACCTTTTGCATAATCTGAAGCTCGCCAAGGAGGAGGCAGGGGAAGGTTCAGTCAGTGCACTCGACAAACCGGAGATAAAACACCAGCCCAGGACGTTCGCCTGGTAACACTACAACTTCTTTTGAGCCTCAGACAGTCAAAAAACACCACACTGATGGCACAGCTCTCGTCCCACGAGAACTGGACAAGGCGGTGGTCCAGGTACAGTAGTAATGGCACTTAACATGCAGCTTCTTGGACCTTGAGGACACCCTCAGCCAGGAGCAGCAGCAGGAGAGGTGACGCCACCGGCCACCACGCAGACTCCAGTCCTGGAAGGTCACAAAGGCGTACGCTGCCTCTCAGCACAGTCTTCATATCAGTATTACAGTAGTGATTGCGAGAACACACACCACCAGGCCCATGCCGATTCGCTTCATTCTTCATCTGTGCAAACCTGCGGGAGGCAGGAGGGAGCTGAGCCTGGGGCTGGGGGAGTGGCAACAGAGCGCACAGCCACACCAACCCAGCACCTGGGGGTTGGGGGTGGGGGTGAGGCACCACACTGAGCAGGGATCTCACCCCGACAGGCCATGATGTCACTGGCACACGTCCCCAAAGCAAGCCCAATGGTGTGTGGTGACAAATCCAAACAGCTCTGAAGCATGTCGGGGGCTTGTCCCTGAACTCCCCTCCCCCAAAAAGAGGCTTCTCAGGAGAAATCTGTGTGGAGAGGACCCTGCAGGAGGCCCAGCAAGTGCTCCTCACCAGGCCCTCTTGCGCCCTGCAGCCCCAGCCCCAGCCTATGTTCGCAACACTCCACACAGCCCACTTTCAGAGAAAGCCAGCTGACCTTGGCACCTTGCTCGGAGACAGAACCATCTGACTTCGCCAGCTGTATCCCCTGCCACTCATCAGTCTGGTTGCGGCCCCCAGCTCCCCAGTACTGTGCTCCACTCATCTACCTACCCCTTCCAGTGCCAGCAGTGCCAGCAGCCTCCCCAACGCTCTCCAGCTGCCAGCACACACATCCTCACAGCGCCGCAGGCCCAGACGCGCCCCGCCCCACCAGCCTTGTAGGTTTCAAGGTTTCTCCTGCATGCAGCCTGCCCCCCCACCCCCCCTCCCAACCACACTCAGGCCAGCTCAGGCCCTCCCTCCTGCCCAGGCCACAAACCACCTTAAGTCTCCCTCCAGGACTGCAAAGTGACACCATCACAGGGCTGGGCAGAACGCTGAGTCAGGACTGGCTTGTCCCTTCCTGCCCCCCAATCCATACTCCCCAGAGTAGAAACTACTCCGTCCTAACTTAAAATCCCATTAACGATTCCCTGTCCCCAATGGAACATGCACATTTAGCGTCTTCCCATTTCAGAGAGTTTTAATATCCACGTTTCAAACACCCTCCGTGCCAGCTGCCACCCAGAACCTGGCCGTGGTGGCAGGACTCTCGACCTCCAACAAACCTTGACGAAGGAGTGGTCGAGGAGCTGGCTGGCCGTCCACCTCATCTTTGGGTCACTTTCCAGGCAGTGGGAAAGGAAGTCCTTTCCTTCGGGACTCAGTTTCTCAGGGATGGGTGGCTTGTGCCCCATCCCCACTTTATACATGATCTGAAAGTTGTGTTCATACTCGTGCCAGGGTCTCTAGAAGACAGACAAAAGCTCAGTCCGACATGGCCGGCAGAGCACCCACGCAAGCATATGCACTCGCTCGCGCTCTCTCTCTCTCTCTCTCTGGCAAGAAGACAGGACAGGTTTTCTTCAAGGGTCAGACTGGAAAGATTCCCGGCTCTGTGAGTTACATGGTTCTAGACACTCAATCCCCAGACTAGAGTGTGGTCCCTGTAGCCACAGCCAGCAGTTAACCGGGTCGGAGTGGCTATGCACCATAAGCACTCACACAAGTGGATGGTCAGCACTGTTGTGGATGTTGTACCAGCCCGCACTCCCCAGAAGTCATCCTCATGTAAATGATGTAAATGACAAGTGGAGCGCATGAGAGTGTGCGACAGGAGTAACGGAGCGGTGAGCGTCCTCTGGATTGGCCACAGGTGTGCTGAGCCTTGAAGGGTGCTCTGGTTGGGACCCCTGTGCAGGCTGTGACATGCAGCGCTGTGTGCCTTCCCTCACACAGCATGGCCCCTGCGGCACCTGTCTACTTGCACACAGAGGGAAGATCTGCTCCAAGTTCTGCAAAGGAACCCCACTGGTGCAACATCGAAGGGTTGGCGGTTCAAACTCAGTGGCTTCCAGGGAATACGCTGCACAAGCACAGTCACTGGGGCTGCTAAGGGTCAGATCACTGCCCCAAGGACCCGGTGAGCCTGTTGTTTCAGCAACTGCACCGCACAGCGTGTAAGCAGCTGTCTAACGTGTTTCTGACCCAGGCACGCAGGAGATCTCTGAACGTCCTTAGTGTTTACAAAGACATCTGTCGCCCGTGGGCCCACCTCTACCTCTTCAGCAGACAGAAATCTCTGAGACCCTCCCCCCATTCGGAATTCCCATCTACAGTGTCACTCATACACTAAGGAAAGTAAACGTTTCACTTCAAATGCACAATCTGATGAGCAGAGAGGCTGATCCCGTCCGTGTTTCTGATCTATCAACGTTCGCTTCTCCGTGTTGCAATGCGAGGCGGTTAAACCTCTGCACGCGTTTCTCCTTCTGTCCGTCTCTCGCTGAGGAGAACACGTCATGGTATCTTTGGGCAGGTCTCCTTCACTCTTCAACCTCTTCTCTCCGTGGAGGAGGTGTGCCTGGTGTGTGGAGTGTGTGCTCATGCCTCTGTGTGAGTGTGTGTGGGCGTGAGTGTGCATGTGCTTGCACGGAGCTCGCCTCACCTTCCCCGTGACCATCTCGATGACCACGCAGCCCAGGCTCCAGATGTCGGCAGCTCGTCCGTGTCCTTCCCCCTTGGCACGGGTGATGACCTCAGGAGCCATGTAAGCTGCAAGTCAGACCCAGCCCTGAGCGTCCAACAGTCAGACGCCCACCTCACCATCCTCAGAAGCAGCCATCGGGGAGAGGCAAAAGTGATCTAGTACAAGACCAGGGAAACCTGACGCCGGGTGTCCAATTGCATAAAGGTAGAACTCTCTTTAAGGGACAATTTTGGATGAACTGACATCAACAAAAGTATAACCTTCACTTACAAAGGAGGGTATAAAGTTACAACACTAGATGGCTAAAAAATGTAATCTCCATTTAATCATAATTATTTAAACTACTAGGCTTTTAATAAACCCAATGCAAACAACCAAAAAAAAAACCCCAAGTTTTTCTGGGAAGAATAAAGAGCGGCATTTCCTCCCTCCATTACAGGATTAAAAGGAACCCTGAGGTAGTGGTTATGCGTTGGGCTGCTAACTGCAAGGTCAGCAGTTTGAAACCACCAGCTTGCTCCTTGGGAAAAAGATGAGTTACTCTTGGAAACCCACAGGGGCAGTTCTGCCCTGTCCTTCAGGGTCACTGTGAGTCGGCACCAACCCCATGGTGCTGAGTATGGTTTTTGGTTTTACATATTTAAAGGAGTCCTAGTGGGGCAGCGGGTCAACTCCGGGGCTGCAAACTGCAAGGTTAGTGGTTCAAGGCCCCGGCTGTTCTCAGAAACCCTCGAGGGCAGTCCTGCTCCCGCCTACAGGGCCAGCTCAGTGGCAGTGGGCATGAGGGCACAGGGATTCAAAGTGACAGCGTGCCGACTAGTGTGGCTCAGGACCAGAGTCTGCCCTTGCCGGCTTCCGGTCTCTGAGGTCAGAGGACTGCTGCAGGGAGCCCTCCCACTGACAGTACCAGCAGCCCAATGGCTCCTACCTGCTGTCCCCAGGGTGCTGTTCACCTCGCCCGGCATGGTCTGGGCATTGTTCTTGAGCTTCACTGAGCACCCGAAGTCTCCCAGCTTGATGAGTCCCGACGACGTCAGGAAGATATTGGCCCCTAGCACGACACGAACACTGACCTTAAGTGCAAGTTTCGTGGAACTTTCCCTGCGAGGTGAGACGAAGACGCCCGAGTGCGATTCACAAGTGTTCATGACACAAAGCACAGCCATTTGGCACCCATGTCGGAAGCATGACCAGGAAAGGCCGAGAGGAAACACGCATGCCTCCCCACGTATCTGAGGCCCTCTAGGGCGGTGTGCAGCTTGGAACCGGCGCACTCACAGCTGGTCTGCAGAGGCTGCCCATGGGTTCATAGCAGACCAGGAAAGAGAAGGTGGCTCTGGCACTTCGTACGTCTGCAATCTGCACACATGCCGAGCCAGTCCTGGTAGACATTGGGTCCTTGCTGGTCTGTCAGGGAAGGCCTGCCTTCTACCACAGGCTGCAAGCTGGCCGCACTCTAGAGTCCGACTGATGCCACCGTCTCTCCTTCAGTTCAGCCTTTACTGGTCAGCGAGATATACTGATGCTGATGCTTCCGTGCTTTGTCTTATGAACGTGACACTGGACAGAGACTGGGCGCAGAGTTGCCAGGTGTGGGTTCTGCTGGGCAGCTGGAAACCAGCAGTGGCCTGGGTCGGACGCTGAGTCGCAGGCCGCGGCCTGGGCAGAGGGGCAACGCGGTGCTCGGGCAGGCGCCCACAAGGCTGTGGATGACTCATGGATATTTCCTACACACAGACCAAAGCTGATCCAGGTGCAATCCTGGACAGCCCTGACAGGGTCCAGTCCTGGGCCTCAGGCCAGTTCCAGAGTCAACATGCGCAGGGTGGGCTCAGGCTGATGAAACAAAATGCTATCCCTCTGAGTCATGCCCCAGACACAAAGGCAGGGACCTGGGGAGGAGCTCCGGGTCAGGTGGGGGTGGAGGGGCACAGAGAGAAGAGCAGCTCTGCTCAGAGCATGCGGCAGCAGCAGGAGCTGCATGGATAAGAATGTCCTGGAAGCAGCGTGGCCTTGGGGTGCAGACTTGGCTTCCACACAGGAGCGGCCTCATTCTGACGAGGCCGGCTTCCACACGCGTGTTCTCACCTTTGATGTCACGGTGCACGATCCCGTGCTCGTGGAGGACGTTGATGGCGATGGTGATCTGCTTCGAGTACAGCCGGATGACGTGCTCCTGCAGTCCAAGGCGCGACACCTCCTCCAGGGCGCCCTCGTCGCAGTACTCCATGAAGATGTACATCTCTTCCTGGGGGGCAGACACGGCCTGTGCTTACCGTCTCCCAACGGCCCTGCCTCCCATGGGGTGAGGGCATCGCCTGCAAATGGATGGAAGGTGCCCCCCCCACCCCCCCGGACCCAGCCTGCTGCACCACCTCAGACCAGCAGGCAGGACCAGGACGGAGACACGTCCTCTTCAAATACCATTTGCAGGTCTGTTTTTTAAAACCACCAACATCTGGCGTGGCCCGGAGCTCACGCTCCCACAGGGCACGGCTTCTGAATGCGACAGGAGCAAGCACGAGGCAGCCATGGCTCCTAGGGGCCGGCACAAGGCGCTCCCTCCCACTGGCAGGACGTCGGCTCCGAGCTTGGGTGGCGGGCTTGGACTAGTCTACCCCTCACAGTGAGAAGAGCCCCGTTGGAGGAGGCCCCGCAGCACCCTCCCCGAACCTCACAGAGCAGTGCGACCCGCTACCCACGGCGGCTTACTCTGTGGAGCTCCACACCAAAGTACCGGACCAGGTTGGGGTGCTTGATGCCCTCGAATATTTTCAGCTCGTCGGCTGTCTCCTTGATGGTTTTGTGGTCATTGGGCTGGAAGCGTATCTGCAAGGAGGGGGGCAGTTAAGTGTGTGTGGCAGACTCGGAGCCCAGTGACGCAGGACCCGCCCAGACACGAGCTGCGCACAGGTCCAGGGCGACACCACTGACTGAAACGGCCTGTCCTTTGTTGTTCTGAGTGAGTGAGTGGCACCTGGCTATTCTGAGTATCTGACAAAATAACTGCCAATGTTGTCACTGTCCCATCTGAAAATGGACCGACCCAACTACTCTGGACTTGTCCATTCACCCTGGTGAGACGGGAGAAGGGTGAGGGCCAGGGCCAGGAGCCAGGGCGGGCAGGGCACCCCACAGCACCGGCCCTCTGCACCCTGATTCTCTGCAGAGCCTCTGATAAGACCAGGCTTACAAACACAGAAACACCTCCAAACTCCTTGGCCGGCTAAGGCAGCAGGGGTCCTCCTGCCTTGGCTCTTCATGCCTGCTCCCCCTCCCCTGGGGTGCCTTTCAACTCCCGGCCCTTCAGTCTATGGCTCAAAGCACCGGGCCACCAGGGTCCCTGGCCACACAATAACTGCTGCCTCAGGGGACTTGCCAGGCCACTGCCAGCTGCCCAATGCAACCAAGTGGGGTCTAGCCTGGGGGCCCATCCCAGACAGCACTCAGGCCACTGGCTGCTGGCGCCTTGGCCACCCTGAGGCTCCCACCTCGACTGTGACTCACCTCCTTCATGGCCATCAGTTCCCCGGTGTCAACGCTGATGCAGGTGTAGACCTTCCCGTACTGCCCTTCCCCTGTGAACACAACAAGAATGGGCAGCTCTGTAACCCCCCAAGGCCAGGGACGCCCCCTCCCCAGACATACAGTAACACCATGACGCAGGGCGGGGCTCGTCTCTGCCAGGAAGCCTGCTACGACTACCAGACCCACAGGACCCCCTCCCCAGTGCTACCTAATACACGAAGTTGCAGACAATCTCTGCCTCAGGCTGGGGAGCAGGGGACAGGGCACAGAGCCCCGGGCTCCTGGAGGTCAGAGCTAGGGGCTGAGGGAGGGTCAGGGCCGAGGGGCTGAACGGAGGGACAGCAGCAGCGGAGTTTCTGAATGCCGGACGGTCTCCTTTGCTCTGCGCTCGCCTCGGGAGCTGACCTTCCAAGCTCGGACTTTCCACTGTGTGCCTGCCTGACCTCAGGGTGGCCAGGAGAGAGGGCGCCGGCCATGTCTCCTCCTTCACATAACTGCCCATTACCTGACTAGAAGCAGCTTCACCTGGAGACTGCTGCTTTAGGCATTACTGTAGCAAAAAAAGGTGGCTCTGCTGTCAGGATGTATCCAGGCTCTGTGAACAGTGTTCACAGCGTACAGGGTTACGGAGGACAAGGAACGTGAGAAGTCCCTGCAGCTCTCCACCAGGACGTGCTGAGGTGGACTGTGCAGGCTGGTGAGCTACTGAGAATTCCTTCTAAAACCCTCAGGTCTTATTGCCCTTGGAAAGCATGTCACAAATGACACCAAGACACCAGGCCCCCTGGGGGAAAGAGGGACGTGCTTTTGCCATCGGTCCACAGGGAGAATCGGGTAGAGCAGGCAGGGAGCAGTGTGAGTGGCATGCACATGGAGGCCAGCTTGCCTCGGGCGCCGTTTCCTTACCAATCTTGTTTCCTCTTTGCCACTTGAAGGTGACCTTCCTCAAGCCAACGTGCATAACATTATCATAGGACTTAGGGGTATCACAAACTTGGCCGATGATATTCTTCCTCCGCATTTCACGGTACCTCTTTTCCTCAAACAATCGCACTGACTTCTGGATAGCTTCGATGGGTCCTTGCCTAGAGGCAGTGTCTGTCGGGAAAGGTCAACTCATGAGTGCGTCACCATGGTCACAAGCTTTCTAGCATGTAACAGTCTGAGCAACACACAGGAGCACCCATGACAGCGGGCCTGGCCACTACCCATCCCGACTGGATACAAAGCAGGTGAAGTAGAGCCCATAGAAGTCTCCCATCTGCAGAGCATGCCATCCACCCACCACCACCACCATCACACACGTGCACACACGCATGTGCTGACCAAGCAAGAATCACGCTTTCCACGCCCAAGTCCTGTTCCTCTTGCCTGCTTCCACCTTCTCCCCTCTCCCACCCACTCTCTTTGCCAGAATGTTCTCACTAAACACACACCCTGATTCTGCTACTTGCCTGCATAAACCTAGTCCTACGTGCTTGCTCACCGCACGCTCCTCCCAGGGCACTGCAGGCCCGCACTACACTCCCTACACCTAGACTCTGGGATGGACCTGTGTGCTGCAGCCGCAGGCAACAGACAGATGTGCCTGGTAAACACATCTCACCGGATACAGCTCGACTGACAGATGCCACCCCCTTCTAGGAAGGCACCGAGGATGAGAAGGGGACAGTCCCCCTCCCTGTGGAGGCCAGAGCCCGGCTCTGGAACCCGACAGCTGGGATGCAGTGCCGTCCAGGTGCTTGGCAACAACAGGCACATGGGTCCCAACTCCACCAAATTCCTGATGTGGGACCCGGAGCAGCAAGCTGGAGTGCCACAGCTCTAGGGAGGACACAGGAACAATGGGCATGGGCACCGGGCCTGGTGCGTGGCACACATGAACGCACAGCAGCACCTGACCGTCGTCACGATCAAGCTTTTGCCCATCAGACACTGGCTCTCTCGTCCGGGACCCGCGGCAAGCAGTGCCGCTCTGCACAGCCTCCGAAATAAGCAAGTGTAGCCTCTAGCACTCGTACCCTGACTGCATGCCACTCAGACCCAGCACCGGCTCTCATTACAGGGACTGGACAGCCACTAGGGGCGACCACCCACACTTGAGCTGCCGTATCTGCTGCTGTTCCCAATACAGGTCAGGTCCCAAGGAGCTAAGGGGCAACCCGATCTAGGCCTGGGGGGATAGAGAGCGCCCCGAGGATGGGATGATTCTAAAGTTCATCTGAGAAGAGTAATTCCCAGAGCTCTTACTGCAGGTTCTGGCGACAACCATTTCCTGCAAAAAGGGACCGTCTGTCCCTGGACCTTGCTATGCGACACCAAGCCCCCTTCACACTGCACAGGTGGACACATGGAGTCAAGGACTCACGTGTCAAGTATTTCTGGGAAAGGCAAATTCATTTGTTTGTTTGTTATGCATTTGTTTTTAAGCTTAACAATGTCTCAGACTGTCTGGTCTTTACACAGGTCGGTGTGAAACTGTAACTTGTCCCTATAGGGACCAGGCCCCACGTGCACGTGGCCACAAGTGCTTGATCTGAGAAGCATCGCAAATCCCTGGGATCCTGGAAAACAGCAGGGCACTTGTGAACCACTGAAGATACTCCTTTTTCCACCCACCAGGCCCACGGCTAGAAAAGCTGCCCACCACCCGTCCGTCACGGCTGCCAGCGGCACAGTCGGAGCATGAGAAGGGCCCTACACAGCGGTCTCGAAGGAGTGCAGCCAGACGGCGCCA
This sequence comes from Echinops telfairi, assembly GCF_000313985.2. Taxonomy (NCBI): domain Eukaryota; kingdom Metazoa; phylum Chordata; class Mammalia; order Afrosoricida; family Tenrecidae; genus Echinops; species Echinops telfairi. The sequence goes on from NW_022107431.1 coordinate 7,366,254, forward strand.
GAGGCGCGGCTAGCAAGACCTCGTCTCTAGTACTTTGGAAGTGTGATCAGGAAGAAACCGTCCTTGGAAAAGGACATCATGCGGGTGGCATAGAGGCTCGGGGAGAAAGAGGAGGAGCCTGGAGGATGCCAAAGGACACCGCAGCTGCGACACTCAAACACAGCACCGAGTGTGAGGACAGTGCGGGCCAGGCAGTGGTTCGCACGTTACACAGAGGGGCAAACCCACCGACACCTAGCGGTTTGACGTGGGTTCTGTTACTGAAGACGTGGTTTTGTTGGGTGCCGTCAAGTGGGTTCCCCCATGACCCTGTGTAGCACGGAACAAACACTGCCCTGCCCTGTACCATCTCCTAATGATCTGAGCCCACTGTTGCAGCCACTGGGCCAATCTAACTCAGTGAAGGGGCTCCTCTTTTGGGGGGACCCTCTGCTTTCCCTAGCATGATGCCTTTTTCCAGGAACCGGCCAGTTCTTCCTGATAGTAACATGTCGAAGGTACATGAGAACAAGTCTTGCCATTCTTGCTTCTAAGGACCACTCTGTATTTCTTCCAAGACAGATGTTTGTTCCTCTGGCAGTTCATGGTACTTTCAATATTTTTCAGCAACATCACAATTCAAACACATCATTTCTTTTGTGGTCTTCCTACTTCATGGTGGTCCAGCTTTCCAATGCATGTAAGGGAAACTGTCTTTCCTCGCTCAGGTGAGGTGCACCTCAATCCTCAGTGACAGCTCTGCTTCTTAAAAGACCTGGCAGTCTTTTGCAGCAGGTCTGCCCAGCACAAGAATAGCTTGATGTCTTGACTGCTGCTTCCAAGGGCCCTGTGGTTCCAGTACAATGAAATCGTTGTGTTTTCCCTTAACTTCTTAATATACCAAATAAACCATCATTTCACATATGAGGACGATGCCCTAAGCACAGAGGTGTGTGTTAAGCTGCGCAGGGGAAAAAGGTGAATAAAACCAGAAGTTTCTGGTCCACTAAAGCACATGGTTTGTGATGTCATGTAAGGAGCTCCTCAGAAGCAACAACGCCCACATGGAAGAAGCACACCAGCCTGTGCAATCACAAGGTGCCGAAGGGATCAGGCATCAAAGAACAAAAAATTATATTACTGTGAATGAGGGGGAGTGGAGTGGTGACCCAAGGCACATCTGTGGGGAACTGGACATCCCCTTACAGGTCGCAGGGAGGAGACGAGCCAGGCAGGGTGCAGTGTAACAATGAAAACTTTCCTCTAGTTCCTAAATGCTTCCTCTGCGCCCCGCCCCCCCATCATGATCCCAATTCTACCTTACAAATCTGGCTAGACCGGAGGATGTACACTGGTACAGATAGGAACCGGAAACACAGGGAATCCAGGGCGGATGATCCCTTCAGGACCAGTGGTGTGAGTGGCAATACCCGGAGGGTGGAGGGAGGGTGGCGTGGAAAGGGGGAAATGATTACAAGGATCTGCCTATAACTTCCTCCTTGGAGGACGGACAACAGAAAAGTGGGAGAAGAGAGACGTTAGACAGGGCAAGATTAGACAAAATAATAATTTATAAATTATCAAGGGTTCATGAGGGAGGGGGAAGCAGGGAGGGAGGGGGAAAATGAGGAGCTGATGCCAGGGGCTTAAGTGGAGAGGAAATGTTTTGAGAATGATGAGGTCAATGAATGTACAAATGTGCTTTACACAATTGATGCATGTATGGATTGTGGAAAAGAGTTGTATGAGCCCCTAATAAAATGATTGGGAAAAAAAAAAAGAACTCCTAAAAGCAGGACCTCATTGCCACTGAGTGGGCTCTGACTCCTAGCGACACCATAGCACAGGGTGGAACTGTCCCTGTGGATTTCCAAGACTAACTCTTTACAGGAGCAGAAATCCTGTCTGTCTCTTTCCTGAGGAGCTGCTGGTGATTTTGAACTGCAGGCTTTGAGGTTAGCAGCCCAACCTGCAACCTACATGATACAAAGTGAGGGATCGAGATGGCCCGCCTGCGCCCCTCTCGGGAGGGCTGGACACGCCGAGCACTAGGAACTCTGGACTTGTGGACCCGGCCGGCGCGAGGCGAGGCGATGCTGCGGGTGTGGTGCCTGTGTGGCGGGAGAGGGGTGCAGAGGCCGTGCACTACATCAGGTCTTGGCTTGGAAGAACCCTAACAGGATGGGTGCAGCGAACTTCCCAGAGCACCCAGGCAGCTCCAGCTTCACCCGGGAACACCTGTGCAGCGGAAGACAAGGCCATGGATCCTTTGCCCATGGACTGCCCTATCTCCTCTTACCACGAAGGGGACCCCTTAGAGGAAGTGATAGTGGGCAGAGCAGAGAACGCTTGTGTTCCACCCTTCACCATGGAAGGGAAGACCAACACATGAGAAGCACTGGCCGGTTTACCAAAAGCGGGGGTGTGGGGTGGGGGGGGGGGTGTTATTTTCCCAAAGAACATTTGAAGAAGGCTGTGGCTGAAACGGAAGAAATTTGCAGTATTTGGAAAATGGAAGGCGTGACAGTGGGGAGACCTGACCCTATTGACTGGTCTTTGAAGTACAAAACTCCTGCTCTCGAGTCTGTGATGGCTGGAGACATCCTGCTCGTTGTGGGAAACGAGATTACTGAGCCCCCACGGCATGGCGCACGCGCTTCTCTGAAGACCGCGCATACCGGTCAATCATCAGAGACTACTTCCACGGCGGGGCCAAGTACACAACAGCGCCGAAACCCACCACAGCCAATGAGCTCGACGACCAAGACTGAGCCATGGATTCTGTGGCAGACAGGCACAGGTTGGCTGCTCAGGAAAAGGCGTCACAACTGAATTCAAGCCATGCTCTGACGCTGCTGACTTCAATCGAGCTGGAAGAGGTATCTTTGCTCAGAGAAGCTAGGTTACAAACTACCTGGGCATTGAATGGACGCATAGGCATCTTGCCCCAGACTACAGAGTGCGTATCTTCTCCTTTAATGATCCCAATCCGACCTTCAGTATCATCAGACCTGGCCTAGGGCTTTCCAACCCCGACAGACCATGTCACCAGATGGAGCTTTTCAAGAAAGCAGGATGTACCACAGTGACTCCTCCAAATCCAGTCTTCCCAGAGGACCACCCACTCTGGACGGCTTCCGAATGGCTTTCCATGACTGTCTGAATGCTGGATGAAAAGCGGGTTATGATGGATGCCGATGAAGTCCCAATTCGAAAGATGTTTGAAAAGCTGGGTATCGGCACCATTAAGGTTAACGTCCGCCACGCCAATTCCCTGGAGGAGGCTTCCACTGCTGGACCTTCCATCGAGGCACCCTGCGGTCCTACTTCGACCGACCAGGCCTGTAGCAGCTTTGGCTTGGTCCCACACACAGCTAGGAAGCTTAGGGGCAGTGTTCCTTCTCCCACTTTACGAAGTGCATGAATTGTGGGGCTTTAAACAATCATATCACTTACAGAGGTCTCACCAAAGCAACCAAACCCACGCCGACAAGTCGACTCCAAGCATTGCTCCCTTTATAGGACCTAGCAGTACTGCCCCCTAGGGTTTCCAAAACTGTAGATCTTAAGGAGACTGCCCTATCTTCCCACAGAGCGGCTGCTGGGTTCGGACCGCTGACCTTCCGGTTAGCAGCTGAGCCTTTTAACTACGGTGCCACCAGGGCTCCTAGCGGGGGTCTCCAGCCTGGTTTATTTTTACTACTTATCGTTGGCTTGAAATGTTGGTCCTAATCTTAATTTTCTTTTTCTTCCTATTTGGTAGGGTTATGAATGTTTGTAACCTTTTTTTTCCCTCTTGAATGAAAGGTTTAGAATGTACTCAGATCTTGGTGGAATCAGATAATTGCCTCCTTTTCTAATATGAAATTTTGGTAATTTTTCATTAAAAAAATAACCTAGGCATGCAAACACTTAAGTGAATTATCCATGAATGCTTTTAATAATCTTATCTCAGCATTGGTAATGTTTGCTACTAAACTTTTCATAACTTAAAACCTCATGTCAAGTGAATTACTTTAATCTACTTTTCTTCTCATGGTAAAATTTTGCAGACATATTTAGTGCAATAAGAAACAGTACCCATTCCCATCCCTAAATTTTGATGTTCAATATCTCATAGACATTGCCTCTTTGGTAATCTAAGATTTGTTTACAGATGTGTAAATTATTTAAAGCATAATCTATAAAAAGCATTTAAAAGGTGAATGGAGATAAAGCCTCCATTTGATGTGAAATAATTTTAATTTTGGGTATTTTACATGGAATTTTATTCCAAAAAACATTTTTGTATACCAACAAACAAACAAAACAAAACAGCAAAGTGAGATGTCTGGGGCATGAAGACATGATGAAATGTCCGTGTTGAAGGTCGAATCAGTTCAGAAGTCAAAGCACATGTGAGCTGACACACGTTCAAGTCCAAGGCCCTCTCTCTTACCCTTCGTCTGGCTGATCAGCGTCCGCAGCTCCCAGCTTCTCCGGGCCGATGCACTTGACTCGCCTTTCGGATACGCGGGCTCTGCAGGAAGCATTTCCACACGTGTTACAGAGAGCATAGAGCAGTTGTGATTATGAGAGAGAGACACTGCAGCGGTGGCCACCTGTGCCCTTTTAGTACATGCACGAGTTCCACAGGGAGCGTTTCCCACACGTTACTGTGCAGACACTCCATCGTGCACAGCCCTGTGGCACATTTCCACGCGTGGACATGGGTGTGAGGGATTAGAAGGCAGCTCGGCTCAGGTGGGGCTGCCTTTGGGGCGGTCCTGTTGCAATCTGATAAGCACAATGAGTACCATGCTCTGAAGCGAGACCCCCATAACTAAGACCCTGGGGCCATGGAGTCGACCGTGCCCCACGGGGCAGTGTAGAGCTGCCCCCACGTTCCTGCAGCCTCATCCTGATGGGAGCAGGCACCTGGTCTCCCTCCTGCAGAGCAGCTGGTGAGTTATAATCAATCGCAGGTCTTTCCATGTACAGCCGAGTGGTTAACCGCCTGTGCCACCAGGGCAACTCAAAGACCCCCGAGTCTAGTTCTGGATTAACCAAGACCTCAGCATATCACCAACACAGGGTCACTAGGAGTCAGGATGCTCCTGACAAGACAACAAATTAAAGTCACCCTTGGAAAAGCGGCCAGCGTGCACGGCACTGAGCACCCCGTGCTCACATCTGCTCGCCACGGGGGTGCTCACTGTCCCTGCCATTCTGTTGGGGGGTTGAAAGGTGGGTGTTTACCCCCACTCGACTTGGGGAGGTCTCTGTCTGTCCCTCGCCCCTCTGTCTCGGGCAGCCGCAGGCACTCACCATCTCGCTCCTCCGTGGGGCTGGAGTGCCGGCTCAGGGACCGGAACTGCAGCTCGGCAGCGATGGAGGCCAGGCGGTCGTTCTCTGGGACGCTGGAGCCCCTGTGTTTGCGTGGTTTGAAAATCAAGCTATCACTTCGATGGAGTGGAACAGGAAACACCTGGGAGGGTCTGGTCTGCTAGGTGGGGCGCCACTGGCATCTTTTCTGCCCCTAACTCCTGTGCCACTCAGGACAGCCACGCCCCCCTCCCCCCCACCCCCGGCCCCGCTGGCATATAGAAGGAGAGAGGCCACCTGGCTGGCAATGGCAGCCGGCTCATCTCACCTCACCTAACCGTCCAATGCTCTTTGTTAAAAGCAAGCATGAGGCGGGAGGCAGGTAAGTGTGATTAACACAGGTGCCTGCCTCTGCTATGTTAGTCTAGGATGGATAAAATTGGATTTGCCAAATCTGGCAAACCCAAAATTACCACCAAATTATCTTTATGTATATAGTTCTATTTAGATTACTACAACAAGGACATGATCCAAATGATTTCAGATCTCAAAAATAAGAAAAGGATTTCAGATCTCAAAAACAAGAAAATAGGAGTGTACCCCAAATCAATTCTCAAACAGCAGCCAAGCAAAAGTACAAAGGAGCAGAAAGCTTAACATACTGAAGAACAAAGTTAATCAGCTGCTTTCCAGAGTCAAGTTAAAGGCTCAGCTGCCCAGAGTGCGCCCAGAGAGAAAAGGCCCAGGATCAAACCCGGGAGAAGGGAAGGCTGCCATTGAGAGTCAGAGAGCCCGTGGAGCATGCCCCTGGTGAGGGGTGAGACGGTGCATGTTGTGCATGATGGCCCGCTGAAAGGAGGAGCGCACTGCTGGCACTCCTAAAGCCTCAAATCCGTAACGGTATGCCTGTAAGGTCTAAATGGAACACGTAAGCCATGTCGCCCCCGCATCCTGCTGGTTCATAGGACCCTCCCTGAGGTCAAGGTGGCAGGCTCAGGAAAAAGCGACCTAATGCCTCTTTACCTGATGTCCAGTCTAGTTCCTTCACAGACTGTTGCAAGGTCAAAGGCAAGAAAGATATTTAAATGTTGTAGAAAACGTAGCTACAGGGATTTGCAGGGGTGAGGGGCGATGGGAGCTGTTTCTGGCTAACTGACCAATTTCTGTGGGTTGCAAAATTCCAAAAAGTGCACGAAGGGTCCTGGTGACTCAGGAAGAGGTCGGCGACTACCCAGCACCTAGCCGTGGAGCTGTGTTGTGCACGCCTGGCAGTCAGCTCAGTCAGAAAGCCTGCTTTCTTTTGGAAGACGGACCTCCACGGGTGTGGCCGGGCACCCCCTGGAGCTCTGAAGTGTCTGTTTCCTGGGGTCCCCCTCCCTGGCCGCCAGCAGCCTAGTGTCACCCATGAGTGCATTGTCAGGCTGACTCCCGGCAGGAAGCTCGATGGAGACATGAAGCCAAGGTGGCTGCCACACAGCACTGAGCCTGGACTAGACCAAGCCATGCCCACTGCCGTGGCGTGGACGCCCACTCACGTTGACTCTGTAGGCCAGGGTACAACGCCCCGTGGGTTTCCGAGACGGCAACTCTTCACGGGAGTAGAAAGCCTTGTCTTTCTCCTGAGAAGGCCCTGGTGGTTTCAAACAGCTAACTCTGGGGTGAGAAGCCCAACGTGTAACCACTACGCCACCAGGGCTCCTTGTGCCTGTACTAAGTACCACTAAACGAACCACGTCTTTTCAGGTGGCCACAAGTCATTGAAATGAAATTTCAATGACAGAAAAGCCAGTCTGACACACAGGGTAACTGGGTGGGAGCCGACTCACAACACCTATGAACGAAGCACCTTGCTAGGGCACACACGGACCTAAAATGAAAAACACCTAAGACATGTAGCTACTCACATTGACCAGGTGCCACCTCAGGCGCTTTATTCTTACATGACTATGTAACACCACGCCTATAAATAGGTCTCAAACCACAGCTCATGAACCGTTGACCTTTCAATAGCGGCCCTCCCCACTCCGCCTGTCTGCTTCTGGGCAAAGCTCGTGTGAATGGACACAGACACCAGTGCCAGCTCTGAGGCTGGGTGCCAGAAAAGGGTGTTTTAATGGTGCCAGTGTGCGCCCAAAGTCAAGGAGGGAAGTGGGACCCTGCTCCGTCTGGGTCAACTGTTAATGTTTAGTGGGCAGATTTAGCCATGAGGTGATAAACTTTTCCCCTGAACATTAGGCGTATTAATTAATTATTTTACTGCATCAGAGGCTGGGAAAGGTTCAGGAACTTTAGATTGTTACGAAGCAGGCTGAAAACAGTTTTACCCGTGTTATATTCTAACGCCCGTCAGCTCTCGGCCAGCCTTGCACTAATGCAGCCTTTTGCCTGGCTTCCCAAGAGGGTCCTGGCTGTCACACAATCCTACATCTGCGGTCAAGTCACCCAGCCCACTGGGAGAAGGGTACTGACAGGGTCCTTCGTCACTGCTGCCTGTGGAGGTGGCCAACAACCTCATCCTTCCTCCACTGAGCTCCGGGGCCTCGACAGATGCCTCGGCCTAGAGACGAGGGCCCACCTACTCGCAGAATGACCACAGCGACTTGCTGAGCTTGCCACGTGCCTGAGCAAACCGGCTCACTCTCCGGGCAGGACCCACTCTTACACGAGGCATAAAACCCTGGGGGGAACCTTTGCAATTCTGTAAACTACTTCTAATCAGCAGTGTTGAAAATGAGGGCATTTGACTTGAAAACGGAGACCCTTCTAAGCCACCAACTCGTTACTACTGAGCAGTCATGGCAGAGCCAGGCTCAAGGGAACAGGACAACGGTCAAGCTGGTCAGGGACCTCCTGTGGTGGCACAGCTTCTTCCCGGCCCACAGTGGTTCCTGGCTCTCGCAGCCTGACAAACGGCTGGCTTCTGCTGGCAGGTGGGGTGCACAGCCCCAGGCAGTGACAAGGCCGCCAGCTCTGCTCCTGGCCCTGCGCTCAGGTCCCTGGGGCGGAGCCGAGGGGCAAGCGGTCAGGGCCCTGGTGAGGGAGCTACCTGGTCTCAGGGGCACTGCTGGTGGGTTTGGGAGGCACGGCGTCGCTGCCACAGGGGCGGGGGCGCCCAGCGGCGGAGGTGGGGGCAGCGGCGGGGCTGCAGTGGCTCCGCGTGTCCAAAGGCACGCTCCGAGTGCTGTGGCGAGAAGAAGAGCTTCAGGAACAGCAGGGATGGGAGTGGGGAGGGGGGAGAAGGGAGGGCATTCATAGGATTTGCAGCTTAAAATAGGACTGGACAGTGAGGTGGGGGGGAAAGGGTTAACTACTAAACGCAAATGGTTCTTTGAGATTCAAGTGTAGGCATTAAAAACAAGAGCCTCCTCTCCTTTGCAAATGTCGGGGGAGATCAGAAGCGTAACAAGGATGAGGAGCAAATTCAGGCCATGGGATAGTGTGCCAAGTATAGCAGCTCCTACCCTGGACAAGGTCCATGTGCTCCTTACACACACACACACAAACACACACACACACACACACACACACACACACACACACGCCTCTCTCCCACTTCCAAACTGGTGCTGAGTGTTGCTGTTCCCTCCGTGCACTGAACGTGCTTCCTAAGGTGACCAGAGGAGCAAGAAGGAAGCACTGGTAAAGGTGACAGAGGAGCGACAGGAAGCCACCTGGGTGGGGTGGGGCTGCCCACTGACACAGACAGGAGCTTTCAGCACCGTGAGGAGGAGGACAGAGGGCAGTGGGGAAGTTACCCAGCAGGCACGCAAGCAGGTCTAAGCGTATAAGCATGCACGAGGAGAAGTTTCCTGGAGGCAATCCTAGTACCTGAACCCCTCCGGAGTGGGGATAATGAGGTGGGGGTTGGGAGGGTCGCTGTGGCATCGCGGCACCTTCACGGGGCGGGGGCTGTTCCGGTGGAGAGCTGCCAGTGGAAAGGGCCAACAAGTGTTAGAGGAAGCCTGGCCACTGGCCCACCGGCAAGCACATGTGGCGCCAACATTTTGCAGCAACCAAGACATACCCATTGATAGGAACACCAATCACATTCCTTTTACACCCATGAAAACAAACATACAAAGGGCCTTTCCCTTGTGAAAAGTGAACACAGTTCCACTGCACACTCAGGCTTCTCTCCATCAAGACTTCTGTGGAAAAAGTTGGCCTGAAATACAGGTAATTCGGTCACGCCCAACTCAGCCAGGGGCAGAAGCATGGCCTGGTGGCACAGCTCTGAGGCAGGGCGGCTCTCTGCTAGCGTCACCTTAAAACCTTCAGCGGGTTGGATCCGGGAGGGTGCACAGGGGCTGTCACTGCCACTCCTGGGGACACGGAGCTGGACGTGACTGTCAGACTACCGCAGGGGCCTGGCACAGGCCAGCTCAGCCATCTGTTTGGAGGGCGAGCTTTCTCTCCTGGTACAAATTCTGGCCAGAGGCAAGTGTGGCCTGACTTAGGTGATGACAAAAATGCTGGCAGTGCCACTTTCCCAGTAACTACTGATGAGTGCCGAGGGGGCTGTACCAATGGGGAGACGGACCCTCAAGGAACTGGACGGGCACAGTGGCTGCAACGACAGGCTGAAGTACAGCTGTGATTGTGGGGATGGTGCAGGACCTTGTACATAAGGTCACTGTGAGTCAGAACCCACTCAACGGCACCTAGCACCCCCACCCCCACGTCCCACCCCCCTCCCCCCCTCCACCACATGGAATAGGAAGAAACCTAGAGCAGGGGTCCTCAAACTTTTTGAACAGGGGCCAATTGTCCCTCAGACCGTTGGAGGGCCAGACTATAGTTTAAATAAAAACTATGAACAAATCCCTATGCACACTGCACATATCTTATTTTGAAGTAAAAAAACATAACGGGGCAAAAACACCCGGCGGCCTAGATAAATGTCCTTGGTGGGCTGCATGTGGCCCGCGGGCTGTAGTTTGAGGACCCCTGCTCTAGGCTGTCTCCCCTCCCAGCCCAGCTTTCCTCCCGTCTGCTAAACAGTCTAGCTGTTCTTCTCCATGCCTCATTTTCCCTCCTCACCCCCAGGAGTTCTGGAGGTTGTCTCTTTGGCACTAACTTGGAACTCTCCATCCAGATGGTGTGCCTTTGTGTGCGTGCAAGCCAACTTTCCTCGGGAGAGGAGGCAGAAGCCCCCCACACGCAGAGCCCTGCCGAGGACACCAGTCAAGCACACACGGCCGACGTGGGTCCTGCCTGCTCACACAAAACTCAGGGAATTTCTCTCTCCTGTCCCTCAGCTCAACCACTGCAACGCCTAGTGCAACACAAAACTGAACAACACCCTCCCAATAACAGTTAAGTGTCTACAAATGGTAGTGAGGATGGTACTAGCTTTACTTCGGCAAAGATACTGAGAACCAAGGAGCCAAAAATTACTACAAACATCCTCCCGTGAAGACCAAAAACAAGGGCGGTCTGTTACAAACAAAGCCCAGGCGCGGCACACGCCCATGCTCCCTCCATGCAGGGCAGGAGGCATGCGGGGCAGCACGTGGAAAACAGCCACGTGGCCCATCAACATGAGAGGAGCCAGTGCCGGACTTGGGTGACACCAGCAGAGCAAATGCTGGGCGGAGGAAATGAAAGATCCGCATGTTGGGCCATCTTTCCGATGGGTGGAAATGCAGGAAGCGGAGAGCCGTATTACCTGCAACAGGCTGAAGGAAGTGGGAGACAAGGGTGGTGGGCCACCCACACCGGACACAATGGATTCAGCCCCGAAACAGATGCCTCTGAGCTGGCAGGAGGGGCCTCCACACTGGTCAGGTGACAGACGCATAAGCACTGCAGCCAGTGTGACCTCAAGGTGGTGACACAGCCAACTCTGGTCATCCGGCCTGTGACTGTTCCTGCCTATGATGTGGTGGCTTGGAGGGGAGGAAGCCGACACACAGCAGAGATGCTCACACTTACGCTTACCTTCCCTTAAGAAAAGGGCACCAGACAATGGCTGACCCTCACAGCACCTGGCCTGAGGCTCCAGGATGGGG
>NW_022107431.1:7377673-7464727 GCF_000313985.2 Echinops telfairi
CGGGGAGTGGGGGCCCCTGAGCTGCAGCAACAGGAGCTCTTCAGGTTTTCCCCACCTCCAGTTTCCCTCGATTCCAGGCCTTCACATTCTAACTTCTTTACAACCAAAATGGTTTCTTAGGGAACAGGATGTTCTAAGTTAAGTTTCATGAATTCAGTACTGTTTCCTGAAAAACCTGTGAGGAAGAGAACCTCCCCAGCACTGAGATGACTACACCAGCACTGGATCCACAAGACTTTCCACCCACCGGCCTGTGATCTTCCTGCATTCGGCATCATTGCATGTGCTGCGTGAGTCTGAAGAGAAGTCTATGGACTAGTATCAGATGCATGGGCTAATATTGAACTCATGGGCTTGATCTGGACTGGGCGTTTTCTCAATATACAATTGCTCTAAGAAATAAAAACCAAAAAAGACTGTTGTGTGGGTCTTCTGGGTGACCGCAGACCAGCCGAGCACAGAAAGCCCTGCCCTCCCTGGTGGGACGCGCAGGGTGGAACGGCAGGCCATTCTCAACAGCATTGACAACAACAGCAACAATCTGTGAGGAGCTCAAGGAATCCAAGTGGTGGACAGACTGACAGGCAGAGCGAGCCTCTGCTGCGGAACGCTCACATGACTTCTCGTAGGTGGCGACGTTTTCCTAACAGCCTTGGGAGAGAAGAGGAGAAACAGGGCAAAGATCCGCTTTCTGCAGCTCACGGACATGCCGTCTGTGCAAGGAGAAAAGCTCACCCTTGAAGATGTCACTGTGTCGTTTAAATCACGCAAATTTGCTAGGTTTTCGTTTTTTGAGTATCTTTCTTTTTAATCTACAAATACTCTAAGTCCCACAGCACTGTTTTATCTACTATTTCTAGATTGGAAGAAGATACAGCTAACAGAAAAAAGACACAGCTATTGATATGTGCTTAGAAGTCCTCTCTGATGGGCACTTTGCTTGTAAGGCTTAAAGCTATACAGTGCCAACTGTAGTTCAGGTGACTGTTAGGGACTGACTGCTGACCTCTCCCTACAAAGGTCATCATCCGGGCTGCGAGAGGTGACTGTGACATCATGGAGCCAGGGTCGCTGCAGTCCATCGACCGACTCTTGAGTCAGTCTCTTCTGAGCCCTGAGCGAGATTAGTCAACCTCTCCAGGGACGAGCATCTTCCCCAGAGCAGACAGAGAAAGCAAGCCTTCCCCTAGCTTCTAGCTTCCTAGGTCTCTCTGTTTGTTACAGCCATGTGTTACTGGCATATCTGAGACAGCAGCATTCGATAACGAAGACAAATAAAATCTGGTATAAGAAGAGTGGGGTGCAGCTCTGGCAGATGCTCAAACGTGGAGTAACTTTGGAGCTGGGTACTTGGTGGAAGCTGGAAGGGTATCGAGGTGGCCAGCAGTAAAGCCCTGCTTGCCTTGAAGAGTGTGGATGGGCTGTGAATGCCCAGGGCACATCTGGTGGGACCCGAAGGCACTTCCATCACCTCAAGGAGACCCGCAGCACCAGCGACAGAATGTGGGGAGAAAAGGAGACTGTGCTGTGCTTCTGGGGGGCTTTAAAAGAAAACGATGAGCACGTGACTGGACAGTGCAGGAAGGGCCAGGCTTCTTACACGACGGCAAAGAACTTGTCTGAGTTACGTTGGATTGTCTGGTGGAAGCTAGAACTCACAAGCAATACTGGAGATCTTCACACTAGGTCTTAAAGGACTGTGTCGTTTCCTCTTCACTCACAGACTCCAAGAGGAAAGAAATGGACTTTATAAGGAAAGTGGGCAAAGGCACAGTGAAAACGTGACTTGAAGATTTCGAAAATTCTGCTGTCTTAAGGACACGTGCCTAGGGTGTTCACCAAGTCTCGGTTAAACAATCTTGTGTTACAGAGATTAAAGCGGTGGCCGAGAGAGCACAAACCTATCAGCTTGGACTCAAGGGAGAGGAAGAATGGAAAGACAGGGCACTGTCACCTCCGGAGTTCTGCAGGCGGGAAACAGGCCTAAGCAGCCACACTTTTTGACCCCAAGGCCCATCCTGGAGCAGCGGGGGATCCGCAAGGTGGTGGAGGAGCACAGGAAGCAAGGCCTTCTGGGTTTTAAAGGGCACTGCGTCTCATAGGGTGGGGCACAGCCAGCGAGGTTTCAGAGGCTCGGGTGGTCACTCTTGGCTCCAGGGTGTGGCACGGAATGGGGGCTACCCTCAGAGGTGAGCAAGGGGCAGAAGAGCAGGGCCTGCTGGGGCCACGGGGTGGGCTCGGGTGGTCACTCTCTTGGCTCCAGGGTGTGGCACGGAATGGGGGCTACCCTCAGAGGTGAGCAAGGGGCAGAAGAGCAGGGCCTGCTGGGGCCACGGGGTGGGCTCGGGTGGTCACTCTCTTGGCTCCAGGGTGTGGCACGGAATGGGGGCTACCCTCAGAGGTGAGCAAGGGGCAGAAGAGCAGGGCCTGCTGGGGCCACGGGGTGGGCTCGGGTGGTCACTCTCTTGGCTCCAGGGTGTGGCACGGAATGGGGGCTACCCTCAGAGGTGAGCAAGGGGCAGAAGAGCAGGGCCTGCTGGGGCCACGGGGTGGGTCACCGCTCAGAAGGACTCGGAAAATGGCACTGTTTGAACGAAAGTGAGCAGAGGGCCTGGCCTGGAAGACGGAGGTAGGGAAGAGTCCAAGGGCAGAGGGCTTCCACCTGGAATCCAGGGAGCTGGCCAACACCCACTGCCTACAGACTCAGGGAAGAAGATGAACTTCAAGCCTGGAGAGCTACAGCGATGGGTTCTGCTGGAATCGTGGCCTTTTCCTTTCTCTCCAACGTCTCCCATTTGTAAGGGCGCTGTCGGCCTTGTGCCCATCCCACCATGGTTCTTAGGGAGGTGACTTCTAGTCCAGCTGCCACAGGTTCATCGGTGAAGAGGAATTTTGCAAATATTTGATTTAGAGGCTCCAGAAGATGAAATTTGGATTCAGAGTAGTGCCCTTAAGTCTTCTGGAGTGATGTGATGGGATTTGCGTGTGGTGAGTGCATGAAATGGGGGTGGAGTGGGGGGTGTTAATCACTAAAGAGCAGAATGTTGTGGATTGAATTATGCCCCCCCTCCCCTAAATATGGGTTGTAAATTTTAACCTGCATGTTTGTGGCTGTACCACCGCTCGGGAACGTCACGAGGCAGGGCTAGTGCAGGGCATCTCCAAGTCGATCTCCTTTTCTGGCTATGAAAGAAATTCATCAAAGGATGGGGGTGCCAAACCGCCTGCTGAGGGTCCCGAGCAGCTCAGAAGGGACAAGGACCTCTCCCAGAAAGCCTGCCTCGGGAGCTGAGGCCCCAAAACGGTGACAGACTGAGACGTCTACTCTATAATAAAGCTCTCCACATGGGACATTTCTGTGAGGCCCACGCTGGACACCAAGACTGGGATGCGCACTGTGGCCTAATTGTTTTTAAAGTAGCACAAACGGGTATCTCTCTGCCTGTCAATAGTGGGAAATGGGGGCCCAGGCTGGCCTAGGGCAAGACCAGAGCCCTCTCCTTCCAAGGGGAGGCGGAGGAAGGCCATTGTGCTCATTCACCTCCTGCTCCTGGACAGGACCCACGCCTGCCTACCACCGGGGAGCACCCTGTACGGGCACTCTCCTCCCTAGGGAATTGAGAAAGACCACGCTGGAGTCCTCCCCACACACCTCCTGCAGAAACTCTCACCACCACTTCCCAAGCCTCATGAAAGAGCCCCTTACGACGGCAATCCCAGGACGAGGTCTGCTCCCCCGAACCAGCCCTCGAGCAGTGGCTGTCTTACCAGGGTACAGACCTGTGACAGGACTGTGCGGCTTTCCGATGACGTGGCCGATGCACTCGTTCATCAAGGCTTGCAAACTCTGGGAAACAAGGGAAAGCAGGTAGTAAAGGGAAGTATGCCATCGTTTATCGCGTGGGCGGCCTGCTGGTGTAACGAAAAGAAGCATGTCACCCTTCATGCATGTTGTCCGACCCGCTGACCTTAAAGCCAGTTTCAAAAGACGAGGTGCAGACGGAAGATTAGCAACAACCACATGGACTAGGCCAGGATGGGGCCCCGCAGCTGCACGTTGACAGATGGCTATGAATTCGCTCCCGCTGCCCTCCCACGAGCAGCGGAGGCAGGAGTCTGTGACTGCTCGGGTCCCCAACACTACTGCTCGGAGGATAAACGGAGGCTCACACGCTTGAACCATCTCTGAGACCCAAGGGAGGAACTGCGACAGCACTAGCCACAGGAACCCAGACAAGTGAGCGAGCCAATCCCCATTCCTCATTGAACTGCCCCGCAACGACCTGGTGGGCAATTTCTAAAATACAGAGCTAACGCATGTTTCACAAGCCCCAGGGTTTCTCGCTGCTCAGTGACGAGGTCAGCTGCCCAGGACTGCTGTAGAGGACCTCTAGATCACCGGCCACTAGCCCGCCCGAGCACAACCACCTCCTCGGAAAGACAAGCGAGCCCGGACACAGTCAGGAGGATACAGACCCCACCGAGGGCCAGCCCAGGGTCAAACGGAGGCATTTTCTTAAATGACAAAAACCTTTTGAAGAATTCTTACCAAAAAGTCATCTTCTGGTAAAGCTGAAATGAAGACAGGTTCGATGGCTTGGAGAAAATCAAATCCTTGGGTGGCCCACCTGTTACAGGAGAGTGTTTAATGCTCACAAACCGGCCAGAAAACACGGCTGTGGCCCAGGGGACAACTAACTGAAAGCGACCCAGGTGGAAAACGAGTGCCCATGTTCATCCACACAGACGGCGGGCTAGAGTCCAGGGGGGTTACAGCACAGCTCCCAAGAAAGACCCACCACCCGACACCGTCCGTCTCCAGCTGGCTGCAGCTCTGCTTCCCACAGACACCTGGTGAAGGAGTGCGTTCCAGCAGGGAGGGGAAGCAGCGAGCTGGAAGAGCTTGCCCAGGAAAACACCAGCCGCTTAGAGGTGACTCGGTTTGAAACAAGTTGTTTTTAAGAACTACGGCATTTTACAGAGAAAATAATTCATTTTAAAAAACAAACCAGCTGGTCTCCCAAGAGTTCTAAACTTCCTCTTCTTTGACCCCCTGCTAGAGAGCGAGCACCCAAGGGGCCCGAGGACAATGACCCAGCCCACCGGCCTCACAAATGGGACAGACTTCCTTGGTCATTACCTGGGTCTTGTGCCTCTACCACTCTCACACTTGGTCAGGACGTAATTCATCCACTTCCGGGCGAAGCTTATGTATTTGTCTCCTATCTTCTGTCTAAACTCCCCAGACATCAGGCGGACGACTTCTTTGTGATACTGCAAGGAGATTTTCACGCACATCGGAGTGAGGGTGACACAGCAGGCAGACACGCTGTCTCTCTACGACGCCCTGTGTCTAAACCAGAGGCCAGAGCCGCCAGGACTTGCATATTCCGAAAAGAGCCTGGAACGACTATAGGGGCTCAAAACGCAGTTTCATAACTGTTTCACTCAGTCGTTTAGAAAAAAAAGAAAAGAAAGAAATCACTAAAGTAAGAATGTGCATTTCAGACACTAAACATCTGAGAGGCTCTGAAATGGGAGGAGACAGCTGTTAGCACAAAATAAAAATGGAGCTGCCATCTGGCAGTTTTCAAATAAATGGGCATCTCCAACAGCCGGTAGGTACACACAGCATTTGTGACGAAGCTGTGACTGCAGCGAACAACCGAGCCAGCTGCCTGTAAGGCTGGCAGCACTTTCCAGGAGGACTGCACTGGGTGCCCTTCTCTCTGAGACCCACCTCAAACCCAAAATTGTAGCCCTGGATCATGGCCTCCCGGTGGTACTGCTGCAGCGTGGCTGCCTCGGACTCGTCGACCTCGGCATCAAACTCGGCTGTGAACATGTGGTCCACCTGGTCAATGGCATCGCCGATTCGGTTGCACAGCTCTAAGGCGTTGCTCTAAAGAGGCCAAGAGGCAGCAATTACACGGTGCTCACAGAAGCTACTGGAAGTCCCCTTCTGTCACCGCCAGGAAACGAACCCCAAAGTCTCAGCTTGCTTGGCTGGCTTGGAGGGCACGGCCAGAAACCGAGGGAGGGGGAGATGCTCTCCCCTGTTTGCGTGGTGCCTTCTTGACTGCCAAGGAAACGCTCACTTGAAACGGCAGCGCAGCACTAGTCTCGTCTCCAAGCAGTTGAGCATGCATGCCTTCAGCACCTGCCCGCCGACCACCTGGGCACCCCTGCCCCCTCCCTCCTGGGGTGCTGGGGCACAAACACGAAAACACGAGCAAGAACACAGTCTGTATCTATGAGACCTGCTCCCACCCTTGACGGCTGCTCACCAGTACTGCCCTGCCCTCAGCTGGGGGTCTTCACTCAGTGGCCGGGGCGGCCAACTTTCCTTTACTGCACAGGGTGTCCCCACCACAGGCCAACTGGCTCAACTATCACTTGGGTGGAGGCTGAAAAGCGGCTTTCCCTACCTTTTGAAGCAACTCAGTCCACTGTCCCTCCCAGCTACGCCTGTGAACCCGTGGTCTCCACCACGAAACCACCTCTTGGGCAGTGCCACCCAAAATCCTTGCCACAGCTAGACAGCCGGAAGACAAGCCCAACTCTCACCATCCTTCCTACCAGCCTGCCTCTGACTCTCTCAGCTCTGCGTGCTGCCGAGGCGGCCCAGTCAGACTCGGTGAGGCAGGGAGCACGCCCCTGGCCTGGATCCACGCCCAGCTGCTCCTGCTACACACGCTCCTCCCAGGCTCAAGGGCTACAGGGAGAACTCCCAGCTGCTGCCCCCACCACACCCATGTCCACTGCACTGCTGCCCTGCCCACTGCTGTCAAGTGGCTCCTGACTCAAGGAGACTCTAGGATAGAGCAGAATCGCCCTCCAGGGCTTCCAAGGCAGTGAATCCTTGTGGAAGCAGAAGATCCTATCTCCTTCGGAGCAGCTGTGGGTGCAAACAGCTGACCTTTCAATTAGCAGCCAAGCCTTTGGCCAGCTGCTCCCTGTGGCTCTGACCCCACCTCCCCAGGGCTGGAGCAATGGGTTCTCGCGACAAGAAACTCCTTCAGGGACCGTGTCGCCCCCAGCATGTGTAACTGTGCAATCCACCCAGACTTCACGGACTCCCAGGAAGCTGACAAAGGCCCTGCCCTGGGGACCAGAGGGTCTGAAGCCAACAAGTGAGAGAACAATCGACCGCCTACAGCTAAGAGAGACAGTCAAACTGACCAGCCAGTAAGAAATGTTTATCCAACAACTGCTAGCATAGGGAGTGCTGCTGCTGTAAGACCCACGCACCAGATGCCACGGGGTCGCCTGGGACTCACAGTGAGTCCTACGTGGGGTTTCTGCAGCTGTAGATCTTTAGGGAAGCAGCCAGCCTCATCGGCCGCGTTCCAGGTGGTGAGTGTTTTAACCTTGTGTGCTGAGGGAGGACAGGCTCCCCGAGCCCCTCAGGGATGGCACACACACGCACACGCACACAGGATGGACACTGGCGACACCCACCTTCAGCTGCTGCAGAGCTTTGGCGATGACGGGCTGGCTGGAGGTCTGCTCGTGGCGGACGGTCAGGAGGCCCTCCGTGGACTGCTGGAAGGTCTTCCTCTGGAGCGTCAGATGGGCCGACTGCGTAACGACTAGCAGGAGGTTATCCACCTGAGGCAAAACCAAGTGCAGGCATGGAAAAGCCCTCGACGCTCAGCCTTCCGCAGCCCCGCACAAGGTCACCTCGCAGACGGCCAGGCCAGCAGCTGCTCCCCTAGGGTGACACTGCAGCGGGCACCCGATTCACGGATGGGTGGCGTTGGGAGAACTGTGGCCACTCACAGGACAGAGACAGAGCAAGTGCTCTCGGCATGGCTGGGACCCAGGAAATGGGACCCCTGCTGGCTGAATGCACGTTACCCCAGCAGGGACTAGCACTGCCACTTCAGGTGCTCCGAAGCCCCAGCCATCCCTGAGCTGTCCCCTTCATGTCCCCACGCAGTCAGACAAGGCTGACACTCAACCCATCTGTGCATTTGCAACACTGCTGATCACACCTGGTCAGAACCCTGGTTTTGTTGAGAACACAGATTCCAGTTACACAAACAGTGCTTGATATAGAGGCACCTGCAAAACACTAGTAATTCAGATGGAATTACACTACAACTGGCCTTCCTGAGATTAAGCTATATAAACATTGGAAACACTACAGAATGGGAAAGTGTGCTTCAACTACTTACAAACCTAAGCGATTTACAAGTATCCATTCAACTGTAACCTCACAGCCGTGGATCTAATTCTGACTCTTAGTGACCTGATAAGAAGGTTGAAGTGACCCTGTCCTTCTCTGAGACTGTAATCTTCATGAGAGTAGCCAGTTCCCCCGGTTTCTTGCGGAAGGGCTGGTGGCTGGCAGCCCAATAAATACCCCACTATGCCACAGGGCTCCTCTCTTCATGCTAGCCTAGTGTACGATCAAGTGTATCAGGTCTATTTCCAAACCCTTGGCACTGGCCACACTGCAGCCCGTACACAGGTTCCCATTCCCCCGGCCCTTCATGAAGCCGCCCTGCATCTGCTCCCGAGTCTGTCAACAATGATTGCCACATGCATGTGAGCATGGTCGGAAGTCAGTTGCACAGGGAAATAGATCCATGAGCATTCTTGATCAGGCCCAGACCACTCTGAGCCACCTGCAATAAAGTGAACTCAGCCACATGGAGCCCCTACACGTGTGAGTAGGGGATACAAACCACAGGCAGTGGATATACTCAAGAGATGCCCACCACCGGCTCAAAGAAGTCTGACAAGCAGGCGATGGCGTTTCCCAAATCCAGTTTAGGAGTATGATAAAGTGCGATCTCTATAGGTGGCAGATTACCCCAACAGTCCGCAACACAGCTTTTCCAGAAAGGTTTAACAATGTAGAAATACAATGAGATATATTAAATAAAGTTTTTAGATGGAATTCGCTGTTACGTAAAGATACCGTCAACCATATGAAAGTGTCCTACGCGTATGGAGGCCAATGACAAACGGTATAAGGACACGCACGACAATGCTGACCATGGTTGCTGGGGCAAACTTGGCGACAACACTCCCTCATTTTTATTTTTCCTGTGTGCACATGTGGATGAAGGAAGAGTCTGAGTGTGTGTGTGTATGTGTGAGGGGGGGTTTGAGGACTGTGTGTGCGTGTGTGGATGGTGGACGAGTGTGTATGCGGGGGGAACAGAGTGTGTGTTTGTGTGCAGAGTAAGTGTATGTGTATGTGTGCATGTGCACAGAGGGAGAGTGAATGTGTGTGTGCCCATGCGTGGATGAGGGCAGCATCAGTGTGTGCATGTGCCCAGGTGGATGGGCAGGAACACTTGGGAGGATGAAAAGCGAGAGGAGCCGTGGGCAGGAGGAGGGCCTTGTTCGAGACGCTGAGAGGCGGGCACTGGGTTGCTTTCCTCGTACAGCGCGAGCTCCCCTACGATGTGATGAGGGGCCACAGCACGGCCGGGAACACAGACGTGGAGGGAGGTGAGACCTGAAGCAGGAGCACTGCAGGAGGGAGGCAGCTGCAGGGGTGCGGTGGGGGGGTGGCGGCAGGTTAGATCATAGCGTGGAGGTAGAGGCACACAGGGCCTGGGCTTGGCAGGGTTTGTGATGACCAGGAGGGGTGGAGTGCCAGCTCCCAGGCAAGGAAGTGGAAGGTGCGGGCTGACAGGAGCTGCAGGCGCCACTTGGGCAGGTGGAGGTGGAGGCACACAGGCGCACCCACCACCCTGGCCTGGAGCTGAATGCAGACACACAGCAGTCCTCGAGGTGTAATTAACACGTCACACGTGTTCACAGGTGCTGATAAGGAGGTGGGTAGGTGGCAGCCTTCGTGATAGTGAAAATGAGAACCTAAAAGACCAGGGTGGAGAAATAGTGGCCGTGTCCTTGGATCCCAGGTTCCTGTATTTAGTTGGCCTACTGGCCACTTTTCAGGGGGAAAATACCCCCTTGGTAATTAGAAGCTTTTGTGTGATAGCTCATAATCCAGGATAAAGTGTGGGTATCTGCACTGGCACCCCCTGGACCGTTCCAGCGCCCCCCGCCCCATCAGGGGGAACAGCACCCACGGTGGGAAACAGAGTATAGAGACCTAACAAACAGCTATGCTAAGAAAACCACAATTAACACAGACGGTGTATTTCAAATGCTCCAGTGTAATTTCACACTCTTAGAGAACTCTGCGGAATATTTTGGTATACGCTATGTCAAAAACATAGCTGTTAAAAATATCCACGCTTATTTCTGGCAATGTACTCTGAAGATTAGGGCTACATGAGCTGCAAGACTTTGTTTTTCCCTAAGCCTGCAGGTAGCTCAGACTAGCCTCCCTGGCAGGATGGGGGCATGACACACGCACACACCTGCATGCTCCTCAGCGTGTCTACCGTCTCCACCTGAGGCACCACCTTGACGGGCGGTATGCCCCACGTGCCCCAGCCATGGTCGGGCTCCTGGTCCCGGTCACTGTGCTTGGTCAGCAGGAGGTAGGTGTCACTGAGCATGTAGTCCGAGTCTTTGGAGCAGTCCTTGCCTGCGGCCGCATTGAGTAACTGCAGAATGATGCTCTTCTCCCCAGAAAGGGCGTCTGGGACAAAGACCTGCAGGTTCTCCAGCCCAGGGATTTGTATCTGGAGAAAAAGGGACCCAATACTTCACACCAGGTCTCGTCGCCAGTTACAGACACACACGGGGCTAACACCCAAATAAACCGAGTCCCATCGTCCGTTACACACACACACACACACAGATTGGTGAGGTCCCTCCACCAGGAGGGCTTCTCCTGGGTACACATATTTTAAAAGCAAAGAAAATCCTCGTTATAGGGAGAAGTCTGTCTGGAACCACCCCCACCAGTGCTAGGATGGAAAGTCCCAGAAAGTGTTCTGACTCAGGAAAACGGGAGAGCGTTAGCCAAGATGGATGCACTCCTCCTGGAAGCAACACGACCATCCTAATGGGGCACAAAAGCGCTCGGGCAGAGTTTGGGGGGTGGGGACTGGTGGGTTTGAGATTAAATTTCTAGCAACAATAACACATACTGATGCTCGAAGTGCTAAATCGCAGACTGCGTAAGTGGGAAACAAGATGTCGGCTCAAAGAGTGGTCCCAGCGACAGGCAGGGCACTGGTGTCAAAGACGCAGGTGCAGTCTGAGTTGAGTCAGGGAGTGTGAGGTGGGAAGCAACGGCTCACAACCAGTTCTTCCATTTTAAATACGCACGAGCAGCTAAACAGTCGCAGTCAACTTTGTTATTTTCATCTGCATCCTTGAAACAAGGTAACACTGTCAGGTAGGAAGGAATCTACCCCACCATTTCCCTAGAGACCTGTGAGTTGTTGGGGCCTCTAAGGGAGGGTCTGTGGCCGCAGGAGGAAAGGTTACCTTCACGTACTGCTTGGCCCTCAGAGCAGCCAGCAGGTCTCGAGTGGGGGCCGACAGGGCGAACTCGGCGGCAATCTCCAGGTCCTAGGGCACACGACACAGACGCACCATTAGGGTCAGCTTGGGAGGAGGAAGAAGAAACCGCTCCTCGAGACTGCTGGCTCACCTTCCTTAACATCTTAGCAAATCCAAGTGCCTTGGAGGCCCGCTCTCTGGCTTCATGGAAGAGCTCCTTCAGCGCCCGGCTGGTCTCTATAACAGATCGCCTGGAAAGCAGGGGGTCCAGTTAGGAGGTCTCAGGGAAGATCCCCAGAGGCAGGAGAGATCCCCAACAACAGAGGGGAGCACATCCCACACCTCCTTAACAAGTGATGACTGAAGACTTTAAAACAGGAACACAGGGTTATCAGGAACGGATTTGGGAGATTCAGAAGCGTGCTCCTCAGTTTTCTAGAAAACTCAGCGTGCTTTAAATGTAAGTGGGGCACTGTTAAACAGCCTTCAAATAATGGTAAATCCCATTTTCTCCAGATCCTACACTGTTCAGTTTTTGGAGTTTAGATGAGTTCTTGGGTCCCTGCTCATAATCCAATGGGAAAGGACGTTGTACGGTATGTGCTGGTAAATGCATCACGGCTGGCTCTTGGGAAAAACTGCCTTGTGTGGGGGTCTCGTGTGGGGCTTGCTGCGTGCCATGGTACAAACACACCCAGCCGAGAAGACTTCCCAGTGGGACACCAGTGGGCAGAGATGAGCACCAGCCTGCCCCAGACAGGTGCCCTCGGAAAAGAGGTGCCGAGGGTCGGTCTCTCCTGTTTGCCATCACAGGTCTCTATTCCCACATGGGTTTTGAAGTTGCCCCGTGAGCTCTCCCAAGGGCAAGGCCTTCTACCAGCAGGCTCAGCCTTTGCTTGGCTGTTCAACATCGGCCCAGGTGGGAGCCATGAAGGGATTTCTTTCTGAAACCCTGACTCTAAATTGAGACTCCCAGCGGTTCTGAAAGGCAAAATTGGTTCCTATGAGCCTTCAAGTGCTGACAGAGGCATGTCTGCTCTGAAGAAGTCAGGTCTACCTGGGTCTGTGCCAAGCTTACTCCACGGGAGACTGCTGACAGATGCCCACACAGCGGCGCCGTGGCCAGGCTCGAGGTCATGAAGCCAGTTTCCCACGCTCACCCTGCATCTTCTCTGCGTGGAGCGGGTGGAAGACGAATGAATAAGGCAGGGTGTTAGGGGCTTTAAGCATCAGCTGAAGCAGGGGAGGGTAAAGTGTAGTGACAAAATATAGTGGATGTCCCAAGATGTATGAACGGGCCGTTGGGGGCTATTAAGAGGCAGGATAAGCTTCATTAGAGGCGATCCTACAGCCCTCTGTGATCTTAAACCATCCACTGCTTTCCCTAAGGGCACAATCTCATTAGGCCACACAAACTCTAAACCAGCGGTTCTCAACTTGGGGGCCCTATGACCCTTTCGCAGGGGTCGCCTGATTCATAACAGTAGCAAAATGACCGTGATGACGTAGCAATGAAGATAACGTTATGGTTGAGGGGTCACCACAACATGAGGAACTGTAATAAAGGGTCGCAGCATTGGGAAGGTTGAGAGCCACTGCTTTCTTGAATCTTCAGAGAAATTTCAAACACAAACCATAACCAAGAGATCAGAGACCAAGCCCAACCCCACACTGTGGTCTTCTGATGCAGGGGGTGGGGTGGGGGTGGGGACAGAGGTTTCTGCAGCTGTCAACCCTTCTCCCATGGAGCGGGTGAGTTCCAGCCACTGACCAACATGCACCCCGCTGCACCACCTCCTGTGAAGACAAGCCCGTCATCAATAAGCTCCTGTGGCCCACCCGCCAGTGTGCAAGGTCATGCTGGCTCATGACAGAGAGCCCGGGTCTGGGAGCAGCCACGGCAGAGCCCGAGGGGCAGCGCAGACCTGATTTCATCGGCGGCAGTGCTGTCGTCCGCGCTGGTCCAGAACGCAGCACAGCTCTCCTGCAGGCCCAGCTCCAGGAAGCTGCCTGTGGACTTGAGCAGCATCCCCGCGATGTCACTGCGAGAACAAAAGCCACCATCACCACTTGTGCAGGAGTCAGGGCTTGCCCCGCCCTCCGGTCATGGAACGGCCCGGCGGTATGTCAATAGCGTTGACTCTTTTCTCCTTGAGTATAAAATGGTGACTAATGTGAAAACGTAGACATATCAGTTGTGTCTACCTGTTTCTATTTCCGGTTTTTATTACAATCCTCAAAACTCTTTACATTTCTAGTAGTTATGCAGCCATTACAGGAACGTCATCCCCACTTAAATGTGGAAGGCTGTATAAATGATCTCACGCATGGCAGGAGCTCTAGAAAGCTCTCTAAGCCAAGCTGTGACATAGTGGGACACCGTGAATCCGTTAAACCTAACTGTTCGAAAATGCCCCCCCACGATCACTTCACAGTCAGGAAACATCCTACATGGCTGACACATAGAAGGACCAATGTTGACATGCAAGCCCAAGTCTCTAACGTAACCCTAGGAGTACAGTCACACTCAACAACAGTCTCTTGAGCCCACTCAGGCAGGTGCGTGGCCCAGATAAGCCCAGGTGGACGGTAAGTGGTGGGCTGTGATGAGGCAAAAGAACCAGGGCGCCCTGGGTGCCAGCAGGTGCTACAGAGAGATGCACAGCAGCAGGGAGCGGGGAGGGCCCAGGCCAGAAGCAGAGGCTGTGGCCATGGCTGAGGAAGTGTGTTAGGAGGAGGGGGAGCAGTGTTAGTGAAGGGCCAGGTCAGGAGGCTGGGGGCAGGGGGGGCAGTCCAGACAGCAGTCAGCATGACGGACAGGCATGAGGGTGCCTGTGAGAGAAGAGAAATGCTGACTGGCCAGGGGCAACACCAGGGTGACCAGCAAGTGTGAGTGGCCTGGGGCAGCGCAGGAGGAGAGAGCAGGGCCAGTGGCAGCGAGGCGAGGGCTGGGCTAAGGAGCGCAAAGAGCTAACAAGCAGCCTGTGCAGCAGCCTCGGTCCAGGCTCGGGCAGGCCTGTCTTTGCTGAGGGAGGAGGAGGAGCGTTTCTGGCAGAGAAGAACCCGTCTGATTCCTCTGCGGAGACAGACTACAGAGAGGGAGAGGTGCTGGAGCCAGCAGGGGAGAAAGGACATGGGCAGCCAGGCACAGGCACTTCCGGATGGCTCTGAGGCGGCCAATTCCACGAGTGGCGGAGCTCCCTGGGACTGATGAGCAGGAGCTGGGGAGAAGTCTGAGCCCTGCGGTGGAAGCTAGGGCCACAGTGGTGAGAAGGGCGGGAGGAGGGCGGTCATGGCCCATAGCTCCCTGCTTTCCCTTTCCTCTTTTCCCAGCCAGGGGCAGCTTGTAGGAGGAGGAGGGGCGCACAGGCGGGGGCTGTGGGTGGGGAAGGGGGTTCAGAGACGAGAGTGAGCTCAGCGTGGCACCACAGGACACACAGGCTTACGGCAGGGATGGCGCATCGACCATCACGGGGGACAGAAGGAAGGGCTGAGCACCCACCCAAGGGGCCCTCGGAGCCCAAAGATGCAGACTGACTAGGGGCGGGGGAGGGAGTGGGGAGGGCAGGGCAGCCCTGTAGTCGTCGGAAGCAATGGCGCAGGCTTAGCGTCACTCGGGTCAGACAGCAGAGACTGGTTGTCACTCGGCATGCGCCTGTCCCTCGGGTCCACATCCATGCAGAGACCAGACCCCCAACAGCACCCTGTCTCACCGGGAGGGCTGCCTGAGGCCAGGCTTGCAGACTGGGGAGCTGCCCTGCGCACCCGCCATACTTAGCAGCCCCCTGACCTTGATCCACGAAATGCCATGAAGAGCCCCCCAATCAGACCACCCAAAGTGACTCCCGACATTGTCCGGGGTGCCCTCAGGACAACCTGTCAGAAGCCAGTGCCCCACCCACGATGGTGGGACAGGGCGCCCACCAAACCCGAGGGCGCAGTTCCCGTGTGAGCAGTCTCCGAGGGACCAGAGGCAGGGAGGGGTCTGCGCAATGGGGGCCACACGCACAGGCACGGGGTTCCTACCAGAAAAGCTTCCCAGCCTGGGCTTCTCCACCCCGGATGTAATGCGTTATCTCTTTGGTGAAATTCCATTCTTCTTCTAACAGATTTTTTAAACTATGGGATGCTTGAGGTAACTGCTGTAGCATTTGGATCCAGCTTCTCATGTAATCAAAATAGACCTTAAACACAGAAACGCAGAGGGAGACATTTGAGGGCAGAACTCGGCGGGCCAGCTTTCCCCATGTTCCCAAAGGCCAGGCACGAATGCAGGCAACTCAGAGCCGAGGAGACCCCTCGGGGCTCGTAGCTGATGTCCCCACCCTCCGGATTCTGAACATCAACCAAGCAGTGACGTTTTCTCTACGTCGGTATGTTTGTATGTGTGTTTCTGATTAATATACCGTTGCATAATATTAGCATAGTGGAATCATGCTCGTCTGAGTCACAGGCGACAGCGTGGTTGAGAAACAACCAGCCCTGCCTCCTCCCCCTCCTCCCTGAGACAGCACCTGTCTGTGGTACCTGGTCATGACGCACCGTGCGGCACCCTCTCTCACCCCCAGTCTATCCTCCGCCACTTCTCACAGCCTTTTACCTCACTTGTCAGTCAGGACCCCAAGCTTGATCCGCCCCCCACCCCCCAGGCCCCCACACAGGCCACTACAAAGTCACGTGACGGGAGCCATGCTTGTTCTGCGCATTCACAGCCACCGTCTCATGGCCTGCATGGTCTGGTCTGTCTCTTCAACCGAAAAAAACACTTCCAGTACGCTCCCACAGCCGCTCCAATCCCCGGCCCCTCATCATTGAATCTTGCTAGTTTCGGCCCCCAATTTCTTTGGAATCCTTACATATTTTTAAAAATAGATAACAAACCACTCTTGTCCAAGCCTACAGGGGCACTACTTAAAGGTTTGTGACTGGCCTAATCCTGCAAGCTGTGAGAACCAGCCCTTCAGGGAGAGTCCTGGGGCCTCAGTTCTTGCCCCGCTCCTGCCCCGTGGAGGGACTCTGCATACCAAGTACAGCAAGTGCCCCGTGGTTCTCACCTCCGTCCTCCTTACCGCCTCCCCAAAGGCAACCATGATCTTTATCATGCAGTGCTGCCTGTGCAATTTTCAAAAACTTGACACGACTGGACAGGAGTCTTCGAGGCACACTGAGCAGGCGGAGAGGCCGGCTCTGCACAAGGGCAGCGTGCAGGGGAAGGCCAGCAGGACCCTCTCGGGGCTGGGGGTGAAGAGAAGCCGGCTCCTGCTGAAGCCAGACGTGAAGCCAGCCTGGTCCACTTCTCAGATGGGCCTGGTTCCTCAGCTACCCTGAGCTCTGGCTCTGAGACTCTGCTCCCCCAGGGAGAACTGACAACCCGGCTAGATCACGTGCCCTGTGTTCATGAGTCCTGGGTCCAGGCCTGCAGCCCTCATGCTCTGTGGCTGCGGTGCGCCCAGCACTGCTTCTTGGTCACCACAGTGTCCCCCTCGCCTTGCCAGGGCCCTGGCATAGCCCAGGGCTCAGAACAGGGCTCTCGCCAGAAAGCTGCTTAAAACAGGCCAGTGACGCCTAGTCCGCATCACTCCTGCACCGACACCACAAGCTATGCCGGGCGTGCCAACCTGTCTATGGTCGAAAGAATGGTGTGGATCTGGGAGAGATCAATGTCCTCTACCTCGTCCCAGAAGGAAAACATGTGGTCAGTCAGGTCATGGGTGTGCGCGCAGAAGCTCCCTGGCCACCCACCCGCTCACCATCAGCATCTTGTGCAGGTCGTCCTCGAAGGCGTCCATGTTGCAGTCGGTGTGCTCCCGGCCGGCCAGCAGCCCGTGCAGCATGAACTGGTAGTACTGCTTCATCAGGAGGCCGCCCTTCAGGACCTCCTTGCACTCTCGCACCAGCTGCGGGAGACAATCGCAGAGTCCACACTCCGCACGCCAGGGCCCACGCACGCCCACTGGCGACCCACCAAGGAACCGAGTACTGTCTTATTCCTTATTAATATAGCCTCCGCAGGACCGAATGAAAACAGAACCAGAAACTTTGAGAAACATGCAAAACTGTAGCACACATGCACAGCAAAAAAATACTATACGGACAAGCAAAGACTGGCTGAAATACAGAAATAAAGTTGTATACAAAATAAATTCCAGACAATGAAAGCTGCTTTCCTACCAATTTATGTTATAATACAAGAGTTTCTACAAAACCCAGACAGGAGTCCAGAGAGCAAGGTCCAGCCCAAAGAACAGCTCTGAAGGGATGTGCGGGGCCAGTCCACTTCAAGGCAGAGCTGGGCACTCTGGTGACAGCAACTGTAATTTGGAATCGCAAAGTGTGCCACCTAAGGTAGCCCTGACCGGAGCCATGGTCCTTTCTGTCCCGTCGCATGCCTGTGAAATGTGGACAGTGTGCGCGGCGGCGGCCTGAGAAGAACCGAAGCATCTGAACTGTGGTGCTGGCACAGACATGGAATGCACCGGGAACTTCCAGGAGCACCAATCGTCTGTCTTGGAAGAAGGGCAGCCAAATGCTCCTTCCAGACAAGGATGGTGAGGCGAACGGGACATGTCATCTGGAAGGAAGGGCCAGTCCCCGGAGAAGGGTATCATGCTTGGTAAAAGAGAAGGTTAGCAACAGACGGGAAGCACTGGCAGAGGGGCGACCACAATGGAATGACTGTGCGGACGGCGGCACGGACTGCGCAGTACCATGCAGACTCGTGGATAAGCCAGCTTTCAACACATTTCTAAATGCCGTTTCTGTGGCAAAATTAGGTGCCTCGGCCGGTCTGCGGGTCGGGTCGGCTTATGCTTGAGAGCATCCGGTACTCATTGTGCTGCACAGCTAGGTGGTCATGAGTCAGAGCCAAGTCAAGGGCATTCCCGGAGCCTAATCCTAGGAAGTTTCAGGATATGGAAAACCGCGCGGGTGACAAAAGGCCAGGAAAGGTGGCCTGCATACACACTTATGCACTCGAGTATAAGTCAACCGGAGGATCAGCCGAGGCACCTGATTTTACCACAAAAACTACATTTAAAATGTGCTGTAAAACTCGGCTTATACACAAGTATATACGGTATGGTTTCCCCATCATGACAATGCACCTGCTCAACCTTTGAAGGTAGCAAAGGGCTGTCTTATGAGAATTTCATTGGGAAATTTTAGCCCAGGCGCCCTACAGTTCTGAGCCTGCCCCTTCTGACTTCTTTTTCTTCCAAGTCAAGAAACTCTGACAAGGAAGACAAACTGGTCACCCCCCACCCCCCAAGGATACCCAAACTGCAGTTCTGACATGGTTCTTCTAAAAAGGGCGAGAGAGAGGGAAACACCACCTTCCAAATGTGTCTAGACCTGGATGGAGAATGATGAGAAACAACAGCTTCCTATTGGATGTGTTTGTTCATTAAAGGGCTCTATGAAGCTCTAACAATACTTTTTTACTTACCCTCGGATATCTGCTTATACATCGCTCCAGATACAGACAGACAGACAGACAAGTGAAAGGTAAACTGCATCTCTTAAAAAAGTTCTCTGGATTCACAGACCGGCAGCAGGAGCACAGGGGAGCCAGGCTCTTCTCTCTTACTCGGGCGGGAGGGAGGGAGGGACGGGAAGGCTGAATGGGAACCTCAGCCTGGAGGCTGCACACAGAACACTGTATCTGCAGCTGAACACACCCCCCAGTATTTCTTCCTCACTGTCTGCAGACATCAGGAAGACGGGCTGTGAGGCGCAGCCCTGACGGCCGCGCCGCGGGCAGCCCCGGCACGCACCTGCTTGATGCTGAGGAGGGAGGGCTCCCCGGCGGGCCGCTGCTCCAGCCGCAGCTTCAGACACTCGTGGATGACGTTGAGGAGGACGCGGCAGAGGACCAGGAAGGCGGGTTCGAATGACGGCAAGTCCATGGAGTGGAGCTCCTCCCAGGGCACTGCGCTGCCCTCCTTCTGCTCACAGGACGAGGGCGCCCTGGGCAGCTGCACATAATCTGAGCCCCACATGGGGTCCGGGAATTCTGAAAACTACCACAGAAATGGAACCCCCAGGTTAAAGTAGGCTGTCTGAAGATGGGGGCTCTAAACAACTCTTCTAATTTGCTGACAAAGCCACAGAAGTCTAATAATGGAAGACATTTTTTCTTTAGAATAATTCAACATTTTCCACGTAGACTCCCCCAAAGTTCTACAAGTGTTAGAAAACCTTAAGAGACAAAAGCGAAATATTACATCACAATGTATTCTCCACAGAGAATCAGGCTCATCTTTAATAGTTTTGTAGATGGCCCTAACACTAAATTTTTAAGGTTTTTTACAGTATAAGCCACAGTTATTTCCGGGCTGAGAAAACCATAAAATTATTCAAATTTGAGAAGAGACGTTAATAACAGGTAGCAGCACACCCTGAAATGTCATCTACATGAACATAAGAACTACGAAGCTGAACCAATTATTCTAGCCATGTGCTTCCTGGGGTCAGGAAGGACGCTGATAAAGAGGGAGGGAGGGAGGGAGGGAGGGAGGAAGGAAGGAAGGAAGGAAGGAAGGAAGGAAGGAAGGAAGGAAGGAAGGAAGGAAGGAAGGAAGGAATGAATCACAAAACTGATCTGAGGGGACAGCTCAAATCCCTGTAAGGCAATGTGTTCTACGAGTGCCGGGGTTCAGGTCACCCACTCTCCCCACTATCCCCATTATGTCCCTCCCTCTTTCCCGCGTATCTACCTCTCCAGAACCTCTACCGAGTGCCTCTGCCACCTGCAGCGAGTCCTGCCCACTGCTCCCGCCCGGCGTTCCCCAGATGACCCAGTCCCTGCCCTCCGAGGAATCCACACTTGCTGATGGAGAGCTTCTTGGGTAGGGACCTGAACTGTCTCAGTACTTACTTTATCCTTGAGTGACTAATGAATGACATCCTCACCTACAACCTTCTGAATTCTCCCCGCTCCCACCCCCCTAAAATAAAGCCCAAGGAACGAGCTGCACTTTCAGACTCCTGGGCTGCTCCTGTGCCTCTCTCATTGTGCTTGCCCACACAGCAGCTTCTGCCTCCCAGGGCTCCCGGGGCCCTCCCAGGGTGCCCCGGCCCACCACCTGTCCTCTCCCGGGGGCTCCTCACCTGGACGTGCTCCAGCTCTCGTTCCCCAAGCTCACTGCATGAGCCCGCCCGGGGCTCCTCCTCCTCCTCCCCACAGCACGCAGATGGCGACACTGCCTGGCTCCACGCTCACTTGCACCCCCAAGTCAGAAAACCAGGTCTCAGGAGCTTAATTTGCTATTTTGGATTTTGGAGACATTATTTAGCATCTCAGGCTTGGTTTTCTTCATTTTAAAAATGGGGCCAGCCTCCAACCCCACAGGGTTATTATAAAGATTAAACAGAATATGGATTTTTTCCAAGTGCTTTCAAAAGCACACTAAGTGCTCATCAAATGACTGCTATTAAGATGTCTGTCTCTCCCACAAGATCATGACTTGTTTCAGAGCAAACACAGGTAAGCTCACCTTAGGTTTGACTTGTGCCGACCTGCTGCCCTAACTCTTGAAGCATCAGACAGGGCCCAGCTGCCGGTTGGGGGCAGGCCTGTGTGGGCCTCCCATCTCCTGTCAGCTGGCCCCACATCCACCCGTACATAGCTGCCCCCTTCCTTGAGCCCCTCATGCGGATGTTTAACCAGACTTCTCGGTTCTACCAGCCAATCACCACTGTCCTTTACGCCTACGGAAGAGCTCCGGGGGTACCGTGGTTAAGCGCATGGCTGCTAACCAAGCAGTCTGTGGGTCAATCCCACCAGCTAGTCAGAGAGGGAGGAAGATAGGCAGACTGCTCCCAGAAAGAGTTAGTCTTAGAGACCCTGTGGGGCAGTTCTTCTCTGTCCCAAAGGGTCGCTGTAAAGGGGCTCAAGGGCAGGGTTCAGTAGTGTTTATCTGCCTTAATACACATTGGCTTTTCTACTGGGTTCTGAGTGCAGCATTTCACTCCGCTGACCTCACAGTGGCGCACCAAAGTGGTTTTGTTCTGAAAGTTGTGCTTCGTCCCTTCTGCTGGACAATGCTTCCCTGGCATGACGAACACGAAGTACCTGCTCCCGGCAATGCTTTAGGACCACCGAGAACTGCCCCACAGGGCTTCCGAAGCTGCAAACTCTACAGAAGCAGAGTGTACATATTTCTATGGGATGGTTGGTAGGATCGAACTGCCGACCTTTTGGCGAGCAGCCAAGAGGTTAACCACTGGGAAACCGGGCTCCACGCACACCCAAAATGAGAAATACCAAACCCAAGGCTGGCGGGTTGATTCTGACGCGGTGACGCAACACAACAGAGAAAAACGGCCCCCACGGGGTTTCCAAAGCTGTCAGTCTTTATGGAGCTGACAGCCCCATCTTTCCTGCAGAGCAGCGTGGTGGGTTCACACGACCAGCTTCTGGTCAGCTACCAGGTACTACCTAAACAAAAGAGAAAAACAGGACCAACCAAACCTACTGCTATCCAGTGGATTCTGACTCATAATGACCCTGTGGCTTTGCGAAGCTGTCCGTCTTTATTGCAGCAGGCAGCCTCTTTTTTTCTCCCTTGGAGCGGCTGGTGGGTTTGAACTGCTGACTTGCGGTTAGCAGACATCACTGACGTCACAAGTACAACCAGGTACTTGGTACTTCCTCCATCCTTTACCTATAAGTCCCTAACAAGGCACCGCCTTCCAGCAGCACACCTCAGTGCCTCTGCACACGTTCACATTTTTCCTATCACAAGTTACCATCTGCTGGCAAAGTCCTGTCCGATAAAATGCCTCCACTCCCTTTGGAGAAAACTCAGGTGGCACCTTCCTGGAAGGAGCTTTCTAGGACTGCCTTAGATCCTGTATTTCCTTCCTGCCCGGGCTCTCTTGAGTGCTTCCACGGTTGTGCCCATCCTGCTTTACGACAACATACCTTAGTACCACCGAGTGAGCTTCCCTGTGAGACCCTCAGACTCCTCAGTCAACCGTGCGTCTCCAGCCCCATGCTCATTTCCTGGTGCGGCACAGGTATGCAACCGGTATCTGACACACAGGTTCCCAGGTCAATACGCCTGGGACCTGCGTGGGTTCCCGAGCACTGCAGCACTCCCTCCCTCTGCTGCCCTTCCCCTGGACAACGCTGGGAGCTCGCTCGGCCATGAGCAATACGCAGGCAAGGTCAGATGTCTTTAAAGGGGATGCCTTGCTTTTCTTTAGCAATACTACTTATAGACCTGGTGTAACACACATATTTCATGACCAAAGAGCGGGATGTGGCCTTCTTCTGAACCCACTAAACTGAATGACTCATTTACGTCTGGGAGAATACAGCACACCCCTGTGCCACAAACCCCAGGCCAGGCCCACAAATCAGGGACATGACCAGCATTTCAAAGGGACTGCTGCAGCCTTCTGCACTCCGTTCAGATGTTTGCACTTAAATAAATACACATGCTGATTTCCCCATAATGGGCAAACCGTTCTAATATAGGCTCATCATTTTAAAAATGATCACTTATGATACCTGTGGTCAGGTTAAAACACGCTTGTTTAAAGTTTGAGGCATTAGAAATGCTTACTTGGTCCTGCTACAGAAAATGATGTCAGATAAAATGCGAATTTAAAGTTCTATAAAACTCAGGAAACTGTCTATGAGTTCATTCTGGAGGTCTTTCGGCATTACCTATAGTCCTGCCTGCTCACCCACGGGTTTCAGGCTCCAGGCTGGGGAAAGGGGCAGTCAGGGCAAGTGGGCAGACAGAGTCACACAGCTGCCGAGGAAGCCCATTCCCTGGGGGTCAGCAGGCAAGTCCACACCAGGAACTGCCTTCCGACACTCACTACACACTCCGAGGCAGCAAAGCTAGAGGGTGGGGGAGGTGGGGGGGGGGGCTGGGGGATTTGCAATAGTCAGATGCAACACAGAGCAAGAGCGACTCATCAAACAATGGAGTGTAAGTCCTTCTGGAAGCCCTCTGAGGCAGTGGACATGGAAGAGCCCTGGTCAGAAACCAGTTGAACAGCTTGGAGCCTAAGTGCAGAAAGGTTCACTAGAGGGCAGAAGGTCACAAAGGGAAAGGAAATGGAAACCTGAGTGACAAAAAGGTACAGTAAAGGCCAATGAAACACACAACATTCCTCTAGTTCTTAAATGCTTATTCCCCCCACTATCATGACCCCAGTTCTACCTTACAAACCCGGCTAGACCAGAGCATGCACACTGGTGCACGTAAGAGCTCTCAACACACACAGAATCCAGGACAGATAAACCCCTCAGGAACAACCATGGGAATATCCATACCATGAGGGTAGGGGAAAGGTGTGGGGAGAAAGGGAGTAACGATGACAATGATCCACGTATAACGCCCCAGGGTGACAAACAACAGAAACATGGGAGAAGGGAGACGGTGTAAGATATGAAAATAATAATTTATAATTCATCAAGGGTTCATGAGGATGGGAGGGAGGGAGTTAAAAATGAGGAACTGATATCAAGGGCTCAAGTAGAAATGTTTTAAAAATGATGATGGCAACATATGGACAGATGTGCTTGACACAATGGATGAATGTTTGGATTGTAATAAGAGTTGTACAAGCCCCAAATAAAATGATTCAAAAAAAAAAAAACCAAGAGTGCTAATGTAAGCACACTGAAACATTCTTCCAGAAAGACTAAAAGGTTGACGGGACTACATGAGGAAGAACCTTAACTCTTAGGGGTAGTTCTCTGCAGAGGTAAGAACGTCCACCAACTTAATATGTAAGACACTGTGGCAGAGTCCAGTCAATAAAAACTGAAACAGAATAAAAGATCTCAAGATAAGGAAAAGAAAAACCCTAGGAAGTGAGAATAAATCTAGGAAAACCTTTAAGATCCACCTACATGATAATTTAGTTATAGGTTGTACTACAAATTCTATAAATTAATGGGGTGGGGGTGCCGCCTTTGAAAAGTTCACGGAAAATGTAATTCTAAGATCATGGAATTCTCCTGTGAACTTTTTGAGGCCTCCTCATATTTGAAATGCAAAAATAGAGAACAGTAAGAAAAAAGCCTGGATCTTAAATTCCAAACTATTTTAAAAGAATAGACCGTGGGGGGAAATGCTGCACTGGGACAAAAATGGCTTATTTGCACTTTCTTCATTCTAGTGAGAAATACAGGATCAAATATGGCAGATACCCCTGATAATTTAGCCATAGATAAAAGAGCATCGATAAACATACAGTACAATTACAATGATTCTCATGGTATTTGTTGTAAATTTGGCAAATTCACAATAAAGTGAAAGTGATATGTAAAAATAAGGGGGGGAAAAGAACAGAGAGAATTTACTCCCCAACATAGCAAATCAATCAAATCAGTCTTGAATCTGTAAAATGTTAAACTATAAAACATTTAGAAAACTATTATAGGAAATGAGGAGCTGATACCAAGGGCTCAAGTAGAAAGAAAATGTTTTCAGGATGATGGCAACAAATGTACAAATGTGCTTGACACAATAAATGGATGCATGGATTGTGATGAGTTGTACGAGCCCCCAATAAAATGATTTTTAAAAGGAAAAAGGACAATTCCAAAATTTAAAAAAAAACAAAAAGCTAGTATCAGACAAAATCTAGGTGACCTTAAGTATGGAATTGGGTTTTAGGATACATCATCAGGAGCAATCCATGAGAGAAAAATATAAAAATGTAAAATGTCTGCTTTGTGAATGACTCTGAGAATGCAAGGACCAGAGGCCAGAGATCTGAGAAATTTCTTGCAAAACGTATTACCTAATGACAAACGTGTATCCAAAGTACAGAGAACTCTTCAGAGTCAACAATCAGACAAAGAGCGGAATAAAAACAAGAGCAGAAGATCTGAACAGACACAGCGGCCACCGAGGACACACAGACAGCAAATAAGCTCAAGGGAAAGACACACACCACATGCCACTACAGAACCGCACATCACATAGTGACAAGTCACTAATCACCTCTTGTTGTCACTGTGGGTCCTGACAGGCACAACAGAACAAAACACTGCCTGGTCCTGCACCATCTGATAATCCTTGCCAGGACTGAGCCAACTGTGGCAGCCACACCGTCAGTCCAGCTCATTGAAGGCCTGCTTCTGCTGGCTGACCCTCCACTTTACACGGAGCGCAACGTTTTTCCTCAAGAGATGGGGGCCTCCTGATAACATGCTTAAAGTACACGAGATGAAGTCTCACCATCCTCACTTCCAAAGAATATTCTAGCTGTGCTTCTTCCAAAATGGATTTCTTCATTGTTCTGGTAGCCCATAGTACAATCAATTTCTGTTGCAAACACCACAATTCAAATACCTAAATTCTTCTTCAGTCTTACTGATTGGCCAGTTTCCTTATTTGTTGCATGAGATGACAAAAACAACAACAAAACCCACCGCTTGGGATGGGTGCACCTCAGTACTCAAAGTGACCTCTTGACTTCCGAACACTTCCAAGAGGTCTTGTGCAGCTTAATGCGATCTATCATTTCACGGACGCAAATTATGGATCCAAGTAAAATGAAATCTTTGACAATTTCAATCTTTTCTGTTTAGCATGTTGCTTATTGGTCTAATTACCTGCTGCTTCCTCAATGTTGAAGCGCAATACACACTCAACGCTGTAACCTCTGCTCTTCATCGGGAAGTGTTGCAGGTCTTCTTCGCTTTCAGCAAGCAAGGTTGTGTCATGTGTACATCAAAAGCTGTAAATGAGCCTCCCTCCAACCCTGATGCCCTGGGTCTTCATTCACTCCAGCTTCTCAGATCGCCTGCTCAGCGTACAGATGAGACAAGTAAGATGTAAGGGTGCAACCCTGGAGCACACCTTTCCTGATTCTAAACCGGGCAGCATCTCTGTGCTCTGGGTACGGATTCCACATCAGTACACTACGTGGTCTGGATTTCCCATTCTTCGAAATGTTATCCTTAACTTATTATGATCTATAAGCTGAATGTCTTTGGATAGTAAAAAAAAACACTAGTAAACAACATCGTAGTATTTTCTCCTTTCCATCCAACATCAGTCATGATGCTGTTCCACATTCCACATTCCTTGATCCACATTTCTTCCTCTGTATCTGGTATAAGTTTCTGGCAGTTTTGTGTTATTGTACTTCTGCAACGATTTTTAAATTATGTCAAAACTTGACTTGCCATGTAATAATAATGATATCATTTGATAAGTTCCTCATTCTGCAGGATCACTTTTCTATAGAATGGGCACAAATAGGTATCTCGTCCAATTGGTTGGCCAGACAACTGTCCCCCAAATCTCTTGGCCTGACCAGTGATCACTTCCATTGTTATATCCATCTGTTTAAGCATCTCAATTGGTATCCCATCAATTCCATGAGTCTTGTTTTCTTTGCCAGTGCAGCTTGAACATCTTTCATCAACACGATCAGTTATTGATTTTATGCTACCTCCTAAAAAGTTGGAGTTTTGTTTTGTTTTTGTACTGTAACTGTGTATTCATTCCTTCCATCTTCTTTTGATACTTCCTGAAACATTTAGTATCTGGTCCACAGATCCTGCAATAATTCAAGCTGAGGCCTGAATTTTTTTCTTCAGTTCTTTCAGTTTGAAGAATACGAAGCATGTTTCTTTTTGGTTTTCTAATTGCAGGTCTTTGCAAAGTAGCCTTTACATTACCACTCAAACATCGGTTTCTGTGATTTTACACTAGGGACCCCGTTCCACCCAGAACCCCTATGGGACCCAGGCAGGATATACAACTGAGTGAACTTGGGCAGCTGGAAGTTATTAAGAAATTAGATGAAGCCTGGTGGCGCAGTGGTTAAGTGCTTAATTTCTGACCAAAGGTGGGCAGTTGCAACCCACCAGCCACTCAGCCTGAGAAAGAGGCACTCTTATTCCACAAAGACTACACAGCCTACTGTGCCCAACAACATTGCTACGAGTTAGAATCCACTCGAGAGCAGTGGGCTTGGTTGTGTTTTGTTTGGGGCTCATGCCTCTTGTGTCCATGTGGGCAGGGGGATGTCCCTGGTGTGGGCAAACCTTCCAGTATATCACGAGAACAGAACGCCAGGTTTTCATGTAACATCATGCAGTCACTGAGACGGGAAGCACTCTGGAGAACAAACTCTACCTTGGGGCAGGTGAGGAATGATGACCCCTGAGCCAGCTCTGTAACCGCCATGCCACGTGTCTAGGCTCCCCAGCCAGCACAGTGACTGCTCACCTAGCAGCAGGCACACTTCAGCTTCATATTATGTTAAGAGAGCATGCACCACAGGATCCAGCTCTTTGGCTACGAGCTGAAGGTTCCTGCTTGCTCTGATCTTTCCCACCTAACACCTGCTTGACTCAACTGGATCACTGCAGTCAAAAATCGCTTCCAATCTGCCCTCATGTCTCCTTTAGGAAAACAAAACCTACATGGAAATAAGCAAGCATGTGCTTGTCAGCTTGTTGCTCCAGTAAAGTTTGTGCAATTTAATGGATGTAACCAGACAGAAGATGATTAGAACAAATTAAAAGCTAACGATCATAACTACACTAATAACCACTGATCATAAAGCCTAATTAGTGTTTCCAGTGGCCTGGCTGGAAGTGCGTGCCCTGGGGGGTTGCCAGCCATCCAGCTCCAGCCCCACTCTGGGGAGACTCCAACCTGCCCCAGATGCATGGCAGGCAGTTCACTGGGTGGTGCTGCTCGATGGCCAGGCTTGGAAACTACAGGGTAGTGTAGTCTAGAAGCCCAGGGTCCTGGGTTTGAATCCTGGGGCCCACAATGCATAGCTCTGATTGTGAGACCATCTCGCCTGTACAGCGGAGTGAGGGCAGCACCACTCTGCAGGGCTGTTTGGTTCTACCTGCCAGGAGCCCAAGCAAGTGGCAGCTGCTATGGCTTTCCCAGTTTAAACAGAAGGAGGCTTGGCGGCACACTGGATTAAGTGGTAGGCTACTAACCGCAAGGTAGGCAGCTTGAACGTACCATCCCCTCGGCAAGAGAAAGTTGAGACAGACCACCTGCGCCTGTAAAGATTTACTGACTCAACAACCCTGTGGGGCAGGTCTACCCTGTCCACCAGGCATGTTGCGAGCTGGGTTCCACAGATGGCAGTGGGCGACATTTTTCCTCCCGTGACTATCACTGATGTAAAAAGGCAGCCTTCCTCTGGGTTTCTGGTATTTATAAAAACAAATTCCTGTGGGCTCCACAGACAAACACTCTGTTGGCCAATAAACTTAGAATAACTACACAATCATTTCTAAAGTGAAGTATGGAAGGTAACAAAAGCCCCTCCAGAACTCGAGGTAGTGTGCTCTTGTTTGTGCATCACACAGAGATACAAATGTTTCCTTTTCTCGCTCTCTCCTGAACAGACATAAATTTAACAAGGGAACACAAAGCAAGAGGGCACAACATAAGCACATCACGGCTCAGAGCTCGATTCTCTTATGGGTATATCAGACCAATAGGCAAAACCCAGAGACCTGCAAAAAAAAAGTTGGAAAAAAATCAACCAGGATGGCGTGCAGACTGCAGCACCTGGCTGGCACTGGGCTCTGTGTGTCTGCAGCGAGCTCCTAGAAGAGGCTGGGGCGCTCGAGGGTGCAAGCGGTGCCAAGCACCAGGCTCGCAGCAGACACAATGGGTCGACAGCCTGCACCCTACTTGGAAAAAAAGCACACAAGCATTAACAGCTGGGCACTGCCAACGCTGACAACCCAGCAGAAATGGGCAAATGCAATCCAGGGGAGAAAATATGATTGTGACAAACCTTGAAAACTAAACCAATGTTGGACCTGTCAAGAAGCCCTGGTGGTGTAGTAGTCACTCGCTGGGCTACAAGGTTGGCAGTCTGAAACCAGTAGCCATTGTGTGGGCGGAAGATGAGCCTTTTACTCCCACACAGTAGAAATCCCAGGACAGCTCTAGGGTCGCTATGAGTCGGCAGCGACTCCCTGGCAGTGAGAGTGTTGACGTGTCAAGCATTTGCCTATTTATATTGCTTCTCCTTCTAAACCTCACAGGGAGGGAGCTACTTCAGAGCCACTTTACAGGTGACAATTTAGGTTCAGAAAGATGAAGTCATTTCCAAAGTGATGTGATTAGAAAGAGGCTTGGCAAGGGCCAGAATTTAGGTTTTCCCTGAACTACTCAGCAAAGACGGAGACAAGACCAGCCCAGGCCAGGGGCACGGACATGGATACACACCCCGTCTCACAGGTCTCCCCTCACAGAAATGTCAACAGGGGGATGTGACTCGACTCTGCCTTCCCCGGTCAGTCATCGTCACCCCAGGTCCCGTCTTTCAGTCTCTGGCACGGAAGGAGACCTCCTTCCTGTTCCGGTCCCACGCAACACTTCCTGAGCCCAACTTCAAGCACAGTGTCTGTGATCCAGTTTTCTTCCAAGCACAGCCCACCTCTTCTTCCGTGTTCAGTAACAGAGGCCAGGGGAATGCAACTGTGACGGCCATACCAAACCACAGGGACGGCTGCAGCCGCCAATCGACGCTGGGTTTCCACGCACAGGGGCGCTCGCCTGCTCCCCCACTGCTGCACTGACACCCCTGGGTGCAGTGGCAGTGGTGGTGGGAAGGAAAGGAGGGCTTGGGTGCCCTCCCGGCTTTGTCCATTCTGCTTCAAGGCTGACTCAGCACGCAGTCAGACTGCAGGGCTCCTGCACGCCCTCGCTTCTTGCAGACAGGACTCAGACATGAAAGTCCCGAGTCAGCCCTGCTTTGCCTCCATGCGTCTGTGACAACAGGGCACCAGCCCAAACACACTGTGACAGGAAGTCAGCTGGTCCTCACTGGCAGTCAATGACAGACGCCCTCAGTCCATGTCCACAGTCTTGCTGTGTGTCCCCCACTCTTGAAGGTGGCAGTACAATAAAATCTAGCGGCCAAATAGACACTCGGGGACTTACAGCAAAAGTTGGATTTGCCTACCTACACGAAAATCATGCAGAGTTCTTCCCAACAGACAGGAGCTCCACAGACTCATTTAAATCTAATCAAAACCACGGGCAACGTCAATTAACCACTGAGAAACCGCTCCCACAAGATATGCTGCATGAACTTCACAAGCGATTTCTTGCCGTCCCCTGAGAGAGCAGATGGAGCGTCCATCAGCCCCAGAGTGCAGACCCGGCTTCTCCGCAGGTGAGAAACACTCACCAAGACACACGTCACAACCCAGAGCAGGCCAGGCTGGGCAGTGAAGCTGAGACACAAAAAGCACATGCAAGTGCCTACACATATATGCATGCATACCTGTGGGCGGACATGAGGAGACTGCAGAGAGCATGTGGAAATAAACATGGAAAATGTGGACTTCAGAGAGTATGTGGAGAATAAAGTGGATAATGGCATTTTCACATGAATGCTGCTTAGTTTTTTTTTTAATTATGAGTTAGGGGGAGGTTACAGAGCAGACCATCCATTTTACAGTCAACAATTCACACACATCGTTTCAGCTCATTGAATGCAGTCCTCTCAATGTAACACCACTTATCCTCCTCCTCCCTGGCTTTTCTTGATTTTGGGAAATGCTGCCCTTTTGATCTTAAATGGCTTTTGATAATTCTAACTTTTGGGGGGTGGGGGAGTCTATTCCAGCCTCGATGGGTGACTGAGAGCCAAATCTTGGGGTTTCTCTGGTCTCTATCGAGCTAGTAAAGCTAGTCCCTTGTATGATTTCGAGTTCTGCCCCACCTTCTTCCCCACTCGACCCAGGACCTTGTCCTGGGGTCCCTTCCAGGAGTTGGTGGTGGTGGCTGGGCACCATCTAGTTCTGGTCTCAGAGTGGTTGGTGGTGACTGATGTTTGTGTGGGGCCATTAGACCTTTGCACTAATTACGTCCATATCATCTGTAGCTTTCCATCAGTCCTTTTCCCTCCAGACAGGGAAGAGACCCACAGCTGCACCTTAGATGGCTGCTCACGAGCTCTGAAGACCCCAATCACTACTCACCCAAGTAGCATGGAGAACATTATTTTTTTTTAAGTTGGCTATGTGCCCATTGACCTTGATGGCCTTGAGCCTGCAGGCCCAGTGACTCATTTCCTCAAGGTGTTTGGTTTTGAGTTTTCATAACTTTTCCCCCTATACGTTCCACCACATATATAAATGCATTTGCAGCACAGGTAAATACACAAATACGTCAAACCTATCTTTATCCATAGGCATATTTCCACTGGCCCTCCCAAATCGATCCGATGTCTACCCATGCCTTTAGTCCTTTAGTTGTGCACCACCACGGTCACAAGATTGTGTACTCAACAGTCTCTGGTACATTTAACTCTTGCGAACTTCCCACTGTCTTACTCTGCCTCCATCACCTTCTTCTGCCAACCTCTCTCTCGTTGCACACGGCTTCCTCTTCTCCAAAGTAACACAGATCTACTCCAGCCAGGGGCCCCTCCCTCCCATCCTTGGCAGCCATCAAAGAATGTTTCCATTAGTATAAAAATCTTTTCTGGTTATAATATTGAACTAAATATTAAATTCAATCAGCATAATGCCCTCCAGGCTCCATGAATGTTTTGCAGCCCTGCATACAGCCACTGAAATGCAGAACCAAACTCAACATAGGTTTAGGGCATCTCAAAGATCGGGGTGCAAACTCACAGCAGGAAATTCCTTGTGTTTTTCAGACTCTCCAGAGAGTGATATTCTACCTGCTCCTTTCCAGCTTGATCACCCGGAACAGCAGGATGTTCTGAGAGAGCAAGCTATCAAACCCCCTTTTGGACACACATCTTCACCTATCAAAACACATCAACAGACATCAACGAAACCTTCCCTTAGACGGCCAGCATCTAGACCAGTGGTTCTCAACCTTCCTCATGCCACGACCCTTTAATACAGTTCCTCATGTTGTGATGACCCCTAACCATAACATTATTTTCTTGCTACTTCATAACTGTAATGTAAAAATCTGCTATGCAGGATGTATTTTCACTGTTAAAAATTGAACATAATTAAAGCAGTGCTAATCACAAAACAATACGTAATTATATATTGTGAAATATTTATGTTTTCTGATGGTTAGGCGGCCCTGTCTGACCCCCAAAGGGGTCGCGACCCGTAAGTTGAGAACTGCTGCTCTTCGGGCATTCTGACATACACCAGCCATGCTCCCAGGAGTGCGGTCCGGTCCGCAGTAAAGAGGAAAGAGCCAAGGCCACAGCTCCGGGCGCCGCATCCAGCATCTGCGTGGGTGCCTCATGAGGGACTCCCACTCAGCCCAGGCTCCCCCTCTACACTCATCCTGAGGCTGTCCTACCCCCCAGCTATTTCTATGGCGGGATTTTTCCACTCTGCAACCCACCTGACACTCAATCCATCAAGTTCCACACCTTTTCAGAGATGCACTTCCCCATTCAACACCCAGTGGCAGGGACACCAGGTGGCACCCAGAAAAACTGGACACCTACCTCCATGGGGGGCTCACTCTTTGCCAACGCTATCCGCGCCCTTTGCAAGGAGCCGTCCATTAGCTTGTGCAGCCTGAGAATGAGCTTCCGGAGGCCCATCTGCTTCAGGGCCTTGTCCACAAAGGGTCTGTAGATAGAGGTCCGACAGTGCCGGCTGAAGCTTGCCTCTGCACTGCAGTCTGGAGCCCCCCAGCCTACCGACTCCTCTTCAGACTCCCGCCGGGCAAGCTTCTTTGGCACGCCGTCCTGGGGGTGCCCGTCAACACTGTTCTCAGGGGGCTGCCTGATCTCTTGTCTGCTCCGGGCAGGGAGGCGCTCGCCTTCGCTCTCCTCAGCACTGCTGTTCAGCTCGTCCAGCTCGCCCTCCAGGTCAGCTCCCTCGTCCTCTGCTTCGGGGCCCCTGGATGGTCGAGGAGAAGGGATTTCAAACACTGGCCAGCCAATGTCGGATAAGTTCTTGAT
The DNA here is from genome assembly GCF_000313985.2 of Echinops telfairi. Lineage (NCBI taxonomy): Eukaryota > Metazoa > Chordata > Mammalia > Afrosoricida > Tenrecidae > Echinops > Echinops telfairi. The sequence goes on from NW_022107431.1 coordinate 7,410,947, forward strand.
GCCCAAAACCGTGCCCATTATCCTTAGCTTCTGATTCAGGTCTTTCGTGATGTTCAACCACAGACAGAGAGCCTGCACCCTGTCCTGGAAGTCCTTGGCAGCATATTTCTCATAGTCCTTCTGAAGAGCATGCAGCGATGGATAAAGGGCCTCTATGTACTCGAGCAGCTCCATGATCCGTTTGACCTGCTCAAACGAGACCCTCTGGCGCTGGAGATGCTCATGGTAAGTGGAGCAATCCCCCAACCGCGCGTGCCGAGGGCCGCTGCACTGCCCCTCCGAGGGGGTGCCATTGAAGCCGGCTTGCACGAAGGCACAGTTCCCGTAGTTCACTTTGAACGTCAGGATCTCGCTGATGATGTCGGGGATAGCCTGGCGGGCCGTGTACAGGAAGAGATCCTGGTCGTTGATGGTGCGCCCCGCGTGCCAAGCCTGCAACTCCAGCCAGATCAGCTCGTTCGATCGGTTGAACCAGAAGGTGGAGGTACTCTCATGCCCTCTCTGCTCCCTGTCCTTCTTCTTGGAGACTGAGGTAAGCTTCAGAAGGAGCCGCAACGTCTCAAAGAACTTCAGGCGGTCGGCTGGGCAGTCCGTGCGTGACGTCTGGCGGGTGGGCCTGGCAATGGGCATGGGCACAGAGAGCGGTAGCTTGGCGTTGCTGCAGCCCAGGCTGAGGTAAGGCTTGTGCAGGTCCACGTCTTGGATGGGCTTTTTGGGCAGAGAGTTGCCCACGGAGTCGAGCATGAACGAGCACTGGGCGTGTTTCTTATGATCGCGCTCCGTTGTCCGGAGGGTCGCTCGGGTCTTTTTCTCATGCTTGTAGCTGTGGTCGTCCACACTCTCCACTGCCTTCCCAGGCTCCCTGTGGGCAGGCTGGCTGAGCACACTCATTTTTTCTGTTAGGAAAAGAAACAAAGCGTGATGTCACTCTACGGCATGAAGTTACTCTGAAGAGTCTCATGAAAACTAGCGTGCACGTGGCACGTTTATTTGCAAGCTGTCTTGAGGGACACAAAAGACCAGATTCTGAAAATTAAGTGGAGCAAAAAAGAGATGTAACATTTCCCCTTGCATCAAGAACAAAATCCCTGCTATATCCCTTATATGAGGGTACCCAAAACACCTGGACTTATGCCCAGCAGGGCGCAGCTTTCACTGCATGCACTTGTCCTGCGATGGGAGCACCAAGCAACTCGCTCTGAGGTAGCACATGCCGGGGCTTCACCTGGGAAGGTTCTCTCTGGTCACAGTGAATTATTTCGTAAAAGCAGTTTTGCTTGAACCTCGTTTTTTGTGATGGCTGACTTAAGAACAGCATGTGGCTTTGAAATCTTGTTTTCTGCTCAGGAAAAATGCCGCAGAGAATTATTGTGATATTGAATACAGCTTACAAGGAGCGTTATGGGAAAAACTGAAGTGTATGAGTAGTTTTCTCGTTTCAAAAAAGATGAAACGTCGACCTCGTTCTGGATGTCTGTCAACGTCCCAAACAGACAAAAAGGTTGACTTGCAGTGCATTTGGCTTCATTGCATCAGATCTGTTAATCAAGCTTTCTATTTAGAGGTTCTGAAAAGATTCCTTAACAGTGTGTGACAAAAAAAGGCCTGATTTGTGGCAGACGGGGACTGGTTTTGCCACCACAACGATGTGCCCACTCACGCAGCCATTTCAGTGTGCCAGTTTGGGGCAAAAAACAGCATGCTTCTCTTGTCTCACACACCAAACTCACCTAACCTGGCTCCAGGCAACTTCTTTTTGTTTCCGCAAACGCAGAGGGGCATGAAAGGACAGCGATTTGACAACGTAGAAAAGGTGCAGAAAAAAAACGAGGGAGGTGCTGTCAGCCATCCAAAGAGATGAGTTTGAAAAATGTTTCCAAGAATGGAATCACTGATCTGACAAATGTAGTAAGTGCAATGGGGAGTACTGTGAAGATGACAAGGTTGTTTTGTAAAAAAATTTAAACAACATAGCTTTAAAAACATTCCATTTGGGGGGTACTCCCTAGTATTCCCCACTATTCGTCCCTAATATTAGCTGTGCACCTCTACACTACAAATCGTAGCTCCCATGGAACCCAATATGAGCAATCACCTAGAACTCAAGAAGGGAGCGAGACAGAAGTCTGGTACGCCTGAGAAGCCCTGGCGACACCACAGTAAAGCACGGAGAAGCAGCCTGGTCGAGTGTAACAATAAGCGCAGAGACCACTACGCAGATGCAGGAGCCCAGGGGCACACCCGTTCGGCCCAGGTCAACTCTTTTTTTTTCCTAATTATTATTTTTATAAATCATTTCATTTGGGAGCTCTTATATAACAATCCACACATCAATTGTAACAAGCACAATTGTACATATGGTGCCATCATCATTTACAAAACATTTTCTTTCTACTTAAGCTCTTGCTATCATCTCCTCTTTTTTCTCCTCCCTCCCCCACCGTCCCTCATGACCCTGATAATTTATGAATTGTTTTACTTCCACATTTTACTCCGTTCACTGTTTCCCTTCATCCACGCTCCCGCCGTTCCTTCCCCAGGGCAGGGAGGGTGTATGTTGGTCACTGCGATCAGTCCTCCCCCTTTCTCTCCCTTCTCCCCCACATCTTCCCCTACCCTCATAGTATCATTGCTCTCAGTATTGGTCCTGAGGAGGTTATTTATCTATCTTGGATCCTGTGTGTTGAGCTCTCTTATCTGTACCAGTGTACATGCTCTGGTCTGGCCAGATTTGTAAGACAGACTGGGGTCATGATAATGGCGGGGAGGAAGCATTAAAGAACTAAAGGAATGTTGTGTTTTGTAGGTGCCATACTGCACCCTGGTTGGCTCAACCCCTTGTGACCCTTCTGCGAGGGGATGTCCAATTGTCTACAGATGGGCTTTGGGTCTCCAGTCTGAGCCCCCTCATTTGCATCAAAATGGTTTTTTGTTTTAGGTCTTCTGATGCCTGATACCTGATCCCATCAACACCTCGTGATCACACAGGCCAGTGTGCTCCATCCATGTGGGCTTTGTTGCTTCCCTGCTAGATAGTCGCTTATTTAACTTCAAGCCTTTAAGACCCAAGACACTCTATCTTGTAACAGCTAGGTACCACCAGCTTTCTTCACAACATTAGCTTATGCACCCATTTTGTCTTCAGCAATGATGTCAGAAATGTGAGCATCACAGAATGCCAGGTTATTAGAACAAAGTCTTCTTACATTGATGGAGAACTTGAGTAGAGGCCCAATGTCTGTCTGCTACCTTAATATATAACCTAAAAATATATGTGCATGGACTATATCACTATCGTTACATATTAATATATTTACATATGCACATGCCTCTGCTTATACCTCCTTCAATGTCTTTGCCCCCTACTTTCCTCTATTTCCTTTGACTTTCCTCCTGTCCCAGTATCATGTTTGAGGGTCAACTGTTTCTTGACAAATGTGCTAAGAAACAAATTCAAAATGGATTTAAGAACCTAAATGTACAAACTAAAATTCACAGAAGAAAATATAAGGGCGGTGCTGTTGAGCCTAGCTTTTAACAATTAATTAATATAATAACAAAAGCACCAAAAAAGTACAAATAATAGAAAATGACAAGATAAATAGAACCTTATAAAAACTAATGACTTGTGTTTGCCAAAAGACCTTACCAACACAAGTATAAAGACAAGCGAGTAACTGGGATGATGTATTTGGAAACTATACTTCTGACAACAATTTATTAACTAAGACATACGTATATAAAGCTTCTGACACTGTAACTCTTTACGGGAGTAGAAAGCCTCATCTTTCTCCCAAAGGAGTGGCTGCTGGTTCCAACCACTGGCCTTGCAGTGAGGAGCCCGACACATTCAATGGTGTGATTCAGAAAGACTTTGCTTGGAGAGAAAACAATTCACACATTCTTATTTCCCAGGAAAACTTTTAAAACACAGCTGACCAATTAATTCTAAAAAAAAGGTCTTCAAATAACTGAGGAGATCGTGTGTGACTGAGTCACATGCAAATCTGAAACATGGGTCTTCCTGACCCAGTGTTCAGGTCATAGCATAAATGCCGCCAGTCCCCAAAGCCTTCCTAAAACCCAGGTCTCTCAATAATTCCCCACCACCCAGTGTACTATGTGCTCCTGTACAGCTCACCTTGAATTGTGTTGTACTTCCTGGTCATCTGTGTGCCTCCTGAGACGTAGGACCCTCCACACTGCTCACACCATGTAGTGTGGTTACTTCCTGCTAGTGTGCTTCTTGTGAGAGAGAAGCCCCTCCATGCTGCTCACATTGTGTTGTGTTTGTTACACTTCCTCCCTATCTGTGTGCCTCCTGTGAGAAACTAGATCCCCTACACCACTTACACCACGTAGTGTTGTACTTCGTGTTGACCTGTGTACTTCCTGTGGGGGTGGGACCCTCCTTTCTGCTCACACAGCATCACCACAGGAGCAGAAAGCCTCATCTTTGGTCCATGGAGTGGTTGGTGGGTTTGAACTGCCAACCTTAGAGTTAGTAGTCCAATGCTTACCTGGCAGTGCCACTTGGCCTCCTAACACCATGTATCTTATTCATCATCTACACCAGTGCATTTGGGACTGTGGATTCTCACCCAGATTCTGGTCAATGGAAAGGATGAAAGAGAAATGAGGGAAGGAAGGAGGGAGGAAAAGGAGAGCCAAGTGGCAGAAGAAAGGCAAGGAACAAGGGCAGACAGAAAGCAGCATGGACGGAAGAACGGACCTAACTGAGAGTGCTCTCTGCTGGCCAAAGACACCGTGGAGACAAAGAAAAGGAGTTGGAAGAAACTGCCCAGAAGCGTGTACTCCTAGCAGAGTGGAGCCAGGCTGGAGTCCCAGCTCCAGAATTTGTGAGTGACAGGACTTAAAACCATCATTTATTCTAAGTCTCACAGTCCTGAAGAGGGGGACACTGATATTAATACGGATGCATGACATGATTTACTTCAGTACTTGAAGGCTAGAAAGGAGTGAAAACAAGCATCTTTTGCTTATGACAGGGCAATGGCTAATGCTTCCCAGTCCCACAGCCCTCACTAGAGCATCCAAGGCAGGGCTTTCCTTTACAGGCAGAGAGGCGGTGCCGAGTCTGCTCCTGGGAGAGGCCGTGTTGGTGGGGCGGGATTCCATGTCGCCTGCTGACCGAGCCTGTGCTCCTTCCTGCCCCCATGCTGTCCTGAGGGCCAGTATACATGTAAGAACCATCATGCCATCACAAATACCACAGTATGGACACATCTGTGGCCCACCTGGCCACCGTGGATGCTTCGTCGGTACCTTTCCTCAGTATTTATGAACAAGAATTCTGGCGTGAAATCATGCACCAGGTGTCAAGCATGTTAAACTACATTCAAGCATCTGGCCTTACAAGAAGTTGCTTTAACATGACAAGCCTCGATTTCATAATCTATAAAATGGGTGAAGTGTCCTCAATTCTTCTAAAATGTTACAGACCAACAATTAAAAGCGAGGGGTGGGGGGGCGACTTGGCACCTTTCCTCTTACCACACATAGCAAACTTCAACTAGCCTTCTATCACTGGTTCAGTAGAGGCTCCTACCACTGAGGTGTTTCTGTGACAAAAAGGGGAAGAAAGGTTGTAAAGATGATACACTGCAATACTGTTTCAGAAGACCAAGGGATTATCCTACTAAAAATAAAGCTTAAAAAATGATCTTCACAGGGAAAGGAAGACTCCTGACCACATAGGAATCATTCTTTGAATAAGATTTCCCTCAAGAAGATGATGACAAGATTGAAGAAAGTGGTGATGATTGTACAACTCTTCTTGATGTGACTGTATGAGTGAATTGTACAATATGTGGATTATATGTCAATAAACTGTGGGGGGGGTGGGGAATAACTAGAGTATAGCCATTTCTCTTGTACTCCCTCTCCTTTCCAGAGGAAGGGATATTACAGAGACCCAAGGTGAACAAGTTGGCAGCCAGAGAAGGAGCAACACTAGAGAAATGTGAGGAGAGGATCCAGAAACTCAAGGACTCAGGGTGACCCCACAGAAATGAGCAGAACTGCCCCATGGGGCCCCCCAAGGCTATGATCTTTCCGGAAGTAGATTACCACATCTGTCTTCCATGGAATGGCTGCTGGGTTCAAACACTGGACCTTTGGGTTCACAGCAGAGCACTTAACCACTGTGCCACCAGGGCGCTGGGAGAACATATAACAGGGGAGGTGGGTAGACTTAAAAAAGGAAATCCGTCAACTGCCAAGTTCAAGCCCAGGCTGCTCCACAGACAGGGAACATCTAAAGCCCAAAGGCTTCGTGAGCTGTGCTTCCACGCCGATGTTGGTCCAACTGGTAGGCGGGCTGAGCTGCTGAGAATGAAAATGACTGGGGCGGAGCCTCTCAGGAGGATGGGTTACTAACACCAGGGAAAGGCAGTCAAGGGGCCCTTGAGTGGTTAGAAGGCAGGGGTCCCTCTCGTACCAGTGCTGCGGAAGGAAACAGAGCCTGGGTACCAAGCACAGTGTCCCCAGCAAGGAGGACGGAGGCAGTCAGGCTAGGGAGGCCTGAGGGAGGCAGCCTCCCCCCGGGTCTCCCAAAATGCCCAGCTCCTCAGTTCTGGGCAGACGGACTCTAGGGCATCTGACCTACTAGAGTGAGGTAATAAAGCCTGGCTACTGTGCCCCTATCACCAAGAGCGACTGGAATCCCCAATCCCAATGGCAGGAGCGATGGCGCTCTCCTTCATGATCAATACGGACAAATGGAAAAGACAACAGAATTTTCCAAAAAAAACCCTTTTGAAGCCCCCTTCACACTGCAGAAAGATCAAATTTAAAATACAAGGATCAATGGATAATTAGATGTCACAAAAAGATGATGTAAAGACAGTGCGTGGCCTCACCCTTCAAGTTGGCCCGGCTGGACGGCTTTCCAACACTGTTCCTCTGGTGTTTGGCTGACATCCGTTTCATCTGCCGCGGTGTGCTGGGGGGTGAGGTGCCATACAGAGTCTCGGCATTGGTCTCATCTGAAAAGTCTTCCAGGTCAGATTCAGAATTCTTGCCAGGCGTGCCTTCCAATGGGCACTCTTGCCTAAGGAGGACAAGTCGTAGAGAAAGTACTCAGTAACATGTAAGTTCATATGCAAATGACTTACCGTTGGTGTTGAGAGCTCTTGTACAGCGACTCTATACTGGCATCTACATGGAGACTTCACTCACAGGGGGAAGAGAAGAGGGGGCGGGCATAGCACTGGCCCGCGTTTTCCCACCAGCAGTCAGGAGTGCCCCCAAGGTACTTAGGACAGGCAGGTTCTTAATCCTGTTTATAGAACTGTTTCTAATAGAAGTGAAATTTAAACCTCAGAACTTTTTATTTGAAATAAAAAGATCAAAGAACTGGAAGATACAAATCAGACAGACAGACCGACCAAGCTGCTGAGCGGATGAGCCCGACCCTGCCCTGACCCGCAGGGCTGCTCCACCTCTTGGCAGCACAGGGGAACAGGAACAGAAGGGGCCCCACCACCAGGCAGCGCCCCAAGGAGCCCACTAAGCCCATGGCTCCCCATCCTCTGATGAGCGTCACAGTGCAGAATTCAAATGGGAGGGGGTGGGGGTGGCGAGGGAGGGCCCACAGTAGACAGAAGGATGAGCCCATGCTCTTCCCAAGGCAAGGCCTCATCAAAGGAAACACCGTGGCTGAGCCTCCATCCTCAGCCAGCCTCTCGCTCTGCGTTGGTAACACTAACGAAGCTAACTGTCCTGCTACTACCCAAAACAAACACAATCCCCAAAGAACGAACTAGGGAGTCCACAATAAAATCTCTTCCAAGAGTGGATCACCACGGTCTACCCCATTCTAAATATTCATGAAAAAGATTCATCAGGCCTTACACGACTAAGTGCATACTCGATCTGAGATATAATCGGACTTTGTCCTTGCGAATGCATCTTGGTATAAAATCAACACTGTCAGAATCAAGGGGTTAAAAAAAAGGAAGTCCATTCCACCATTGGGGTGTCCAAAAGTTCTCTGCAAGCAGATGCTTTATAAAAGTGCATGGTGTCATGCCGACTGACTTTGACCAGATTCTGAAACTTTCTTTCTTTTTAAATCACTTTATTGGGGGCTCTTACAGCTCTCATCACAATCCATACATCCATCCATTGTGTCAAGCACATTTGTACATATGTTGCCATCATTTTCAAAACATTTTCCTTCTACTTGAGCCCTTGGTATTAGCTCATTTTCCCCCTCCCTCCCTCACTAACCCTTGATAATTTATAACGATTTTTTTTATGTCTTACACCAATTGCTATTTCCCTTCACCCACTTTTCTGTTGTTCATCCCCCTGGGCAGGGGGGATTATATGTCAATCATTGGGATCGGTTCCCCCTTTCTCCCCCCACCTTCCCCCGACCCTCCTGTTATCGCTGCTCTCATTATTGGTCCTGAGGTGTTTATCTGTCCTGGATTACCTGTGCTTCGAACTCATTTCTGTACCAGTGTCCATGCTGTGGTCTAGCCGGATTTGTAAGGCAGAACTGGGGTCATGAGAGTTGGGCTGCTAAATTCCTTTCAATGGTATACTAACTTTGTAAAACTAGATTGTTGGCATGTGGTATCATAAAAAAATGAGCGTGAAATAAAAAACAAAAACCAACTCACTGCCACTGAGTCGATTCTGACCGAGGGCAACACTGTGGGGCAGAGTAGAGCTACCACTGTGAGTCTCTGAGACAGAGACTTCCCCACAACAGAGAGGCTCCTCGTCCTCCTGTGGAGCGGCTAGTTTCTGGCTATAGCCTTGCAGTCGGCAGCCCCAGGGGAGCCCACCACGCCATCCGTAAGTAAAAACCAACCCAACCCTGGGATCCCATCTAAGGCCAAGGTTTGAGAGACTGTGCAGTGGCTAGTGGGATGCACACATCCCATCACTAAGTAACTGTAGTTATATCAGAATGAAATAAAACATCTTGTGTTTATTATTCTGATTTTCTTAAATCAGAAGAGAGACAACTGCCTGCAGGCTGGCGGGAGGTGAGCAAGAGGAGATTTGTCAGCTGCTCCTTTGTGCATGTGATGAGTACTCGGCAGAATGTAGAAACAACGTCATGTTAACACGGGGTAAAGTCCGAAAGACCTGCCACTACTGGGGCTTTCAAATCACGCACGCACGGGTTCTTTCCACACAAAATGTGTTTATTAAACATGTCTCTGCAACTAGAGGCTGGCTGCGGCCAAGTTCGTGCCTTAACGCACACCTTCGTCTCTTTAGGGTGCCTTCAGAAAATAAGCATCTATTTTTGGGGCTGTGGGAAAAAATGAGGAGGTCGGAGTTCACAGCCAATTTCTAACAAAATCAAAGTGGACACCTTCTCAAATCATTGAGGCCTTGTGCCAAGTTTACTGGAATGCTGCCTCAGATTAAAAACAAGTTTTCAGATGGATCTGTTGTCTTATGGAAAGTTGGGAGATGAGTCCAGAGGGGAGAGACCGTCACCCTCAACGGAGGAAGAAACGACCTGAAGTCCAGAAACGGGTGGAAGACTTCAGAACTGCCTCTGAGGAGGCAGCTGTTGACATCGGGGTCTCATGTGGTTCGGCAATTTCGATATGAAGCGCAGATCTGGGTCTCAGCAAGCTTTACACATAGCTCAGCTCACTCCAAGAACCCATCTGTCCATCAGTCGTTGAAGAGTGACATGAACGGAGACAATGTTATGGACAAATAAAAACCACGGACAAATCTTGAACTTACTAATATGATCCAAAAGTCCAACCAAAACACTGGCTTCCAAGGGGGTCTGCTGGGCCCGTTCAATTCAAGAAAAAGAGGTCAGCTCGGAAGGCTATGGTTATAGGTACTCGGCTAGTTATAGAAGACTGCTAGCTACCTGGCCAACCGACTGGAAGAGATTCATATTTGTACCCAAGGCAAAGAACGGTGATGCAGCAGAATGCAGAAATCATCGAGCAATATCATTAATATCACATGTAAATAAAATTCTGCTGAAGATCATTCAACAACGGTTGCAGCAGTCCACTGGCGGGGAGTTTCCCAGAAATTCAAGTCAGATTCAGAGGAGGACATGCAACATATGATGTCAGAAAGCTCTTGGATGAAAGCAGAGAACGCCGGAAAGATGTGTACTTCTGTGTTACAGACCATGCAAAGGCATTCAACGATATGGATCATAACCAACTATGGACAGCTGTGGTCATCACATGGAACTTGGTCACGGATCCTGAGGCAGTCGTGAGAGCAGAACCCGGGAACACTGCGTGGTTTGAAGTCAGGAAAGAAGTGCGTCAGGATTTATTCTCTCACCATACCTACCAGTCTGTATGCGGAGCAAATCAGCAGAGAAGCTGGTTCATATGCAGAAGAAGGTGGCATCAGGACTGGAGGAATGACACAACCTCGTTTGCTCAACGTGAGGAGGACTTGAAGCACTTGCTGGTGAAGATCAAGGAATGCGGCCTTCGGTAAGGATGACAGCTCAATGTAAAGAAGACTAAAACCCTCACAACTGGATCAACAGGTAACACCATTGTGGTAGTTACATACTCTGGTGTCAATTTGAGAGGATTACAAGTGAAGGGGTGGAGACTGGCCTGTCAATCAAGATACAACCAATGAGACCTCTGGGTGGGCATGGCCTTCTCCTGAGAATTCTGGGAACTCCTGTTTTACCTCCTTGGAAGCGGGAGACACCTCTCTCTCTCCACTCACTTCCTCGGAGACATCCCTGAAAAGCCACATGGACCTACCCTGATGCAGCCCTGGGAACTGCAGGAGCCACATGGAGACCCTGCCAGAGTTGAGATGCTTCTACCGCCACTGACTTTGCACCCACTGGCCTGTGACCTTCCGGCATTTGGCATCATTGCATGTGTTGCATGAGTCTGAAGAGGACTTCGTAGATTGGTATAGGACATATGGGCTAATATCGGACTTATGGACTTGATCTGGACTGGGCTATTTTCTCCACACTTGATCTTAGCCAAAAGGCCAAGAAGCGATGGGATATTTTCTCAATATTCAACTGCTCTTGTATATAAACCTTTCTTATTCACATACGAGTCCATGAATTTGTTTCTCTAGTCTACTCAGACTAACACAGTCACGATAAACAGAGTTGTCAAGGATTTCATTTTGCTTGGACCCACAATCAATGCTCATGAAAGGAGCATTCAGGGAATCAGCTGCTGCACTGCACCGGGCAACGCTGCTGCACGCAACTTCTTGGAAGTGTTGAGTAGTGAGGACGTCACGCTGAGGACTAAGGTGTGCTTCATCTAGGCCAGGGTATTTTCAATGACCTCAGTGCACACGAAGTTGGATACTGAGTAAAGAAGACCTAAAAAGAGTGGATGAACTTGAATTATGGCGCTAGAGAAGAATATGGACAGTGCTATGGACTGCCAGAAGTGTTCCTCAGAAAAAAAAACACATCTATTAAAATGTTAATTGTGTTATCTCTGAGCAATGGGAGGCTACACTCATTTTTTTCCTTTGAATGTGTGTTGTTTCAAAGTTTCTATAATAGACATATATGGCTTTTATCATTTAAAAAAGTTTTTAACTATGAAAAAGAATAAGGCTGGAGATTTACATAGATTTACAATGCTAATAAGACAAAAAGTGATTTTTTTTAAAAAAATCAGGTAATGCGGCCCCACACATGTGCAACCAATAAAAACATACAACTTATATGCCTAAAAGTGAACTAACTCAAGCCATGATCAAATTCAGAAATGCTTCAGATTCCCGTCACCTTAGACCTCCTACATGTACTACTCAAGGACCATAAAGCAAGATAACAAATAACACAGTTCAGAGATTAGCCTGAAACTTCTCATACCCATTTCTGTTATGCTCACTGCCACACAGCTGAGCTGGGTGACTGGGGTGCATGGCCTTAGAGTGCATGGCCATAAAGGCCAAGGTCACTTGTTCCATTTCCACCTGGTTGTTTGTAATGCTTCAGTGGAAAACGGGATAGGCCTGGTGTCCCTGGGTGGCAGAAATGGGTGCCATGATCGACTGCTAACCAGAAGGCTCCAAGTAGGAGTCCACCCAGAGGCACCTCTGAAAGCCCAAGAAAGCACAGGTCAATCTGGGCCACACAGGACTGCCAGGAATCAGAACCAGCTCGACAGCAGGTGGTGCTTTAGCAGAGACTGGTCAGGACGACTCACCAGGCGTTCTGGTGTGATGAGTCTTAGTTCAAATGCTGGATCTAGGAGCCTCAGAGGAATGACTGCAAACCTCCACGCTGCACAGCTGCAAGCCAGGATCATAAAAACTTGGACTCCACATCTACGAGGATCAAGTCCAATCGTGCATCGCTGGTGAGCCATGATTAAGTGCGAGGCTTGAACCTATCACCAGCTTTTCAGTGGCAGAAAGACAGGACGGGCTGCTGTGTCCAGCAGGGTTCTTCTGAACTGGGATCAGCTCGCCAGCAGAGAGGGTTTGAGGCAGCTCCCTGAATGAGATGATTTTTGCGCATCAGAGCCCTTGGAAGCCCCTGTGCTCCCTTCCTCATCAGCTTAGCGATCTGGGAGTGTGGGAGTGCCGGGGAGTGCCCCCCCTCCCCCATCCTGTGCTCAGCACCGTGCTTCCTGCAAACCTTGCACATCCAGTACGAGCAGGTTTTGACTTCTCTGTAATCACTCCACTAATATGCTCAAAGCCAGTGGGAAGGAAGTACTGTGGGTCTTCCAACGTTCCTATCTCCAATGGCTTCGAGCACAGTGCACACGATACTCCGTGTTTCCCACCACCACAATGCCATGCCCATGGAAATCAGTAGGAACCGGTGGCACAAAGGCTTAGGGGGCTAAAACACACAGGCCAGACAGGAGGAGCCCCAGCTGCAGAGCACGGAGACAAAGAGGAAATGTAGAACAAAAACTCTCAACACACAACTATGCAGGTGACAAGGGCATGTGACCTGAGGGCCCCCCGTCCTTGTGGCCAAGTTTGGGAAAGGTATTAATTAACCAACGGTCATCTGTTTCTTCTTGTCTTGGGGTCAAGTGTGGCCCATGAGTCCACTGGGCTGCCTGTTTCCATGCGTCTTCAATTTTCTTCACTCTTCTTTGCTGCGCGCGGACCAATGGGTGCCCCTCAAATGGCTGCTCACAAGCTTTTAAGACCCCACCCAGGTCGGAGGTCGAACGTGGGTTCTGTCATACTGATTAGCCTTGGAGACTCCCAGGACTACGGTCCTGCTGAGTAGTAACAGTCTTGAAGTGACACACCAGTCAGTGTGTCATGAGTCATACCCAAGGTCGTCTGACTCCAATGCTTGTGCCGTTAGACACCTTGCTGCGCTGCAGTTCCTCACTGGAAACGCCATCTCAGGATGGCTCTCAGGAGGCTGCTGTTGGTATCTCTGGTTTTCTAATCTGCCTACATCAATTGTACCCAAAGCCCTCTTAAGTCTGCATACCTTCACACGGACACACTAAAATTACTATGGACCTCAAAGTGTTTCCAGATTATTGAATTATTCTAGCAGCATATATCAGGAAACCCCATGAAGTGTGAATGTAGGACAGATGAATACTTCATAAACATTATCTATGAAGTACAGATGAATACGGATGAGGTATAGATGAATACTTCATAGTTTAAAATATGGTGATGTGTAGTGTGAACTACTTTCTCCATTTTTAATCATCGTACGTCACGGAAAACGAGGGAGAAATAAATATGCCACGTGGTGCTGCCAGTCACTGCATTTATTAAATGCACGTAACTGGTAATGTGTATATAATTAGTTATATATCATTACATTTTCGTATACAGCTATAATTAAAGAAATCAAATGCCTCTATTTTAAAACACATTTTAAGACAAGCATTACACACCAGTGAAGCTACGCAGCTAATACTTCCCTCGGGTTTTCCTTAGTCAAGATGGCAATTCACAGTGGTTGGAAAGGGTCTTGATTTGCACGGCATCTAAGTAACTTAGTAACTCTATGATATGCCAGCACAAAGCCCAATACTATTTAAGGAAATAGAAAAGGTCTACAGTCTAATAAATAAAATGTGCCATGTCTGCCATCCTATCGAAAACTGCCAAAGAAGCAAGAGAACTTTTTCCAAACCAGGAAAAAAGAGCACTTGGATGGAAACTGACAAGACGTAACACAAATAGAACGGAGAGAGATGAGAAATGTATCTGGAATCAGAAATACTCTGCATGGGCTTATTAGACAGAGAACGAGAAGGTCAGGCAAGTTGACCGTGTAGCAGAAGAAACGGCCCACAAAAAAGCAGAGATGAAAAGACTAAGGTGGAAGGGGCAGAGCAAGGCAGCAGATGAACAAAACCCAAACACCCCCAGGAACCTGGGGGACAACATCAGGTAGCTGAACACGTTCATGTACTATTGGAGTTCTACAAGAGACAGGGCGGCCGGGGGGAGTGCATGCAGAAAATAACTGATGAAATAGGGCTCAAAACTTTCTCAAGTTGAAGGACACCCTAAGCCTCTGCAGACCACACCTCAGTGAACCCCCAGCTGAAGAAGCACTCCGGTGCATACATAACCAAGCTGTTGAAAACCAATGAGGAAGACAACAGGAGGGACGCATCCCTGGAAATGGACATCATGCTTAATAAAAAGAAAAACCCTCCAAAAGAGACTGACACCGTTGCTGCCACATGGGCCCAAACACCGGAACAGTTGTGAGGAAGTGTGTTGGTGTACTGGACATAGGGTTGCTATGAGTCAGAACTGACCAGCTGGCACCTAACAACGACAAGAGAAGCCCTGATGCGGATTGTTTGGTTTTGGTAACAACAAAGTGATAAAGACAAAAATCCTAAAATCAGCCAAGGAGAAAAGGAAAACTGGAAAAACAGATACTCGTGGCAAGCTCGAGAACCTGTATTATAGCAGCCACGAAGCACACGCACCCAAGCCCTCGCTCAGTACTGGCTCCTGTGATGAGCACTCTGCAGTGTGGCCCGTCCATCGGGATGCCCCGGGGACTCTGGGCCAAGGAAACCAGTGAGGGAGACAGGAGCGCCTCTGAAGCACCTGCCTTGGGCTTGGAGATGGTCAGGGTAAGGCGGCTTTCTGGTGCCAACATCTAAACAGTCAAGCAAATCACATCGCGTTCTGTTGACAGGAGAATTTGTTGAAACCCTGTCTGCTTGATACCAGAATCTGGTCTAAGGGAGAACTCAGAAACCTAACTCACTGCCACTGGTTCCAGTCTGACTCACGGCGCCCCCGTGGGCTTCCCAGACTGTCACTCTTGACCGGAGGAGAAAGCCTCATCCTTCTCTCAGGTCTACAAAAAGAAGGTCTTGAGATTAATCCGTGGGGTGGGGAGGAGGTTGGTATCATTTTCAATGAAAAATGTGTGACAGAAAGTAGCATTTTAAGAAACTCACTGTAGCATGGGGCTGAACAATTCTGTACTGACACAATGGCACCTAAAATACCACATCTGTAAAGTAGGGTGGAGTCAGATTCAAAAATCTCTGAAACATGTCGTTCTGCAAAAAACCATTCAAATGAAAAGAGCTTCATTTAATGTTCTTCAGTCAATTCTTAAAAGGGTGTCTTATTCACTGACTTGTATGGGAGTTTTTCTACCCTCACCCCCTCTGCTCCCCATTATCCTGGCTGGGTTGGGTCATAACTAAGGGGCATCTATCACAGACATCTAGCCTGCCATGGAAAGAGCCCTAGTGGTGCGGTGAATGAGATGCTGGGCCAGCCAACACCCCCTCCTCTGTGGAGCAGTGCTACCCTGTCCTACTGGGTCTCTAGGAGCCAGGGTGGTTTCTGCTACTGAGAGAGTGGGGAGAGCAAGGTATGCAGGGGGGATGCATTTGTGGCTGTTCCTAAGGAATAGGCAGCACTTGCTCGGTCTGCAGTATAAATGAACGGCCACTAGCAGAAGCTTGAGGGTGCATGGCGGGCTCCAATAGTGCAAGAGCAATAGTAAGTCGGCTGACTTTTATGCTCAGTCTACAGGTGGATCTATCAATTGGCCTCAGGTGAGCCAGCAAGCCTCAAGCTTACCCTACTTTCACTATCTCCCCCAGCCTGGGTGCAGAGCAGAGAACCTTACAAACCCAACTACTCTGGGTTACTTTTCAAGCTGGTCACTCAGCCTTTCATTCCCTAATATCAAAGTTTTCCTACAGGGCGGATTAGGAATAAATAGAACCCCCCCCCCACCCGGCCACCCCCACATACACTGGCGCCCCAGCTCCTGGGCAGGCCCGTCTGTGCTCTTCACGGCTCTCCCCAGAGGCTGAACCAGTGCCACCATACATGCGAGACACAGTGGGGGTCCTGTGACGGCTCTGCGGTGACACACGAGGCTCAGTCACAGTTTGCTGTGGCACAGAGTGGTGGTTAGAGGACTACCGGCATGGAAGCATGACGGTTTCTGACAAGGTGACTTCAGCACTACTGTCACCCTGGCTGCCAAGACAGTCATCTACTGACCAAGCCAGTGGCCACAAGCTGCACCATAGGACAGATGTTTTGGGACAGGTGAACATGGGTGGCTATCCTGTCTCGAAGCTAATTCGTCAGAAAATAAACGTTGACCAAATTATCACAAGTTGTCTTCAAGCACTTTCACCTGGTATATCTCCTTCCTTATTTTATCATGCCATTGTGACTGATGATCATTTAATTAATCAAGTATATGGAAAGCAATAAAAAAATTAGGCATGACAATTAAAAATTGAAGCACACTGTGGCGGGTTGTGACATTGGTGGTACTCAGTGAACCCATCAGCCTTGTTCAATCAGCTCCTGTTTCAGGGATGACCTTGGGACCTGCTTGAAGCCCTGCAATGTAGCACAAAGGTACTGCTCCATCCCAGGCCTAAGTCTTAGCTGAGAAGGCCACCTTGGACGCTAGGGGACGCCAGGTACCATGTGAGCAGCCCCCCTGCTCAGAGGCTTTACAATGGTCTGTTGAGAGGCCATGGTGAGGTCACAGGGTGAGTGGGCACCCAGCGGCCAGCCAGCCCCGGCCACTTGGCCCGTGGCTTAGGCTATTTTAGACACCCAGCTGCCCCAGCCCATACCACGAGAAGCCCAGCCACCCAACCCCAGACCAGATAAATGGTTTTGATTTTAAGTCATGAAGTTCTCACTGCCACCCTCACTAAACCTGAGACATCTGATTTTCACTAAACCGGTGACGACGGTTCCCTCCGTGGTGGGGCGTGGCGCTGTCTTTCAGCGTGGGGCCTTCGCTGCTGCAGACACAAGCGCAAGGCAGCATCTGCAGTCTGTTTGTTTTTTTAACTACCAGGGCCCGAGCGTAAAGACTTTTATAGAGCAGGTTCTGTTCTTAGGAATTTGCTGAACCTTTTACAGTTCTCTTCTTCACCTAGAGTGATGGCAATATTGGGGCATCTGACTCACGGACACCTAGGCCTTCCCCCAGTACTCCAGGAAGACTCACAGGAACGACAATTCTCTTTTGCCTCCACATTTCATAGAGTTGTGTAATAGTTTCCTAAATTATGAGCTCACCACTGAAAAACACAAAAGGCTCACACAGATTTAGCAGCAAACAAGGACTAGCATAAAGTTCAATGGGTGGGAACCAAAACTCCCAGGAGTTCTAGAAAACAGTCCATCCACCACCAGCTCTGTGGCGTTGAGAAGCGCTGGCTGGGCCAGGTCTGGTTTTAAAGCAGTTAGTTAGACAGGTGAACCAGGCCAGGCACACTTAGGAAGCCTTCTAATCTAAGTCTTCTGTTACACTCCGAGATTCATATAAGGTATACTTTGTCAGCCCTAGACGAAACAGAACAGAGCAGGGCACACAAAGATAGAAAACCAACACAATGTAAAGAGAACACGCTCCCCAAATGGACAAACTCTATGCAGCATTGGAAAGGAATGATAAGTACCTCCAGACAAAGGCTTTCAGAAAATAAGTTCTTATAAAGTCAAAGAAACACACAATTACAAAATTATTTACAGACTTCATATAAATTATCAGTCCCTCGGGCTCAGCAGGAAACAGAAAG
Source organism: Echinops telfairi (assembly GCF_000313985.2). Lineage (NCBI taxonomy): Eukaryota > Metazoa > Chordata > Mammalia > Afrosoricida > Tenrecidae > Echinops > Echinops telfairi. The sequence goes on from NW_022107431.1 coordinate 7,428,973, forward strand.
AGAAACGAGGCACTGAAGACACGAGTTGTGTCCCAGATGAACACAAATGGACTGCTCCTGTTATGGGGACAACGTGGCTGCACATAGGGGGTACTTAAGCCCAAGGGCACACTCTCATTTTCACCAGTTCTAATGCCAATGCCCTGGTGATGCAGTGGTAAAGCACTTGGCAGCAGACCTCCAAGAGAAAGAGGTGGCAGTGTGCTTCCAATGGGGTACAGCCCTGTCCTACAGGGTTACCGCGAGTCAGATCAACTCAACTGCACCAGGGTTGGTTACCCGAAGCTCTAAAAGCCAAGCCTAGCTATTCTGTGTCAAGATCACCAAGAAGATCCAAACACTGCAAGAAAACCCTTCGGGGATGGGCCCAATTGTAAAGAAGAGAGGAAGGAGGGGCCCAGTCCCAGGGAGACCCTTTGAACAGGAGAACTGAAGCAATGGCAAGCCTACAGAAAAGGGTATTTCCTAAAAGCAACATTCCCAAGGCCACGGTGTGGCAGGGAGGTCTGAGAAATGCAGATCTCGATTAAAGCTGAGGAAAACCAGACAAAGACTAACGTGATAGTGTCAGGATAAATCAGAGACCAGCTTGAAACCGTCACAAACGAAAGATGGCAAGAGCTGAGGAAAACCAAACAAACTAACGTGATGGTGTCAGGCGAAATCGGAGACCAGCTTGAAACCGTCATAAACGAAAGATGGCAAAAAGAAAAGGAAAAAGCATTTCAATCTCCCTCCATCCCCTCGTTTTTTCCAGGGAAAACATCTTTCAAAGCCCTACAAGCAGAGCTGGTTTATGGGAAAACACTGCACGTCATGATTGCTTCACCAGCATTCTTAGAAACCAAGCAACTGAAGGACCACTTTCCGAAGGAGAGGGATAAGGCCAGGGAAACACCCTGGGCTCCAGTGACCAGACATCCCTCCATGGTCAATGTGCCCCGTGATGGCTGGCACACATTCCACAGCCCACCTCGTGCCTGGAGGGTACACGCTGGGAGACATAAGCCCCTTCTCCCAGGGTGTTCAAATAGAAAGGAGGGGGTGGGCCACCGGGTGGGAACTTGGAACAATTGGGGACCTTCCACCGCTGACCTGTGCCCTGCTTAAACAGAAGCAGTACATTCACTGGGGGCCAACTCTAGGTGTCTAGCCTCAGTCCGCAATGAAAGGGCAGGCCGACTCTAAGCTGGGTCAGAGCACCTTGTGGTGCCAGAGGGGAATAAGTGTTCACAAATCCAAAACAGAGGTGCCGGGCCAGGGACACAGAGCCCGATGGCAGTGCTCCCATGGGCCACGGCAGGAACCACATCAGTGGCACAATAAATGCCACGGTGACCACGAGTCGTCGCTAGCATTACTGAATAAATCAGCAAATGGGGCAAGAGTCACATCTGCAGGTCATTTATGAAGCTACTCCCCTCACATGAGAGGCAGTCCTTGGACCTCCTGCCCAGCAGTGTGGGCTACACATGGAGGGACTCTGGTCCACGAACACTGAGTGAAGTGGCGCTGCAAGCAATCAGAGGACCAGGTCTCGGTCACTAGGTCTGCGTGGAAAGCACATGACTGACAGGATGTGGTGAGAAGGGCACGTCCCCAGTGTGGTCTCCCCCACAACCGGAACCCCAATCAGACCATGCGAAAGACCCAGCTGACCTCCCACTGATGGACGGACGGTATGCGGCAGCCTCACCCTGCAAAGTCACCCAAAGCGTCAAGTCGAAGGAGCCATCAAAGCCGAGACTGACTGCCAGTGGAGCTCTCAGAAACGGGAGTGGGAGGGCCGGCCGAGAAAGGAGTAAATCCGGTGCTGAGTCGGCGTGCCAACACTGGCCCCTGGCAGAAGGCAGCGTGCACAGTGCTGTTCCGCGGTGACAACAGGTGAGAGTGGGCCGGGGGCATGGGAGAAGACTGCACAAACTTTACAGCCGTCTAGAACACTACAGTGATTCTAAACTCATTTATTTAAATGAGTAATTAGCCATGTGGCACAGAAGAAGCACTCCACATACACACACACACACACACACACACACACACCGTTAGGACACAGGTACAGGAGCCCAAACCCACAGGCGTTGAGTGGGTTCCAGTTGTTAATGATCCCGCAAGGCAGAGGGGAAATGCCCCAGCGTTTCCAAGGCTGCCATCTCTCCAGAAGCAGGCTCCCTGGGAGTCATAGTGGGGTTCCAACTGCTGACTTTTCAGGGAATGGGCAGCATTTACCAACAGGCCACCCAAACCCCCAAAACCCCTGCTGCTGAGTCGATTCCAAATCAGAAGGACCCTGGTGGATGGGGTCGAACTGCCACACAGGGGTTCCAAGACTGGCATTTTTAAGGACCAGACAGCCACATCTTTCTCCCGCAGAGGGGCTATGGGTTCAAACCACTAACCTTTGGGTTAGCCGTCAAACATGGAACCACTGTGTCACCGGGACTCCTTTAGAAAGTAAGAGCCAGAGGACCTGATGTCGGGGGCTTAAGTGGAGAGCAAATGTTTTGAGAATGATGAGGGCAATGAATGTGGACAAGTGATGTATGTATGGATTGTGATAAGAGTCATATGAGCCCCTAATAAAACGATTAAAAATATAATAAATAAAATAAAATCAGCAAAAAAGAAAGAAAGTAAGAGCCAGGAGTAAATGAAAACTGTAACAGTAGTAATAAAATTACCTAACTATATATATATATGATGAGCATGCATGGTAGCAAAACAACGTGGAAGCCAAGGTTATAACAGTAACAACACACTGGGCTGTCCACCAGAATTCCCAGACTTCTTATAACACTAACAGGCTTTGGCCATCTTCCACCCACATCTCTGATCAGAAGAGTTGGGTTAAGGTTTCGAAATCATTTTAACAAGCCCTACAGGAGATGCTGATCTGTGAGCCCATGCCCGAAGCAGAATGAAACAAGGATCACACACAGCAAATCTCTAAGTGACAGCCTTGGCTCGTAGCAGCTGTGGAGGGAGACGCTCGGTGGTGGTGAGGGAGGGGGGTGTCAGCCAGGAACTAGCGGGGACCATCTGCCACCACTGAGCAAAGCTCTAGACTGACGGATGGAAGGACAAGCAGGCCGCAGGGTTAGAGGAAGTCCATGTACCCTCTGCTCAGGACAGTTCTCTGATAGTTATTTTCTATTCCTGGTTTTCCATATATGCTGTCAGGAGAAAGTGTCCTTTTCAAACAAATGTGAGTTTCAATGAGAAGTAAATGAAAATAGTTCAGTAAACAGGACAGCTGGCACCTGGATACAGGAAAACAAACAAACAAACGATACAGGAACTACACGTGCTGGAATACGGAGGGCGGCTGCACCAGGTTAGCCCCGTGCCCTTGCTGATGATCAAACATAGGAAGTGACAGATTATGTCTTCAAAGCCGAGTCCATGATCAAAACAAGGAGGTAGCATGGAGTAGCAAAGAGAGAATTTATATTGGCATGGGTGTCTTAATCAGCTGTGCACCAGGTTACCCAGTGAGCAAGGAGCTACTTTCCTGGGACAGTCCAACGCTGCGGTGCATGGAGGCAGTGCATGCTGCCACCTGCAGGCCCGGGGCCAAACACCACGCCTCCTCTCACCGAACCCTGCCAGAGCCTCTGTGCACAGCCGTTACCTGGATGGCAAACTTGCGCTGATGATGAGAGGTGCATACTGTGTGTCTAGTACATACTTATAGGTGCTCTGCTGGCCATGTTGGAAAAATGGGTAAATGTTGGGCCAGTAACCACAAGGTCGGCAGTTCAAACCAACCAACTGCTCCTCAGGAAAAAGATGTGGCTGACAGCTCTACTGAGTTACACTCTTCGAAACCCCACATGGATCACTATGAGTCACATCTGGCTTGATGACAGTGGGTTTGGTTTTTATTCTGAGCAAAAGATTTATAATATCAATAGCAAGCAAAATATCAATATTCAGAGTCTAGATTATCACCCAAACCCAGTTACCACAATTTGGTGCATGTCTTACTTGTTCCTGAAGGTATGGTCCCAGCCAAGCCTACTGTGCAAGGCCAGCATCACTTCTCAATTGCATCATCCTTAAGCCCCCAAGCAGTGGAGGTACCTGTGCAGTCCACAGCTCCCTAAGAACCAGCCGCCACAGGAAGCATCCAAACACACACACACTGGATTCACTGCCTCTGAGTGGAGTCTCTGTAGACAAGACCTCTTTAAAAGTAAGGAGGAGACTGTAAGGACAAAGGTTCACTTGGCCCAAGCCATAGTATTTTTAATCACCTCATATGCATGTGAGATTGGACACTGAATAAGCAAGGTGGAAGAAGAACTGATGCGTTTGAATTCTGGTGCTGGCAAAGAGTACCTAAAGTACTGTGGACTGCCAACAGAACAAACAGATCAGTCTTGGAAGAAGTACAATCAGAATGTGCCTTAGAGGCAAGACTGGTGAGCATTCGTTCTTTGGACACATTATCCAGAGAGATCAGTCCCGGGGGCAGGACGTCATGCCTGGTAAAGCAGAGGGCAGTGAGAAAGAGGGAGGCCCTCAACAAGATGGACTGACACGTGGCTGCAATAATGGGCTCCAACAGTTGTGAGGAAGGCAAGGTCTGGGCGGTGTTTTGTTCTGCTGCAGAGGGTTGTGATGAGTTGGCACTGACTGGACAGCAGCTAACAACAATGACGACGACGACGACGACGGGCAGAAAGCCCTTGTGGGTTTCAGAGACTCTCACTAGAAAGCCTCCTCTTTCGCCTGCAGAGCAGCTGGTGGTCTTGAACTGCTGACCTTGTGGTTAGCAGGCCAACTGCTAACCCACCGCACCACCAGGGCTCCTCCACACTCATCACACTGCCTTTATTCACGTGCATGCGCAATAAGTAGTCCCTGAGACTCAGTCACCCCGACCAGTACCTGGGAGGCACTGAAGACAACAGGGCTGTCCTAAGGGAACTGCAGTGCGGCCAAATATATTTAGTAGTTAACTGGGCAGTCAATTATCATGTCAAAATTGCACACAAGAAATTCCAATAGCACAAAAATATGTCAACAGCAAAGACAACGGTGCCGGATAAAAAGAGCCAGTATCCTGGCAAAGTGTCACTTGAGCTACACCCTAGAGGAGGAGGAAAGACCAGATTCCTGATCTGCAGAATTCAGAGCAAAGGGACTGGACCCATGAAGATTCTCTGCAACAGAAAATCTTCCCAAAGACAGACAGCCAGGGGCTGACAGCCACTGTGGCTGCCAACAGTGGAACTCCTTGGAGGTAGGGTCCTGCATTACCTGTTTTCCTCTGTCCTTGTGTTGGAAATGACTTGACAGCAGTGGGTGGTGGGCTTTAAGAAGGTAGGTTAAGGGAGCCAGAGTGACGCCGAGGTTTAGCAGTAGACTGTGAACTCAGGTCGGTGATTTGAGTGGACCAGCCACTCTGCAGCAGAACAATGTAGCGGTTGGCCTCCACAGAGTCACAGCATCAGAAACCCTACTGGACGGTTCTATTGGGGCTCTGGGGCCACTATGAGTTAGGATGGCAGTTGGGTGGAAGGGGCAGCGCATGCAAAGAGAACGTGGATCAGGTTGGAGCACTAGCAGAGGCATGTGGAAGTGGAGCCAGTGAAAGCTCGAAGGGGAAAAGGATTATCAGGAGGCGCTGAGGGCACAGCAGCAAGGGGGCGGGGCGGGGCACGGATGACACAGGTTTCTCAGGAACGAAACGGTGCTGGGCAGCAGGAGCAGGAAAAGTACTGAGACTGCCTGGGCCACTTGCTAAGTGAAAATCAAAGGCTGCAGCCTTCAGTGTGGATTACAACTCAACATAAAGAAGATCAAATCCTCACAAGTGGACCAACAGGTAGAGAGAGAAAAGGTTGGAGTTGTCAAAGATTTTGTCTTGCTCATGCAAGCAGCAGTCAAGCGCTCCACGGACACGCTGCACTGGGTAAATCTGCTGCACAAGGACCTCTTTAAAATGTGCGAGAGCAAGGGTGTCCCTTGGAGAACTAATGTGTGACAGACCCAAATCATGGTGTTTTCAACCACCTCACATGCCACGTGTGGCACAGGGATTGGTGAAGTACAAAGCACACACTTTAGTGAAAAGTCTGAGTTGTGTCAAATGATGACACCAATATTTCCTTACTCCTTCGTGGCCCTTGCCAGTCAATCCCCAACTCCCATCTTTGGCTCAAGGCAATCACTGATAGGCTTACTATCACTGCATTTTTACATTGTCTTCCACAGAGATTGCTGCAAATGAAACCATAAAATGTGTATGTTTTTAATGATTGATTTCTTTCATTTGGAATGCTGTTGAAATTAATCCACACTGGTATTTTTGGGAGCTCACTCGTTGTTGATGAAGTGACTCCAGTAAGTGAGTGCACCACAGTTGGTTGACTCACTCGCTAGTCCCTGGGCATCTGCTTGGTTGCAGTCTGTGGCTGAGGTATTTACCCAAAAGATAGGAAAACATGTCTACCCTGACATCTGTAAAGACGCAGTGACTTTTTGTGTACAGCTCTCTGGGTAGACATGTTTTCCTACGACTTGGGCAAATACCACAGAGAGAAATGGCAGGCCAAGTGGTAAAAGTCCCTATAACTTTGTAAGAGAAGCCAGCCACTGTTTGCCACCGTGGCGGCATCGTGGTGTATTCCCAACAGCAATGTGTGAGATTTGCAGCTGCTCCAAGCCCCCGGGGCTCTGGTACAAAGCCATCCAGCAGGCATCTGTGCTATCTCACTGTGCTTTTTAACTGCCCTTTTCTATTCCATTTTTCCATGAACTTTCTGAAGCCCCCTCATACATATTCTACTGGTGCTGAATAAAGTAGCCTAGAAATCAAGCCGGTTATGATATTAGTTTCAGGTTTAAGTTGGTCTGAATTCAAGTTCTCTGCGTGTTTATTGCTTGCTGTGTATGATGGAGAAAGAAATGAAGAAATGGAGAAGCCTCATCTGACCTCCTCTGGTTACATCAGGGAGAAGGAGAATCCAACTCCACTTGATCTGCCAAAGGATGATTCCCATGAGGCAAAGGTCAGACATTATCTCCCCCCTCCAGCCTCCTTTACTTTTTCTGACACCAGCCATCCCTCCCACAGCAATCTACTCCTCTGCTAGCTCAATAATACACTGCCGTTGCCACACCGAACTCAGACAATGCTCACAATTCTGGGGCTTATTAAGGACGCTAACAGGCTACACAATGTTAGGACTACAGCTCTTTGGTATGCAGTGCTGTGCTGCCCTGTACATCTCTCTCTGGTCCCCAGCTCACAGTCACACCATCCCCAAGTGTGACACAGCTCCTTGAGCGCTGACCAGTGGCCAAAGGGCACCTACTCTGCAAAGCAGCCTCCTGACCAAAGGCATTCAACTGTGTTTGTCCCATAGGCCAAACAAGCCCAAAGATCTGCCCCCCAGTCTCAGTGCTGCTCTCTGGTGCCTCTCCACACAGGGTCACAGACACACATCACTCCTCGTTCTTCCTTCTTGTTGGTCACGGGATTCCCTGTTCCTGCTTCTGGAAAGCTCTTTACACCTGGTAGAATGGTAAAATGGACCAATCTCCTCTATCAAGAGTTTCACACACAGCCCATTCCCACAGTTAAGGTACAGTGAGCTTATGTTACTAAGGGCGGAACAACGCAGAAAAGGAGGTGCGAACGGTTGCAAAGCTCAAACAACGGAATCACTCTCACTGGATTGTACATGTAGAATTAATTGGTATATGCTTTGCTGTACCGGGGGTGGGGGTGTCCAAAAAATTCATAGATAAATGGAATTGAAACATAATGGAATTTTCCCCCCATGAAGTTTTTGAAGCCTCTCATATTCCCAACAACAATAACAAATAAAAGGTGAAGAAAGAGCAATTTCCTTATCTATGCCCCAAGGTGGGAGCCCTGCTGGTGTGGTGACGATGCACTCCAGATTGGCTGCGATGACCAGCACGGTCAGCAATTGGAAAGCACCAGCAGCCCCCACAAGGGAAAGACTGGACTTTCTATCCCCTAAACAGTTGAGTCTCGGAAACCCACAGGGGGGTGGGGTGCCACTGTGAGTCACTTGGACTTGATGACGGGGCTGAGACGTGCCGAGGCTATAAGGAGTACAGTATGCCCAGGCTTTTACGGGTCAGTAAATTACTTCTAAGTCCACAGTCTGCAGTGTTGTAACGGGCATGGTAAGCTAGTGACAGTGTAACCGGGCAACCTTGAGTCTTCGCTCTAGGAAGACATCTTGGGTCTGAAAGCCCCCTACCATTTTGTGATCCTAGAAATGCTAGCCTCCAAGGTACTGGCATATTACGAGGTAAGAAGCATCTCTGTCCTTTCTCAATGACACCCTGTTTTAAAGCCACCGCCACCACCACCCCCAAGCCCTCTTCTTTGAGACACTGCTTGTGAGTGGACATGCTCCCTGTGGCAACAGCTGCTGAAAGCACCCGACTGGCCGTGGCCCTTCTCCCTCACAGCATCACACAGATTAAGCCCTTGCCACCAGCTCCACACTCACCCCGCTCAGGCACAAGCCCTCAGCCACCCCTTAGTGGCCCGTCCTCACTGCTCAGTCTCGGGAGTACGGAGAGCGACAGTGCTTCATTCTTTGTTGTTCTTGCTTTGTTTCCGGTGTTGGCGTCTTCTGGTCTCAAGCCTGCCTGTGTGCTGAACTCCTTAAAGAAACTGAGTTATGCAGCACCTGTATGTCTCTCTTTTGGGGGGAAGGGGTGGGGTGGGGGAGTTGGTAATGAAATGACAGAGAATCTGGCTTGTCCTATGTGTCTACTTTGAGTTCCGACCAATTAGGAATTTCATGCCACAGGGCAATGATCTCTGACAGGTGAATTTCATACTTCTCTACCTAGACTGGATCCATGGCTACAATTTAAACCTTGAAGCTCTGTGCTTCCCCTTGGGTCTGTAGGTTCCAATGTCTGTAAAGCTGAAACACCCTTCTCTCTCGTGCTGGGAGTACCTTATATACTCAAGTATAAGCCGACCCGAATATCAGCCGAGGCACCTAATTTTACCACAAAAACTGCATTAAAGATGTGCTCAAAAACTCAGTTTATACACGAGTATATATGGTATGTGCTTTCCTAATTTCTGAAGGTATTACCAAATGAGATGATCAAATCTCTTAAAGGAGCTCCTGTGACTGCCTTACACATAAAGAATTAAGAAAACATAATATTTCTAAGATTCTCAAAAACTAAGGAAATCTACTTAACTGATTTCAATTGGGGTGGGGTGGGGGGAGAACAGGTTTATTTTACACATTAACTTAAAGACGGTTTTAAGAATTCCAGTTCACATTCAGGTAAATCTTTGGAAACAGGTTCATATTACTGACTTAATAAAAGCCAGGTGCGTCTCCGTGGCTTTATCAGTGTGAGGTATAATGTATGCAAGATTCCCCTTGAGGATATTCTTTCCAAATTTATGCAGGCCTAATGGTCACAAAGCTAGTGCATAAAGGGCAGAAAACGAGCCTTCTGCTTGATCACGTGGTTGTCGGTGCCACCGAGTCAGCTCCACTCCCGAGACCCGTGAGAGCAGAATCAGACAAAGCCGTTCCCACGCCTTGCTCCTAATACTGCCATGCCCGAGCCCGGTGGTAAAGCAGCGCGAGGGTGTAAGGTAAAGGGTCCGCAAACTCAAGGGACACCCCATGACACAGACTGGCACAGCTGCCACACGGGGCCTCAAACCCAGCAGCAATCACAAAGATGGCACTGGCCAGACACCAGGGCCCCAGGGCTCCACCACAACTAACAACTTCTACAAATGTTTAAGATTACAGACACGGTACATGCTACTGAATCATTATTCTGACCCTTTATTCCAACGGGAATTATGTCATCTTGCAGATAATTTTCCAGGTCTGTAGACAGCCGTATTTATCATTGCTATTAGTTATTCCTTGCCAGTGAATCAACTCCAGCTCATGCTGACCTGTTGGATAACAGAACAAAACGCTGCTCAGTCCAGTGTCACCTTCACGGGCTGATACTAAGAGTTAATTCATGGCTATTTGAGATGATTCAACAAATGCCCCAACGCTGGAAGCTCTTCCTCATCTATGTCAAGAGATTGGAGCCAGAACCTGGACAATCAGATGGAAGATATCGACACATGCATGCCCATTCCAAAGAAGAGTGACCAAATGAACCTCAGAACGTCTCCAACAAAATCACCAATTGCAAAGTAACGGTATCTCAAGAGTACCGACAGTGTGCACCAACAGGTAACGGCTACAGTTAGAGCTGGACTCAGAGGAAGTTGTGGAAGCAAACTGTCACACAAATCTTGGTCAAAAGTAGAAAATGCCGGAAATCCGTGTGCTTCAGCAACTCAGCAAAGCATTTGACTGTGTGAATCCTGACAAACAATAAATAATTTTAATTGTGCTCACACAGAACTTGTACCTGAATCAAGAAGCAGTTATTCCAACAGAAGAGGAGGATGCTGGGTGGTTCCAAGCTGGAAAAGGGATGCGGCAAAGTTGCATCCTCTCACCGTACTTCCTCAATCTGTATGCTGAACAAACCATCTGAGAAGCTGGGCTGGGTGAACACCACAGCACCAGGACTGGAGGACGACCGTGACAGGAAGGTGACACAACTCTGCATGCTGAAAATGGGGACAGCTTGAAGCACTTAAGGATGAAGGTTGAGGACCACAGCCTAAGATGAATGATACGTGAACGTGGAGAAAACAAAACCCCTCAAAACCGGACCAATAAATAGCACGGTGAGAACTGGAGAAAAATGTTTAAACTGTCAGCAATTTCATTCTACTGGGATCAAGAATCCATGCCCACAGTAGATGCAGTCAAAAAATCAAATGCTGCACTGCACCGGACAAAACTGCTGCCAAGGATTCATGAAAGTTTTGAAATAACAGAGATGCCACTCTGATGACTCGGGTGTGCCTGGTCTTTTTAATCGCCTCATATGTATGTGGAAGCTGGACAGAGAAAAGGGAGACGAGACTACTGACGATGCCTTGGACAGCCAGAAGAACAAACATCACAGCTCCCGAAACACAACCACATGCTCCTGAGAAGCCAGGATGCAGAGACCATGGCCCTCTTACTTTGGACACAGCATCGAGAGAGACCATTCTGTCTGGTAAAGTCTGAAAACAAGGGAACAAGGTGACAAGGACTGGCACAATCGGCAGAACAGACTCAAAGATGCCAGCAATCATGATGGCCCAGGCCCAGGCCCAGGCAACATTCTATCCTGTGACACATAAAGTCACCGTGACCTGGAGTCAACCCAAAGGCACCTAATAACAATAATTAGCTATCTAGGTCAGGAGCCACGGTGGCAGAGTGAGTTGGTCACTGAGCTGCTAACGGCAAGGCCAGCAGTTCAAACTCACTGGTTTGCGCCTCCGGAGAAAGAGGAGGCTGCCTTAGAGTCCCATGGGGTAGTCTACTCCGTCATTGAGGGATGCTTTGAGTCAGATCAACTCAAAACAGCAATGCTGGAAGTCTGTGCTCCCTACGGACACAAACTCCCAGGAACTAGCTAATATTTAAGTAAAACAGTATTAAAACCTAATTAATGTATTAAAACCTAATGCACATGATGTACATTTATATACCCTTGTTCCTCATTTCAATATGCTAGAGAGGCTTTATGTCTATTTAGATCTTTTACTGAAGATGTTCATTTCAAGGGGACACCCATCGACACAGAAAGTCATCACAGTCCAAAGTTTGATGGGTTTTTTAATAAGGTTTTCAAAAGAGCTATAGTAGCATATCATGTACTAACGCAGAACTAGAATTTGGTTTTCCTCTATGGAAAACATCAAGGTTTCTTAGATTATTTGTCTACTCTTAATACGAGGTTGTGAAAAGCTCTTTTTTATCTTCTGTTAATCTCCCTATTGGCAATGATTCTGTATTTGACCAAAATCCCTATAGTGTCTTCCTTCTCAGCCACACTGTCCTTCAGCCTCTGCCTTGTTCCAGCTAGGATTCCAAAGATCATTTAATCGGGATACATGCCCGCTCTGCAAACCAGTCCCCTCCCCAGCGTCACTCAGTTTCACTCGTTCCACGGGCCGGAGCGGCCTCACCGTGTCTCTTCTGCTCCTCTGCTGTCTCATGGTCGCCACGCTGCTTCTCAGCTGCCGCTTCTCAACAACTCAGAAACAGGCATCTCAGACACCCTCCAACCCCTGGCTCTTCTTTCGTGGTGGTCATGGGATTCTGTTGCTGCTTCTGACCAATCCCCTCCAAGAGAGTTTCTCACACTTGTTTGCACAGTCCCACCCCATCCTTTGGTGGGGGTACAAAGACCCTGGTAGGAGAGCCCTACCGAGCCATTTATTTCACTTCACCGCAGCCAAGGTCTTCTAGGCCAGCGGTTATCAACTGAAGTCGCATCAATGGCCTGCAGAGTTTCATGATGATACCAATGGACAGTGCCTATTCTGCGTTCACAGAACTGCTTTACTGGTTATTCCTAAAATGTCCCTCATACGCCCTACTGCATGCATGGTGTATTCTTGGCATGGCATACCAGGGTGTTTAGGGTTATTATGTTACAGCTGAAGTGTTGTGTCTCTTCGCCCCACCCCCACCCCACCCCCCGTAAAGACAGTTTGCATTTTCAGAAATTAGATGTTTTTAACACTCACTCTTCTTTGAAAATAGGGCTCGTTGTTTTATGTTTACAATTATTTTGTCTAAAATGTTTTGGGGTTGGTTTTTATCTTGCTTGTGTCACAGAAAGAACTGAATTTCCTTTATCAGTGTCCTTATTCTTGTCAAAAGCCCCACCAGAGCTTTCGCTTTTGAAAACTGTCATTAGGGAGCAAACCACAGGCTTTGAAGTGTTCTGTCAGGCACACAGAGGCAAGTTTGACCCTGCTTTTCCCTGAAGGCATCTGGCAAGAGGAGGGCTGCCTCGGAGCAGAGCACCGTGAAGGGAGAGGCCTTGACCTGCGCTTTTGACACTGGCTGCTGCCAGTCTCTTTTCAACAACTCAGAACCAGACCTGTGCTCAGGACTTCTAGAGCTGCGCTTCCTGGGATGGGCTCAGGGCGGAAGACAGGGCTGTTCGTTTTGCAGAAAACATAACGAATACCCGAACAGTGAGTGTGGGCTTTGCTTGGAGCAGTGTGGATGGAGTCATGGTTCATTTTCTGGATACACGAGGAGCCCCGTCATTTTGTCATAAGCTACCTTGTCACTGAAACTGCCCAGTGTATTTTGTCTTTCGCACTGATGTGAGCCAACAATTTAGTGTCGTTCTAGAGAGCAGTGTGGCAACATGTCAGGAGAACTTTAAAACTCTTAAATTCCTTATGACCTAGGGATCATCTACAGACATATACTGAGGATTCTCCATAAAGATAATCACTGAATCATTAATTACAAGAAGGGGTACAAACTTCATACATACAATAAAATAATTCAAGAACATTTAGTTAAATCATGGTATGTGCACAGAAAGGCTGTCTACATAACAGAAGTATTTTGTTTTTAAGATGATCTGCGTTTATTACTGAAGTACAAAACGTGTTCACACAGAGAGAGAGAGAAAAGGCTCAGGAAGGACTATATAAAATGTTCATGATAAACATTTTTGATGGCAGGATTATGACTAGTTCTTTGCTTTATACTTTTCCTACTTTTTCAGAACGGGCATATGTTGCTTTTATAACCAGAAAAATGTCTAGCTGATTAGTTTCACTAATCAAACAGATTGCTTTTGTGTTCTGATGTAGCAATGAGAACAATCTGACAAAGATTACGCTGGAATACACAGGTATGTCACTTACCGTCTTCCATCTGTTCTGTGAAGCAGGACGTCATGAGGCTTGGACGCTGTATGAACACCCTACTGCACAGCAGGTTTGTGTACGCATGTCTGACAGATGTAGACCCATGCTGCTCCGGCTCTGCTAGCGAGGAGCCTCGGGGCTTGCAAGCTGGCACCCGAAACTGACTTGTCCTGGGCCCAGAGCGCTCTGAGCAGTCCCAGCGAACCTGGTCAGAATCAACAGTCCCCAGGGAGGTGACGACGCGGGGCAGCTCCGCAGCTTCTCCTGCAGGCATCGACCAGGGGACACACCAGAAGCCTGGCAGCTGCTCTTCAGCCACAGTTCCTCCCACATGCCCAGCAAGGAGGTAGCTTACAGCCCCTGAACCTGCAGCCCACGAACTCTGAACTGCTGCAGCAGCTGAGCCCTGCCTCCTGAGCCTTCCCCAGCAAGGCCCTCCTCTCCACCCACCAACTCAGGCAGTCCAGCGCAGTCCGAAAGAACCATGCCACACGTACCTGGAACGCAGTCACATTTAGAAAGCTGAAAACAGTGTTAATCTCAGTTATAAAGCTATGCCAAGTTAAATGAAGGAAAGAGAATTTCCAAGATAAGAGACTGAACTGTACACGCTGACTTAACAAGTCACTTCTCTGAAGTGAAGCAGCAGTGCTGTGCTTCTGGATTTAGTAGCATGGTTTATATTTAGTAGTACGGCCCTCCTGGGCCAGGCAGAATTCTAAACACCTTTTGAAATAATATGCAAAATAAACCACAATGGAAACCCAAAAGGGAAAATATGGGCAACCCAGACACCAAAGCTCTCCTCTTAGGTATATTCTTCAGACAGTGGGGGGTGTCCTTGAATAATAATCCAGGTGACTACAGTTATTTTTTAAAAGGAACCTAGCTCCAGGCTGCCTGGTGGCTTTTTAAGAAAACTAATTACAAATGGATATCCTCTTCCTGCCCCTTAAGCCAAAAGGAAGAAAAGTGTCCTCATGAGAGTTCATTCCTACTGCTGCGCACTTACTACCTAAAACCAAACCAGAAAAGAAGCTTCACTCACTGCCGCTGAGCCCATTCCGACTCACAGTCCCCCAAAGGGCAGGACAGAACTGCCCCTGTGAGTTTCCGAGACTGTGTCTTTACAGAAGTAGAAGAGCCGTCTTTCTCCTGTTACTATCTAAAAAGGCACTGTTTAATCAATATCAATCTAGGAAGCAGACGCTACTATTGACTGCTTTTAAGTGAGGCATCAGACCCTGAGAGGTGAAGCGGCTTCTCTAACAGCACATAGCTGGTAATGCAAAGGCAAGACTTCAGGTCGACCTGACACCAAAACCTGGGCTCTAACCACCACATGCACCTCCTTCTTCACCCAGCACAAGTGGTGGGGAGCCGGCTGGTAGACACTGGACTAGCCACTGGGTCATGCAAGCCAACAAAACCACAGACAAACAACACCCTGCCCGAATGGCGTTTAATGACTAGTGAAGGTACCGGGCCATAAGCGAATTCACACAAATGTGTAATTCCCAAAGGTGGCAAGTGCTATGTCGGCAGACTCAAAAACAGTCAGTCCCTCCTAGTGACTCTATATGGCAGGGTAAACTGGCCCCGTCGTTTTCTAAGACTAACTCTTTAGGGGGTTAGAAAGCCTCATCTTTCTCCCTCAGAGCAGCTGATGGGTTCAAACTGCTGAACTTGCAGTTAGCACCCCAATGCATAACCACTAAGCCACTAGGGTGACATAGGAAGACAACAGGGCCTCTAGGGGCTGACTGGATTAGGTCCTTCTAGTTGCACTGCCAGCCCCTGTAGTCTTCCTGGAAGGACCTAATCTACTCTCGGGTGGGGGTGGGGCACATCAAGGAGAGGCTGACCCAGAAGAGAGCCATGGAGGAGGAGGAAGGAATTAGCAAAGAAAGGGCGAGCAAGAGAGTGAGCAAAGGTTATCTGTCTTATAAGCACACCACAGGGCAGTGGAAATGGCTGCACTCTGGCGCTTTATTATTTTGTCTTGAAGATGATTCTACTTGAAAATCTTTAATACAGCACATTTTGTTGTTTTCTTTATTAAATGAATAAACCACCTGAGATACTCCACCTCTTTCAACCCCAACTTTAATCTGAAAGTGAATTTTGAGCTCCTCTTTACACTGACTGCATTCCACAGATAAGGCAGCCATGCGAGGTAAAGCCCGGGTGCATCTCTGGGCAGCACCAATGCTTTCAAGGAAAAGACGTCTGGTTGTCTAGCCATGCCCAGTGCCTTCCTGTTTGAGTGTTGCTGTGATGGAAACACCAGGACACGGCTCTAAGGATCGGAGAGGTACTTACTTCGCCCTCAGTTTAGGAGACTACACATGCAAACTCATGGTCCAGTATCAGGGAAGACTTCCTCTCTCTGTCAGCCCTGAGGCAAGGTCTGAGTCCCTTTTCCCCTTTTGCTCCCGAGTTCCTTAGCGGTCTCCAGGTAGCAAGTATCCTCTCCATTTGACCTGTGTCACATGTAAAACTGCCCCATATCTTCAGAGAAGGTTACAGCCCACCAGGTCTTTCTCCTGGGAAAGAGTGAGTGGGCTTGAACGACTAACCCTTGGCCCTTAAACAGATGCACCACCAAGATGCCTTTCCTGTGCTAATCTCTCTTTTTCTATCTTAAAGACGGTTGGCTTAAGACATACTCCACATTTATATGACCTCAATAACGTAAGAAAGAACAGGCTATTCCCATATGGGCTTGAATTCCCAAGCACAGGGGTTGACAATTTGTAACACTTAATTGGAAGGGGAGGGGGCGGGAGGGGGAGACACGACAGACACTTTTCAATCTGAAGCACTACCTTTTCCAAAATTCTTTTGCTCCTCAGTGGAAGGAGCTCTCCCTGCTCTCCTGACTCAGTCAAGGGAGCAGGTACAGGTACAGCAGCACCCCTCCCATCACAGGGAGAGTCACATTTCAGCCTGAGCATCACAGCTCACCCGTGGGTTAAGGAAATCAATACGCAGGTCAAGAGGTTCAATTTGTTTTGTATCTACTGAGAGAATAAAAATGGTCACCTTGCATCACATATTTCAGGGTCAAACACCGTTTCCTAAGTGTTTTTTGTTTTGTCTTGGTATTTTTTTAAAAATCATTTTATTGGGGGCTCGTACAACTCTTATCACAATCCATCCATCCATTCATCGTGTCAAGCACTTTTGTACATATGTTGTCATGTTCATTTTCAAAACATTTTCTTTCTACTTGAGCCCTAAGTGTCAGCTCATTCCCCTCTCCCCCAACCTCCCTCTCCCCCTCATGAACTCTTGATAATTTATCTTTTTTTTTTCATGTCTTACACTGACCAATGTCTCCCTTCACCCACTTTTCTGTTGTCCATCTGTTGTTATATGTAGATCATTGTGATCGGTTCCCCCTTTCTCCCCACACCTTCCCCTTCCCCTCCTGGTATCACTACTCTCATTACTGGTTCTGAGGGTTTTATCTGTCCTAGATTCCCTGTGTTTCCAGCTCTTATCTGTACCTGTGTACAGTCTCTGGTCTAGCCGGATTTGTAAGGTAGAAGTGAAGTCATTGGGGGTGGGTGGGAGGGTGGAGAGCATTAAAGAACTAGAGGAAAGTTGTACGTTTCATTGGTGCTATACTGCATCTTAATTGGCTTGTCTCTTTCCTTGTGACCCTTCTGTAAGGGGAAGTACAACTGTCTACAGATGGGCTTTGGGTCTCCACTCTGCACTCCCCTTCATTCACCTTGATATGATTTTTTTGTTCTGGGTCCTTTGATGCCTGATAACCTACCTGACCCCATAGACACCATGATCACAAAGGCTGATGTGCTTCTTCCATGTGGATTTTGTTGCTTCTCAGCTAGATAGCTGCTTGTTAATCTTCAAGCGTCTAAGACCCCAGACACTGTATCTTTTGATAGCCGGGCACCATCAGCTTTCTTCTCCTCATTTGCTTATGCACCCATTTTGTCTTCAGAGATCTTGTTGGAAAGGTAAGCATCATAGAATGCCAAGTTATTAGAACAAAGTGTTCTTGCATTGAGGGAGTATATGAGTAGCGGCCCAATGTCTCTCTGCTACCTTGATACTTAACATATACATATATGTACATCGATCTGTTCCCCTATAATTATGTATAAATGTTTATATATGTACATGCCTGTATTTAGACCTCTATAAATGCCCTTGGCCTCCTAGTTCTTTCCTCTTGTCCCACTACTATGTTCAGCCTTCATCTGGGTTTCAGTAATTCCTCTCGGCTACATTGTCCTTGATCAAGCCCCACCAGGCCTCCTATGCCCTCCTCGCTGTCGATTTTAGATCACTTGTTGTTCCTTTGTCCCTGGGTTGGTTGACAGCCCCCTCCCTTTCCCCCGCCTCCCCCTCTCCCATGTGCCCCCGAACCGTCGGTCCAGTTGTTTTGTTCTCCGGATTATTTATCCCACCTATCTGATCTAGATAGACATGCAGAGACAATAATAAGCACAAAAACAAGGCAGAGCAAAACAAAACAACAAAGGAAAACAAAAAATAAAACAACAACAAAACACCCGTGACAGAAAAGCCTTTAAGTAGTTCCAGGTCTGTTTGACGATCTTTAGGAGTATTTGCAGGTGGAGACTGATGGTGTGCCACACCCTGGCCCCAAAAGTCTATTTTTGGCATTTGTTTGCCGGGGACTTAGTTGCTTCCCACCCCCCCACCCCACCCCCGCCCCCTTTCTGCTCTGTTGCACGCCCTTAGTGTTTCGCCCTGATATAGTGGGGTGTCTTGGTATTTTTTACCTGCACAATACACACACTGTGGCGTCCACCGAGTTCCGCTGCTAACCATGAGCACAGAACAGAGCTGAGCATCTCCTGTCTAGCCCCACCTACAGTGGCCGAAGGATCAAAGGATCTCAAACACCTAGAAAACGCAAGTTGTGTTCAACGAGTTTGGGGGAGATTTCATCTTTTTCCTTAGCTCCCTGCTCCCGTCCCCCAAACGAAAACTGCCCCTCTCTGTTCAACTAAGTAAAACAAATGCAAGAATCCCACAGTTACTGGGCACATGGCCTTGAGCTGCAGCTGGGCTAGGAAAGCCTGACAGCTGAAGATCACTTTGGCTCTGGCCCCTCACCAGCGGGGGCCACATGAGGGAAAGGGAACCAAGAGGCTGGGGTCGTGACCTGCACCTGCAGGTCAGATCTGGGACAAGCTGCAGTTCTCTCCCCCTCGAATGGCGGGCCTGAAAGAGTGGCTCTCCAAGCTCTCCTCCAGCTCTGCAGCCTTGTAATTGTACAAGCCCTGCCTGAGCGGTCGGCATCCTCCCCACCCCCACCCCCACCCCCACCCAAGGCCTTCCACTGCCGCTGAGTCACTGAGTGGCTGCCACCCTGGCTGTAGAACCAGAGTTCTGAGATCCACAGGGTCTTCACTGGCTGGTTTCAAGAATAGACCAGCAGGCTTTTCTTCCTAGGTTTTCTGGAAGCTCTGCTGAAACCTGTTCAAGACCACAGCACCTCACAATCCTCCACTGCCAGGTGGGTGGTGGCCAGAATCAAACCCATTTCCTGCATGGAAAGTGAGAAGTCCACCCCTGCACCAATCCCCGCTGCCTAGATTTGGCTTGAAACTCACTTCCTGCCACCAAGCCAATTCTACTTACAGCGACTTTAAGGGACAGGGTAGCACTGCCCCCGTGGGTTCCCAAGTCTATAAGTCCCCACGGAAGTGGGAAGCCTCCTGGTGCTGCCTTGCAGCAGCTGGTGGTGTCAACCTGCTGACCTTGAAAGCAGCCCAATGCGCAATGACTGCACCACCAGGGCTTCTTTCAGACTTGCATTAGTGCATGCTAATGCCTTGTCTCTGCAGCGGAATCTTTGAACAGACATATTCAAGCACTTGGCTCAAAACTTGTGTAAGAAAACCAGGTCACCTACCTACCTACATGCTCCCAGAAAAGCCTGGGATTTAAAATGGCACTATAAAAATAATGGACGTATTAAATATCCTTGGACAATGCCTCCACCAAGAGGCTAAAATGGTTGACAACTCCACTTCCTCAAGCTAACTGTCCTCTAACAGGCCAGATTCAGAAGGTTCTAGTCTCTCAGCTACCCCCAACCCACTCCTGTTAGATAGATGCCGACTCCCAGCGACCCCACGAGGGAGGCTAGAATCCTGCAGAAGCAGACTGCCGCATCTTTCTCCCGCTAAGTGCTGAGTGCGTACTAAGCACGAACCCCTCCGTTCCCTTGCCAGGGGTGCTAACCACTGCACCATGTCAGAAGTGGCTGCGGATGTTAGCAGCTCAAAGGCTGTGTCTGCAGGTGGCTTACTTCCCTGGAACAAGGGCTGCCCAAACGCCCACGTGTTACCAGCTTCCCAGCTGCTCCCCAAACTCAGGAGGCCCATCGGGTCCTGGAATTCAGACTTGCCCTGAAGCCCGCAGAAGGTGACACGTGAGGATTCATCCTGCTCGAAGCAAGGCTGCCGTCTCCCTGCGCTGCTGGTGATTACACATTTCAAAATGTACTCAGCTCCCCCCTGCAATTAGAAATGTTTGTACTCTAGCCCATAGCCCAGGATAAAGGACAGATGTCTGCTTCTGCAGCCCCCCACCCCCACCCCTGGCGGGTTCCAAGGCCCTCCAAGAGAGGGTATTGCCCACTCTGGAAACTGCTTCAGGGGAATGAAGTCTCGGGTCAGCAGAGCAGCTTCCCTCACACCTCTTCAAGAGGGGAGCAAGCTTGCCCAGAGCAGACATGTTGAGGACGCAGGTGAAGTGTCTAAAAACATTTCTAGAAATATCAAAAAGTACGGAGCCCTGATAATAGAGTGGTTATGCATACTAGGCTGCTCATCCAAGGTCAGTAGTTCAAAACCAGCAGTAGCTCTGTGGGAGAAGGACAGGGCTTGCTACTCCTGTAAAGAACAGCGGTTCTCAACCTGTGGGTCACGACCCCGCTGGGGGGGGGGTTGAACAACCCTTTCACAGAGGTCACCCAATTCATAACAGTAGCAAAATTACAGTGATGAAGTAGCAAAGCAAATGTTATGGCTGGGGGGGTCACCACCACATGAAGAACTGTATTACAGGGCCGTGGCATTAGGAGGGTGAGAGCACTGAACTACAGGCTGGGAAACCAGGAGGCAGTTCTACACTGTCTTGTAGGGTTACTATGAGTTGGCCTGCAGATGACAGCAGTGAGGGAGGGAGACCATAAAGCACACCCTTCTTAGTTTGTTACCGTGAATGCTGTTGATAATCTACGCATTCTGTTACGTTAGTCAGGAGGGGTTACGTAAAACCAACTTACTAAAGTCCTTTCAAATAATTCACAGGTGGCAAAAATAAATAAAAGTTAAATTTCAGTTAATTCAACAATTTGGCAACAATACATGCTTTATATAACACATGGAAACTCATCAGGAGTAAGCATTCAAAGCAACCGACCCAAACCAAGCTCAATGGTAGTCAGCGCAGTGAGTTCTGACTCACAGCAAACGGCTCCATCCACAGTGTTTTCAAGGCTGTAAATCTTCACGCGAGCAGATAATCGAGCAGATAGCATTTCAACGATGCTAATAGATTTGACCCACCAAACTTGTTATGGTAGCCCAACACTTAACCCACTATGCCACCATAGTCAAAACCAACCCCACTGCCCAGAGTCAATTCCAACTTTAACTCACTGTCATCGAGTTGATTCACACTCAGAGCAAGTCTACAGGGCAGCAGAGAAGAAGTGGCCCTGCGGGTTCCCAAGAGTGTAACTCTTTAAAGGGCAGAAGGCCCGGGTAGTTTCAAACTGCAGACCAGTTAGCAGCCCAGCTCATCTGCCACTATGCCACCAGCGCTCTCTCTCTTTGCTGACTCATAAATAGAGTTTCTGAGACAGTCAATCTTTACAGAAGCATGCTGCTTCATCTTCCTCCTAAAGGGCAGCTGGTGGATTTGAGCTGCCGCCCTGCCGGTTGGCAGTCCACTGTTTACCCAGCAGGACCACCAAGGCTCCTTCATTCAAAGTAAGGAGACTTAAAATGAAAACTGGACTAGTGACCGGTTTAGGCTTTCTATTTTTGTTGTAAAATAAAAGTATGTAACTCATTATAGAAAAAAAGCAAAAAGGGGTTCCTATGTACCCTCTCATCTTTTACATGTGAGGGCATCCACTGGATGAAAGAGTTTCAGTACAACGGCAGACACTAGCAGCTCACGGTCAAATCAGAAGACAAGCAGAGGCAGACCCAGCACCGTCAGCCTCGGGTCTGTGCCTGCTCAGGCAGCCTCTCTCTCTGCTGTCCCCTGGGGTCAGTTAAAGTCGCTGCTGGAAGTTGCCACTCGGAGACTGTGTCCACAGCTTCAGGGACGTAGCACCAGGTTTGGCTAAATTCAGAGGATGGAGTCATGTTCAAAAAGCACTTCCTCTTCTTCTGCCACCATTTGAAAACCCCCAGGAAAGCACTTGAGCTACCAGGCTGCAGCCAGGGCTCCATCCCCACAGCTGGGATCCCTGTCCTGTGAGTGGGTTGGTGAGGGTAGCTTCCAGAGCCGGAAAGGGCAGTGGCCAGAGGCACCAGGCACAGAAATGCTGTAGCTACTGGCCAACAGTCACCTCAGGTTGTGGCCACCATCTCCCACAAACTGGGTCTCAGAACCTTGCTTTGCCTGGCCCATCGTGGTAGACACATGTACTTGAACCTCTTTCTAGAAACAGAAACTCAGGTCTCACCAAGAAGGACTTACTCTGCGAGCACTTTCCCGAGCCATGACTTTTCACCTGCAGCCGTGTAATAGCTGCACAGGAAGTCGACTGTGGTTCTGAAATGCTTTAATGTGCTTCTAGGACTGAAATCCAGAAAAGCCACATAACTCCCTTTTTCCCTTTCTCAATGCAACACTCAAAAGCATCACAAAATACCAAGCACTGGCATCCTCTTTGCCACAGCTCTGCAGCAACCCTGTCCAGCAGTCTGTACGGCCCCACAGTGTCAGATGACGAACGTGTTTAAGGGACAGGATGCACTAGATCCCAAACAAAAGCCAGGAAAGCAGGGCTTGTTGACCCAATTAAAGACAGAGTGGGGAGGAAAAGCAACCACACTGTCACCCAGCCAAGTGAAGGCCGCTTATGTGACGGAAACAGGGGACCCGAGGCTTACACTTGTCACAAGGCTGCTCGTCCCTGAGCAGAGGGTGCACCTCGCAGGGATGCACTGCTGCCATCCCCCAAGCCCAACAGTCGAGACACACATTCAACTCACTTCCCTGGCTGAGGTCATGCTTACCAATCAATCTTGTGTAATTACAGCCTGTGGTCTCCAGGCAGCTGCGCTGCACTACCAAGTGGGCCACTCAGCTGGGTGTCTGTGCTGAGAAGGCAGCTGCCAAGGCCTTGGGGTGTCTGAAGAGACCAGAGACCTGTAGGTGTCATCCGCCCGGCTCCCTTCTGCCGTTGTTCCCACTTTCCCTTTAAAGAGGCCTCTTCTCCAGGTAGGCAAGCTGAGAGCTGAGTGTCTTTCTAAAAAGCATACAAACCGCCTGGTCAAAAACAACCCAGGAGCCCTGCTAGCACCGTGGTTAAAGTACTTAGCTGCCAACCGAAAGGTCTAGAGGTTCAAACCCATGGCCAACTCCTGAGGAGAAAACGGAGGTGGTCAGCTTCTGTGAAGTTGACAGCTCTGGAAACCCAATGGAGCAGTTCTCCTCTGTCCCACAGGGTTGTCTGAGCCCGAATCCATTAGGCAGCAGTGAGTTTGGGTGTGGCCCAGTGGGAAGGTGGAGGCAGCAGAAGGCTATGAGTAAAAGATAATCACTGAGGGATGAGGAATTATTCCGTAGCAGGAAGTTATTAAGGCAAATGAACCCAAACGCAGCCAACACCTTATATCCCCATATTTCTGCAGAGCTCAAAACTCGACATGCAAGACACCAGAGAACCTTTGGAAAGGAAGGAAGAGCAACTTCGAACAATATGAAAATGACAGGGAACCACAAGGCTTCCGGAGAGGCCAGTGATGCCCATTACAAAACATAAAAGAGCTCCTGCCATCACCAGAGCTGTGTCACTACTTCCCTCTGCCTCAAGCCACCAGCTGGTGTCCTTACTGTCGCTGCAGCTACTGCTGCAGCTAGCCCACAGGGCCGGCCTTGCTGGGGGGAGAGGGGGTGAGGTGGCTGAGAGAGGCAGGAGAGGCCTGTGTAACATCTGCAGGGCACCAACTGCAAACAAGCGAGAGCATCCCAATGGAAACAACCCCCTGGGAGAGGCCAGGAGTCCTCTGGGAGTTCCTTTAGGATAAAACCCACGCGCTTCAAACGCCCTCTTACACAAAGCTGTGGGTGGCATACAGTGGGTTCTGTCTCACAGTGACTCCAGTGCAACAGCGCCAAACTCTGCCATCCCATCCTGCACCAGACTCCCAGTCACTGCCATGTGTGAGTCCTGTCTTAGGATCACCATGCCAATCCATCTCAGGGAGAGGCTTCCTCCTTTGCTGACCCTCTACTCTACCAAGCAGCTTATTCTCCAGGGTCAGCCCCTCTTGATAACATACCCAAAGTACATGAGGCAAACAAAGTTCTTGCCTTCCTTGCTTCGAACCAGCTTTCTGGCTGAACGTCTTTCAAACAGATTTCTTTTTCTATCGGCCATCCACAGGATACCTAAACTTCCTCACCAATGGTGTCATTCAAAGGCACCAACTCTTTGGCCTTCCTTAGTCATTGCCCAGCCTTTACCTACATGTGATGACTAAATATACCACGACTTGACTTGGCTCACCTCAGTCCTCAAAGGTGACATTTCCTTCTTTCAACACTTTAAAAGAGATCTTCTGCAGCAGTTTTGCTCAATACTTTGCATCCTTTGATTTCTTGACTGCTGCTTCCATGGAGTTGACTGTGGATCCAAGTAAAATGAAGTGGTTTGCAGCTGCAGTCTCTTCTCCATTTATGATGATGTTACTTATTAGTCTACTCACGCTTTCTGTGTGATGGTAAAGTATAATCCATGCCAAAGTCTAGTCTTTGATCTTCATCCTTAATTACTTCAAGTCCTCTTCCCTTTCAGCAGGGAAGGTTGTGTCATCTGCATTCTGCCTGTTGTTCATGAGTCTTTCTCCAATCCTGATATCACATGCTTCTGCCTCGATCCATGTACCAGTTACGCATGAGCACAATGAAGTGTTTTGGAATTTCCTTTCTTCTCAATGTTAACTATAATTTTCTATGATCGACACAGGTAAATGCCTTTGTGTAGTCAATAAAACATAAGTAAATATCTTTTGTTAATCTCTGCTTTCAGCCAAGATCCATCTGCCACCAGAAAGGATATTCCTTTTTCCACGGCCTCTTCAGAATTTCTGATAGTTCCCTTTCAATATACTGTTGCACAACTATTTAATTACCTTCAGGAAGATCTTACTGACATCAGATATAAATGATATCGCTTGATAATTTCAACATTCTTCTGGATTGCCTTTCTTTAGACTGGACCAACATATGAATCTCTTCCAGTCAGTAGGCCAAGTAGCTGTCTTCCAAATTTCCTGGCACAGTTAAGTGAGCTGCCTCCATCCACTGAAACTTCTCAGTTGGTATCCATCAATTCCTAGAGCCTTGTTTTTCATCAAAGCCTTTGGTGTGGCTTGAACTTCTTCCTTTAAAGTACTACTGGTTCTTGATCATATGCTCCCTCCTGAAATGGTTAAACATCGACCAACTCTTTTTGATATAACGGCTCTGGGTTATTTCTATATTCTTTTGATGCTTCCTGTGTTGCTCAGTATCTTGCCCTTTATTGAATCCTCCCCATCCCCCGATAAGTTGCCAATATTGAGTCCTTCAATATTGTAACTTGAGGCTTGATCGTTCCAGTTTGAAGCACCACAAGTGTGATTTTCCACGTTGGGGTTTCTAGTCCCAGGTCTCTATACAGTCCACTCCAGTAATTTATTCTGTCATCTGGAGCTGCCCTCTGAAATGTTCTACTCAGTCTTTCATTATGTCTTCCATTAACTTCGTTACTCGGTTCAAACAGTAAGTGTCAGAGTCTCCTCTAACAAGCATTTTGGTCTTTCCTTTCTTTCCTGTCTCTTTAATAGCCTATTGTTTCCTTCACATCCAAGGGAAAGTCAAAAAGAATTACTACTCGGTTTCTAGTTCATATATGCACCTCAATCAAAAAGAAAGCAGAAAATAATAAAAATGGAAATAACTTTAAAATGGGTCAAAAGAAACGAGTGCATTAATAAATGTGGGGAAGAAGCTGATGGTGCCCAACTATTAAAATATATGGTGTTGGGGTTCTTAAAGGTTTGAAGTTAAACAAATGGCCACTTAGCAGGGAAGCAACAAAGCCCACATGGAAGAAGCACACCAGCCTGTGTGATCATGAGGTGTCCATGGAATCAGGTTATTAGAAGACCCAGAACAAACAACCATATTGATGTGAATGAGGGGGGTTGGAGTGGAGACCCAAATCCCATCTGTAGACAACTGGACATCCCCTCACAAGAAGGGTCACAAGGAAGGGACGAGTCAGCAAGGTGCAGTACAGCACTGATGAAACATACATTCCTCTAGCTCGGTGGTTCTCAACCTGTGGGTTGCGACCCCTTTGAGGGTCGAACGACCCTTTCATAGGGTCACCTGATTCATAACAGTAGCAAGATTAAAGTTATAAAGCAGCAATGAAAATAATTTTATGATTTGGGGGCCACCATAACATGAGGAACTGTATGTACAGATGTGCTTTACACAACTGATATATGTATGGATTGTGATGAGTCGTATGAGCCCCTAATAAAACGATTAAAAAAAAAAGGTTCGCAGCATTAGGAAGGTTGAGAACCACTGCTCTAGTTATTTAATGCTCTCCACCCACACCCACCCCACCACCACCACCACTATTATGACCCCAGTTCTACCTTACAAATCCGGCAACACAGGAATCCAGGGCAGAAAAACCCTCAGTAACAGTTGTGGGAGTAACGATACCATGAGGATAGGTGGAAGGTAGGTGTAGTAGGGGGAGAAAGGGGTAGCCAATCACAAGGACTGATATATAATACTCCACACACACCACCACCACCAGGGGGGACAAACAACAGAAACAGGGGTGAAGGAAAACAGCGATGGTATAAGATATGAAAATAATAATAATTTATAATTTATCAAGGGATCACAAGGGTGGGAAGGGAGGAGAGGGAGGAAAAAAAGAGGAGCTGATACCAAGGGCTCGAGTAGAAAGAAAATGTTTTGAAAATAATAATGGCAACATATGTACAAATATGCTTGATACAGTTGATGTATGGATTGTTATAAGAGCTGTAAGAACCACCAGTAAAATGACTTATTAAAATAAATAAATAAATAAATGGGTCAAAAGTGAGCTCAACTGACTAAGGTATGACATCTGCCATAATCAACTGTATAATGCTGTCTGATAACAAGGCTATTCCTAACCCTTCACGATAGTCAGAGGGGATTCTCTGGAGGCTTAATTCATGTGCGGACCCTGAAAATGAATTTTGGGCTTCCACTGTCCTCCACAGCCTTCTGTAAACCAGGGATTCACACACAGTATAAGCTCTTATACTCTTCCCTCCTTCAGATTTGAGTATTATTTATAATCCTTGGCTCACAAAGGCTGGTGTGCCTCTTCCATGAGTACTTAGCTAGTATCAATGCATTTTGATTACATGTTTCATCAATTTCAGACTGTAGATAGAAGTTGCGAAGAATCTGTAAGTTCTTCATCTTTGGCATTACTGGCTGGGGCATAAATTAGAATTATGACCAGATTTAAATTAATCATATTAACCAGATTTCTTGTAGGAGTCATGCTATCACTGACAGCGTTGCACTTCAGCATGGATCTTGAAACATTCTTTTGATGATGCATATCGTGGCATTCCTCTTCAATTTGTCATTCCCAGAACAGTAGATGATCACGGTGGACAGTAGGAAACAAAGTCATTAGTTAAAAGAGATGTTTTTAAGTTTATATAACGTGTACTTACAAGGTCAGTAAATGAGAACGAGGCCGTTTTAGCATAAATACGTTACATGAAAGGTTATAAAACATAGGAGTGCTTATATGTCAGCTTTATTATCAGAATTACTCCGTGTATGTTAAGTACACAAATTCAAGAATTCACAAAGGTACGCTGTGACAAATTATTTTTAATAGCTCTCCTTGGAACTTCAACCTTGCAATCCTAAAATTGGCCAGAAGTTTGAAAAAGAAATCAGGAGCGTTTCTTGTACGGTGTCGGCACTAACAACAGCCACTGCCATCCTTACCAGGAACTCTTTCTCAAAAATAAGGAGAGGCAGTGCCAAGAGCTCAGTGCACAGTGACGCTGTGACAGGCACCACCACCTCTCAACCTATGTCCCTGTCGTTGCATAAGGACCACGTGAGGAGGTGTGTGTGCACCGGTGCTGGGCTGGGCCGGCATCTGTGCCTGACCTGCACTTGCTATACAGCTTTTTAGGCCAACAAGTGCAGGCCTGAATGCTACAGAAGGCCTGGGCATTTATGCAACTGTTCTAGCCAACAGCAAATTTACATGCAGAAGAAGGTGGACACAGAGGGAATGTTGACCATTCATGAAGCCAGCTGACCAGAAAAAGGAATGAGCCCATCACTGGTCTCCGCTGTGCAAAAACGTAGCATTTGGCACCATTTTGCATGTGCATGTTGAGCAGCTTTTAAATGGTTTAACACAAAAACTAAAGCAATTCAGATCAACAACTGCAGAACTCCTGAAGCACCTTCTGGGGAAAGCAGGTTCACTGAAACTCAAGGACCCACACAGGCTGTCGGAGCTCAGCTGAGTATCGAAAAGGAAGTGGTGACAATGAGACCATGAAAAGCGAAAACAACAGCGTTGTCAAGTACTCTGTTTTCCCAATTTGCTACTGTAAAATTAACTGCAATGTTGCTAACAAAAATACTGCTAAGATCTCCCTGTTCCATGCACTGCTGCTCACTTAAAGTTGGAGGCAACCCATGGTCCTGGCCTATTTTTATGACAGCACAGATGGACAGAAGCCTGGCTGGAAAATCAAGGTTTCTGTTCATCAGTCAAAACGCGGTCTTTTTTTTAGCCATGCCCTTCCGTTTCTCTCTGCCCTTTTACTTGACCTGCCACTGTTGGTGTATTTCCCCCCAGAAGATCATTACATGTAATTATGGCTTCAGATCTGCCTATTCAGAAAACAAAATCACACCTCTCCCATAGAGCCCAGAAAGAGACCCAGCTGGCCTTCAGTTCAGTACTAGATGGGAAGCTTTGGACCAGATTCTAATCTCTCTGATTCAGTTTCCCCACTTGTAAAATACAGACGCTTAAACAAGGTCAACCTCATAGGGTTATTAGCCAGGATCAAATGAGTTGGCAGAAAGAGAGGCAACGGGACCGAGTAATAAGCATGTAACAAGTGTTGGCTATTACTGTTTTTAAAAGAGAAACTTAAAGCTGCCACAAGTGCTCCAAAAATGAATGAACAAATTTATAATAAGCTTTCTGGCAAAAACTTCTAAAAAGTTAGATGTCTCCAAGGGGAATGAAGAAAGGAATTTGCAGGACACACTATACCATTATTTAGAGACGCTGGTCCTTAAGAGTTCACAGAGG
Source organism: Echinops telfairi (assembly GCF_000313985.2). Taxonomy (NCBI): domain Eukaryota; kingdom Metazoa; phylum Chordata; class Mammalia; order Afrosoricida; family Tenrecidae; genus Echinops; species Echinops telfairi. The sequence continues at coordinate 7,458,396 of NW_022107431.1, forward strand.
TGTACCAGAAGTCAAGAAAATGAAGCAATGACCATCTACAGCTTATAAAAACAAAACCAATCTGTTTCTGCCAACGGGATCACGGCGAGGAGGAAGGCAGCTCCAAAAGAAAGGAGGGGTACTAACAGCCTCATTCCTGGACCACCTCAAAAGCAAGACCCGCAGGCTGCCTCGAGGGGAGAGCATCTTCATCCAAGGGACCAGGAAGCAGCAGTTTTTGCAGGTTTACCCAGAAATGCGAGGGGCACGGGGCATGTGGACATGCAGACATCCATACATAAAAGGGAAGCTATTCAATGAATTAAATAAGAATGGTCTCCTCCCAATTTAAAAAATCCCACAAAGATATGCAGGAAATTAATTAATAGAGCCTCTACGGGACAAAGTTGCTGCCACAAGGGGTTTAACATGACCATTCAAAGGATGGCACAGGACCGGGCAACGTTGCATTTTGTTGTACGTAGGGTCGCCATGAGTCGGTTCCGACTCAAACTGACTCGAAGACACCTAACAACAACTCAGGGACATTATGCCCCAAATGCTTTGGGTACCAAAGTTCCATATCAAAGGAAGTTTAAGAGCAATTAATCCTTCCTCTCAGTGCACGTGTGCCGGCATCCTGCACAATCCAACAGAGAAAAAGACAGACGAAGTCCCCCGGCAACAGACGCAAGCCTGCCTGTGTGCACAACCTATGTGAACTCTCTCAGGATGGGCAGCAGCTCTCCTGGGGGACACAACCGTGTCAGGAGGACAGGGACGGGGCAGGGGCAGGGCTCCACTGGGTCACTAGAACGGGGGCGGAGGGGAGGAACTGTTTGCGCCGGTGGCCGCTCTGCAAAAGCCGCGCCCAAGAGCGGAGACTGTGGTCCCCGCGGGGCAGGAGCCCCATTGCACGCCCACTCCCACCCCACTCCCGCTTTGCTGGTGCACTCGGGGTGGCCCAGAGAACAGCGGGGCTCTAGAGCCCGCAGTGTCACCGGCCGGCCCAGGGCCGGGCAGAGTCCGCGGCGCCCCGGCCGCGCCCCCGGCCCCCCAGCGGCAGCGCGGCCCCCAGCCCAGCCTGCGATGCCTGGATGCGTCCCGCCCCACCTGGCGGGAACCGGGCCCCCACGCCCCCTGGGCTGCGGCCAGGCGCCGTCAGGACAGGACCCGCGTCCTGCCCTCCAGCGGCCGCTACACTCACCTCGCCGCCGGGCAGCGATCCGGCTCGAGCTCGGGTTCGGGCTCGGATTCCGGCGGCGGCGGCTCCTCCATGGCGGCGGTAGGGGTGACGGTGAAGGCGGGAGGGGGACCAGCTCGGCGGCAGCTGCTTCTCTCATCCGTGCACGCAGCCCCGCATGGCAGCGGAGGGCAGCGAGCTGCAGCCGGGCTCGGGGGAGCGGAACCCCAAAGTGCGGAGTGACTCGGCTCCGCCTCCGCCTCTATCCCGCCGCAGGAGCCGTTCCCGCCGCGGCCATCTTGGAGTCGGCGACCAGCTGCGAGCCGGGCTACGGCGGGCGGCGAGAGACAAACTGCGCGGGCGGCGGCGGCGGCAGCTGTTGGCTCTGGACTCTGATGGGCGGGGAAGGAGCGAGAGAGGGCGGGCCACGGCCGACGGGCGCGGGATCCCGAAGGGCGAGGGGCGGGGCCCCGAAAGGCTGTGAGCCTGTAAGGAGTGAGGGGCGGGGCCTAGGACCGGGGCTGACGGCGCTAGACTCTGGCAAGAGGAGGAGGAGCGAGCCGGCGAGGGGAGGAGCCAGTGGGTGGGGAAGGGCGGGGTCAGTGATCGTAGGGGGCGGGGCCACGGGCGCCCAGTGTTTCCCCCACCCCACCCCGGCAGGCGTCTGGAGTCTGGGTGGAAACCTCCCGGAAAGTGCTTCAGAGCTTCTGAAGGCCACCGGCCCCGGACCGCGCCCCAGGATCTGGGGAACGGCCGTGATTGTTGAGGAGCTTTTAAGGTTTTGTAAACGTTTGCTAAGGGATCACCGCCAGGCAAGGACACCCCATTGTTCTGGAACCCGGGCGCTCGTGGTCAGACTCGAGGCATTTGGGGCGCCGAGACTTTGGGGGTGCCCCAGGATCTAACCTACACTTGTCACGTAAAACTAATATTTGGGGAACTATTGAAACAAGGTCTCCGGAACTCCCCATATTAAGCTCCCCCAGATCAACCTGGCAGGAAAAAGCAGGTATGAACTACAGAATCAATCACAAGGTCGTGATCTTGTACCACCCAAAGGAAGAAGAGTGCCAAGCGCCCAGGATAATGTCCCAGGGAGTCTGGAAGTTCCGCTGGCTCACTGCCTCTTCCTGAGCGTTTTCTTTGCCACACTTCCAAGTTGCAAACATTTACTAAGTCGCCCATGGCTTAGTATGTGCGAGGCCAGAGTTAACTCAAAATCAGCATGGTTTCAAATGAAGTATGAATCTCGCCTGTGTTTAAAGACATCATTCACTGGGGCGTTTATACACAAAATAGATGTTCTGAACAAACGCTGATGAAAAACCGGCAAGACAGAAAACTGGGTTCTATTTAAAGGCGAGGATGTGGAATTAACAATAAAACTCAAACTCACTGCCTTCAGTTGCTGCCGACTGAAAGCAACCACCTTATAGGGCAGGGAAGAATGGCGCTTGTGCGTTTCTGAGACTGTAGAAAGCCTCTTCTTTCTCCCACAGGGCTGCCAACCTTGCATTTAGCCGTCCAATGCATAACCCCTGGGCCACCAGAGCCCCTAGGGATTAGCTGTAATCTTACTCAAAGCCCACAACAGAAATGTCTCTGAGGTGAAGAAGTACATTCTCTGATTATGACCTGAAAAAACAACGTCATCTGGGTAGAGGGGTTGCGAAAAAGAGGAAGGCCCTCAAGGAGATGGACTGATTCGGTGGCTTCAACAATGGGCTCAGACATAACCATTGTGAGGATGGCGCTGGACTGGCAGTATCTCCTTCTGCCCTGTCTTGGGTTGTTATGAGTGGGCACTGCCTTGAGGGCCCCTGAGAACAAAGCGATCTGATAGCTGAATTTCTGAACTGGCATTCGTTTTATTTATGTAACAGCATTCATTCAACAAGTTCTTACTGAGTGTGTAGATGGGCCAGATGCTGTACTCGGTGCTGGGGAAACGAAACCCAAACCCACTGTTGTTGAATTGATTTCAACTCATAGGGACCCATAGGGCAGAACAGAGCTGCCTTATAGGGTTGCTGAGACTGTCATTCTTTATGAAAGTAAACTGCCCCATCCTTCTCGAGCAGAGCTGCTGGTGGGTTGGGGCTGCCTAGCTTGGGGTTCCAGCAATTGAATTCTCGCATCCATGCAATGAATGCACAAAATTACGGAGAGCTAATAATGACCTGTATTCCTGCAAGAGGACACTGCCCAGTTTAAAGAAGTAGTGGTAGCAGTCAAATCCTTGTTTCTTCCATCTATATTTACCCAACCGTTATTTTATTAGTTACATAATCAGATCTCAGCGTTAATGTACATAATGCTATAAATAGGAAAGCTTGATCATGTCTTTCAGAAATACATGTCTGGGCAAGCCACAGAAGTTCATTCCCAGTAACACTCTTGAAACATTTTAGCATTTTGGTGGCAAATCACTGTTTCACAAATAGTTGCTCAAGACAGTTGAAGTTTGGGGCCCATCCTCAGGCCACCAAGCTTTTAAATTCTTTGTGACCTGCCAGTAATAACCTTCCTTCACTGCTGAGTTTACCTGGGAGGTTCTGCCTTTGCCTTTCTGTTAATTTATGTCCTTCTGTTCTGAGCCGCCTGATCTCAGCAGTTCAGTATTCAACATCTCAATATCTGAATGCCTTTCCTCCTGCCCAACCCCGATGCACCTCCAGCCTGCCCCTTACCTGAGTTCTCTGACTCTGTGATGGGCAGAACTCTGAGCACCCTTCCCAGCTCCCTGGAACCAGTAGATGGAAGAGGACCTTTCGGGATTCCACCTTCCAGTCTCTTTGGGATCCGTCCACTCCTCTCCATTCTCCTCACTCCAGCCAAACAGCAAGAGTCTTCTGCCCACACCCCCTGCCCCACAACCACCAGCTTGATGTGGGTGCCGAATTCCCCACCCGATCCTTCTCCACACTGCCAGGTGAATCCCCTAGCTCTCCATCTAAACACATCAATCACTCTCACACTGACTTTATTTTCTCCATAGCTCTGCGCTACCGGGATGAAGACGGTGACTCAGCTTTCCCAGCTCTTCAAAGGCTCCACCTTTGCTCATCCTGTGAGCATTTTGCAAAAGGTGTTTCTACTCCCTCCCGCCATTGCCACCCAGCCAACTCCCGGAGTCTCCCCGCAGTTCCTAAGTCACTGGCCTGCTGCTTCCTAAGTCATTCCTGAGGACGGGGAGCAGGGGGAATGAGATGTGGGTGCTCTACCAGCTATGGAAAAGCATCCATCCAAGTGCTCATTAGAAACCACTCGCTCAAATGGAGGGATACTACTTTGTCACGATAAAAATGATCTCTAAAGGCAGAATCACTTACTAATGGATTTCTGTTGCGTGAAGAAAGCTCTCCAAAGTGCTCCCCATAGCTGTGATTCTAGTTCTTAGAACTTTTTGGAGCCAGAACGGTTCTTGGAAGTCCAATGAGATGGTCAGGTTGTTATGCCCGCGTCTAGATTTTGGCTTGGGTCCTCTAGCTAGCTGAGACTGTCGACGTCAGGCTCGCTAGCATGCGCACACAGGTGCAAGAGTCCCAGAAACACTTGGCAAATACAGAGCAGCGCAATCACAGAATCACTTAGCAAATCCAGGACGGGCTCAGCCCTGGTGGCATAGCGGTTGTGAGTTGGGCTGCTGGTCACAAGGTCAGCAGTTCAAAACCACCAGCCACTCCTCGGGAGAAAGATGAGCCCTTCTACTCCCATAAAGAGTTCCATTCTTGAAAACCCACTGAGGACGTGCTGCCCTGTCCTACAGGGTCGCTCTGAGCCAAAATCTACCCAATGACACAGTGGGTTCGTCCAGAGAAGGGCTCTTGTGTCTTCAATGTCCACTGAGCGTTCTGTCTGCTTGGCAGGAGCCAGACGCATTTGCATTTCATTGATCAGATAAGCTGGCGCCTGTAAGAACCCAAGTTACCTTGTACTACATGTGCAGCTTAAATGCAATGACTTATAAGCACACCCCCACCTCCCCCTGGTGCATATAGAGTTCAGGGAAGCTGGCCCAGTCCAGCTCTGCCCCCTGCCATCCTCACTGGGGCTCCCTGGCTCCCCCAAGACCCTCTCTCAGCACCTACACCCCTCAAGCAGCAGACTCCTTTTCTGCCTTCTCCCCTCCATCATGGACCGTGTGACACCAAACGCTCACAAAACTCACTGCCATCGAGTACATTCCAACTCAGGACAGAGCAGACTGGCCATGTGGTGGCAGAGACCTGGTGGTTTGCACCCCAACACATAACCCACTGTGTCTGCAGGGCTCCTTGCAGCACCCCTAAAGGGTCCCAGTGGGAGAAGGAAAGAGTTTCCTCTTGGTGGTAGGAACATGGAAAAGATCATTAAATCCATGATGTGTGTGTATGTTTAAACCGGAACAAGCTACTATTTTGCAGATGTTGTTGAGTGGTGCCATCAGTCAGTCCCGACCCACAGCGACCTTATTGCACAACCGAACGAACTCTGCCGGCCCTGTGTCACCCTCACAATCGTCCCTGTGCCCGAGTCCATTGTCCGTCCACCTTGTGAAGAGCCTTCCTCTTTGTCACTACTCATCGACTCTATCAAATATGATGTCCTTCTCCAGGGTCTGGTCTCTCCTGACAATATAGCCAAAGTATGTGACACAAAGTCTCGCCGTCCTTGCCACTAAGGGGCCCACTGGCTGTACTTCTTCCAAGACAAAAAAAAAAAAAAGGCGAGGCAGGAGGTGGGCTGCTAACGATTATGAAACCGCAAGCCTGGTCTCCTCATTTTTTGCAGCTTGGGAAACAAGCTTGGGGTGCACATGAACCCCCTGACCTCACACGGCCGGCAAGTCCTGCCGTTTTCCTGTTCTGTGTTGTCCTTGTGCCAGGTGATCTGGAGAACAGTGATCAGTGGGGTGCCACCCAGTTTTTTGTGTTTGAGGGCAGGGTCCACGCGCTCGCCTGGAGAGTCCGAGAGGCTCAGAGGACCTGGGGGCATGAACACAGAGTCCCTGACTCATCCGTGGGCAAAGAGGTTTGTGGTTGCAGCAAAATATAAACCACATGGGCCGTTGGCATCCTGTAGAGAGCGAGGAGCCAGCGTGGCCCCCGGGGCTTGGGCTGCAGGCCCTTCTGGGTTGTCAAAGGGGAACTTCCCCAAGTAAGGGTTCTCCTTGCCCGGGGCACGCACT
>NW_022107431.1:7464827-7466610 GCF_000313985.2 Echinops telfairi
TCCGTGGTACTTTCAATATTCTTCTCCAGCACCATAATTCAAATGCAGTGATTCTTCTTTGGCCTTCCTTACTCGGTGTCCAACTTTCACATGCATAGGAGACAGTTGAAAAGACCATGGCTTGTGTCCGAAGCACCTTCGTCTTCACAGTCACCTCCCTGCTTTCCAATATGCAACACGTCATGTGATCTCGTGACTGCTACTTCCATGAGCATTGATTGTGAAGCCAAGCAAGATGAAATCCTTGACACCTTCCATCTTTTCTCCAATTGCGACAATGCTACCTCTCAGTCCGGTTATGAGGATTTTGGTCTTGTGGATAAGAAAAGAAAAAGGGGAGGGGGGAGTTTAAACCAGTCCCCACTATCTCACTCCTCATTCCTCTCTGTTTACTAGTTAAAAAGACCCGGCCCTTCAGACTTCCAAACAAGCAGCCACCGGCCAGAAGCTCGGGAGTCCACGTGACACTCTTACTTCTGCCCTGCTGGCTGCAAACACCAGCTTTTCTTAGGATCCTCTCAGGAGGCCAGCTGCAAGCCCAAGGTCCCCCAGGTGCTCCATCGCTTCCACCTGCTGGCTCCCCCTCCTCCTTTGGCTTTGAAGACTCTCTAAAACAACCCCCAGAGCTCACAGAAAGTCCTATGCATAGGGTTTCAGGTTTATAACTGCAGAAGGACAATGATCCGGATCACATCAACACAAAGCAACACACAAGACAAGGTCTGGGAATGTCCCCACCGTGAAGCACCTGTGCCCCCCGAGAGAGAAGGACATCGGACTTGGTAAAGTGGAGCTTCGGTGGAAAAGAGGAAGACCCTTGAGGAGGTGGCGTGGCCCAAGGAAGGGCTGCACGCAGGGACTCCCACATGGCAACAGCTGTGAAGGGACAGGCAGTGTGTCACCCTGCTGCACACACGGTCATCTGAGTGGACACTGCCCCTCAGAACCACAGCAACCGACCTGGCGTGTCCACACCACCACCCAGGAAGACTTTGGAGCATCGGTGTTCAGATCCCGGCTGAGAGCTTCGTGGCATAGTCTCGGTGGAGGGTAGCATTGCGCAATCGTGGCTGAATCACGTGCCTCTTCCTCCCAGAGGTCGGCTCCTGTCACCACATCGTGGTCTTGCCGGTCAGACCAGCCCCTGCTCATCAGTTCCAACCCTCAGGTAAGGTTTAGATAAGAAAGGCACCTCAATTACTCAGGAAAATCCCAAGGGCTTAGAGCTACCCTTCGGGAAATAAGGACAAAGGTAACACTGGTCTGGGTGAAGTTATAATTTGTACCCCCACAACTTGAATGGGACATCCCCACATAGCATGTGGCTGGTCTCTCATCGTGTCCTTCAACCAGTGACCACCAAGGCCTCAGGGGACTTCTTTGCACTCACACCTTGTCGTCCTTCCTCGCTCCACATCAGTTCCCCCTCTTAAAAGGAGCCACGGAAGCTGAATGAAAGTATTGTAAAGATCCCATTTCGATGGAATTCTGCCACGATAAGTTGCCTTAGAAACAAGCCTTCCTTAAGCAAAACACATCAACGCGTGAAGCTATCGTTTCCGTCTCTCTCACTCTTTCCAGAAGAGTTCTACACTTCTTGATTTACACCAAGGGACTCAAATGTTCCTTTTGATGGTTCTTTGAGTTTGGGGGACAAAAAGAAGTCTGAGGGGGCAAGATCAGGGCTGGAGGGTGGATGGGGAAAGGTTCCCAGATACAAGTCTTATAAGGCAGCCCTGGTACCCTCTAACAATGACCAAGTGCACGTCAAGATTGGGGGGGG
>NW_022107431.1:7466710-7483438 GCF_000313985.2 Echinops telfairi
CGCAGAATTCCTCAGCAAATCTTTCCTGCCCTTTTCTCACCAAGGCAGTTTGTCATTTTCTTAAAACTTCTTCCTTATGACCATTCTGCCCATCTAAAAGATAATCTATCAAGATGGCCCCTTGGGGATTAAAAAATAGATATACAGTTGCCATCACCTTCTGAGCTGACCTACTTCTCTGCCTTGAATTGAGCTGGCCCAGAAGACCCCTTCGGGTGCCACTGCCTTCGAATGGGCATTTGTTTTGAGCGTGCGCTAAGAAGACCAAGACTAAGTGTGTGCCTGAGAGAGCTTGGCTGCCCCAGGACTGCTGGGAGAGACCCAGCTCAGCACGACTTGCGTGGAACACACGGTTGTGCATGTGAACTATAACCTGAGCAACAAGGCATTGGGGCTGAACCCGAGAATACCCTCCCTCCTTCTCTTCGCTCAGTTTTCGCTTTAGGCCCAATTTGGACACACACACCACCTTTCACATGACACCTTCCCCTGCCACATCAGCTTGGTTTGCCAGAAAACCCACCGACCTGGGACAGGTGCTGCCAACCTTGCGAAGGTTCCAACTCTTGGGCCCGTGGGGGTCCATGGCCCCCAGAAAGCCAATTCTAGGGTTTTTGTGAAAAGGTGACTCAAAAATGTAAGGTTGTGCCACACTGTGCTGTGAAGAGGACTCTGTTATTTTAACAAAACAGGCCAGCAAAACTCAAAGAACACCCCCAGCACGTAGAAGGCTGTGTCAGCTGATCATGCGCTTTGGTGTTTAATTTTGCGTTTACTTTTGACTTTGACTGTAAAGCAGTTTCTTCCTTCCTGTGTGGGTTCTTCCACCCAGACCACCAACACCCCACACACACATTCAAGGCTCTTCTGAGGCTCTACCCAGCGCTACAGAGGGGAACAGACCAAACCAAATGCCAACCTTCCCGCTGGGTGTGTCACCCTTGGACCCACCAAGGACTCCCGGAGCCCAGGAGACATGGGTGGCGACTGGTGTCGGTTCCTACAGCACACATGTCACTCTCTTCTCTGTGCCACCTTGCTCGATGTCAGAGGCCACTTCCTTCTCCTTGGCTAAGACACATGAACCTAGCCCCTTAAAGGAAAAACACAGAAATAAATCACTTTCTATCTTTCCTACAAAGCGCCGGAGAATCCTCAGGGCGCACAGTAGAGGCATCGCTGGTTGGTGCAGGTGGTTAACCCTCCTGGCTGCAAAGCCAAGGTTGCAGATTCGAATCCACCCGGATGCCCGAGGCTTGTGAAATCCTGTCTGGCTGGAGGAGCCCATGGGTGCCACCAGAAGGGAGAAAGTGCTTTTACGTCAAATGCAAAGTAAGCTGCGAAGAAGGGCCTGGCGATCTACCTCAGAAGCTTAGCCCATGTGGGATCCCTGTAAAGCCCGGCTCTTGGCAAACAGAAGGCACCAGTCACAATCCACGCATTTGGTCCGAATCCACGGACAAGCAGAGGAGGACATCGGAAATAAGGGCCACGCATGTCCTGATGGGGAAAGAACAAAAACAGGCAAATCAGCTCTCAGGGAAAACCCGAAAACGCGTATAGAACAGGAGGGCTTTGTCTAAGCTCGCCACTACTCCAAAGGGAAGGGAAGGGGAGACTGAGATGCTACAGTGACTCTTCAGTCTTTTGTGTGCATCCAAGTCTCTTTCTGCCTTTGTCGTAGGTTGGAATCGATGTCATTGATCACGGCAGGGAGACAACTGGCTGAGTGCGCAACGTCCTTCTGTGGGCGCAGCAATGAACATGCCTCAAGGCCCTCTGGCAGTGGGCACACTGCGACCTTCGTCCTCCCTGTGCCCCTGCTGGCCCAGGGGGTTACATGTTGACCTGCTAACCGCAAAGTCAGCAGTTCGAAACCACCAGCTGCTCTGCGGGAGAAAGAGGAGGCTTTCTACTCCCATAAAAAGTCACAAGTCTCAGACACCCACAGGGGAGTTTCCCAGGGTATGGCCTGCCCCACCTTTTATCTTACAAGAAATAAAAGAAGAAGTGAGTGGGGTGAGGGGGCAGGGAGGGTACGTGGTGGGTCTCTTGCACACTGAAGCACTCCTAGGCCTGGGGGAAGGTTGATGAGAGACGGACCTTCCTCCAGAGCCAGCCTCCCCCCACGCCCCCACCACCCCAGAGCAGGTGTCCTGAATGCAGACTTCCAGCCTCCTCGTGGGGGATCCATGGGGCTTTCCACTTCCCCAAAGCAGTTACAGTCTCGGAAACCCACAGGGCCACTTCCTATACGGCTCTAGGAGTCAGCATGGACTGGACGGCAGTGGGCACCTCGGAGACAGTTACTCTGTGATTGTTAAGACCATCTACCTGTGGCTTTTCTGCTAATCGCCACACAGACCACAGACCCTGATCAACCAGGATGACAGCCTCAGTGGTCTCCCAAGGACCCTGCCAGTGGGGAAGGGTAACTTTAAGAAAACAATCCCTGAAGGGATCCTATCCTTCTTCTCTCTTTAAAAAAAAAAAAATTTTATTAGGAGCTCTTACAGCTATTACAATCCATAGTTCCATTAGATCAAGCATAATTGTACAATTGCTGCTCTCATCATTTTTGATACATCTTCTTCTCTTCTTGAACTCCTTGATATCCCCTCCCTATCACCACCCTAAGCCCTCAGTATATTATATATGAATATGATTATCATCATCATCATCATTATTAAAAGCCAGAAGTTTCTGTCATTTCCCCACCAAAACCTTTACTGAACTTCCCTGGGGGACCCTGGCTTTTGTTTCTCCCTCAGCAGCCCAGGGGGGAGGGTGGGCGGACCGTGAAGCTGCAGCCTGCTATCCCGAAAGAGTTCTCAGATCCCTGAGATCAATGAGTGTGTCCTGGGTACAGGCGAGAAGGCCCCAAAAGAGTGCAGATGTCCACGGGTGGCCGCTAGGAGCTCCAGCCCTCAGTGAGATGCCTCTGCCCGCTGTCCTCAGTTCTTTTCTCTCTTTCTTTCTTTTTTATTTTCAGCTTTATTTGGACATAATCCACATGTCATGCAATTCAACAATTCAATCATACCAAGAAGAGCTGAGCAAGCCTCACCACAATCCATTTCAGAATATGTTCTCCTTTCTTGGACTCATTGTTATGAGCTCCCCCTTCTCCCCCCACACCTCAACCCAGCCTCCCCTGCCATAACCCTAAGGAGCCATTAATCCAGTTACTGTCTGCAGATCCACCCATCCTGGAGTTCATAAACCGGAAGACATCCAAAAACAAAGAAGGAAAAATGATAACACATTAAAATAGAGAAAAACCTAGTCGACAATAAAGCAGAAAAATTGAAAACCAGACCAACTTTAGAATGGGTCAAAAGGGAGATCAGATCATCAGGTATTAGATGTCAACCTGACTGCATCTGCCAGAATTCACTCTGCAATGCACCCTGAATGGCAGCCTGGTTAGTCACATCCCTGGTCTGTGTTCAGAGGGGATTCACCGGAGGCTTAATCCAAGTGCATTCCTCAGCCCCCTTTGCAAAGACTGAAGCAACTTTTAAATGGGTCAAAGGGGAGATTTTTTTTCCCAAGGGGAGATGAAATAAGATATTACATTGTAACCTAGCTAGACTACAGTCGTCTCTGCGTGATAGTATGGTCATTCACAAGACAGACAGTCTTCCAGATATAGTTGAGTCTCCCCTGTCCTCTGAGCTGCACCCACCCTGAAAGTTAGGTGCCTCCTCCCTTAGTGGTGTCCCCATAACATGCTGCAAAACTGTGATTCCAGCAATACCTACAAACCTACCTCTCGGGAGGTCCTCGTGTTACAAATGGTTAACACACCTGGTTGCTAACCAAAAGGGTGGAGATTGTAGTCCACCCTGAGGCACCTCAGAAGCAAGGTCTGCTGATCTGCTTCTGAAACATCAACCAGGAAAACCCTTACAGAGTGAAGCTCTGTGCTGACACGCATGGGGGACACCGTGAGTTGCAGTTGACCCATTGGGCCACCTGTGGGCCTAGCTAATCCAGATACTCAGTTAATGACAGGTGGATTGCTTCCCCTCCGGTGGCAATCTTCTTTAGGATGCCATCCTGAATATAGCAAACAGTCAGTAAAATGTCTGTTGGGAAAAACGAACTGGAAAGATGCATGCATATATGGATGGATGGAGAGATGGGTGGATCCCCTTTGGGAAATTAAACCTAAGATTAAAGACTACTGGGGTGCAAGCAGCCGAGCAGAAGCATCATTGGGAGGAGGGCTTTGAACGCACATCCGGTGTTCTAAAGAGCCAGAGACCTCCATGGCTGACATAAGTAAGGCAGGGAAACAATGTCTAAAACAAACGCTCCGTACAAAGTAGGGAAAGTGTTCCTACTTCTATAAAAGCACCACGACTGCCAAAAAGACAAACAGATCTGTCTTGGAAGAAGTACAGCCAGAGTGTGCCTTAGAGGCAAAGCGGAGAGACTTTTTGTCTTGCGTCCGTTGGGCCTGTTGTCAGGAGAGACCAGTCCCTGCAGAAGGCATCACGTTTGGCAAAGTAGAGGAGCAGCGAAAACGAGGAAGGCCCTCAACAAGATGGATTGACACACTGGCTGCAGCAAGGGGCTCAAGCCTGGGAACCTAGGATGGTGCATGACTGGACAGTGTTAGTTCTGTTGTGCACAGGGTGGGCAGGGGTCAGAACTACTTGATGGCACCTAACAACCACAAGACCTCTACAGCATGCAAAGATTTCAATCACAAGGGTCCACGAGAAAGGACAGAAAATCTGATTGTGATGCTGGCCACGGAGAGTCGTCATGGCCCTATGGCTGCTTTGTGTGAATACCCTTACACACTCACCAAAGGCTTCTTGGATCCCTCTGATGGGAATACAAGAAAGGTCCCGGCTGTGTTCCATTGCACCAGTCAGAACTCACTGTGGCCTATGTGACCAGGCCCAAATGCCCCATGGGTTTCCTGGGCTGTGTTCTTTACAGAAGTGATCACCTTGATTTCCTCCCAGGGGGCCACTGGTTAGCAGCAGAATGCTTAACTGCTGCACAACCTCACTCACCGCCACCAAATCCTTTCCGAGTCATGGTGACCCTACATTATAGGATAGAACAGTCTCTGTGGGTTTCTGAAACGGGAACTCTTCATGGGAGTACAGAGTCCCATCTTTCTCCCATTGGAGTGGCTGGTGGATTCGAGCGCAAGACCTTGTGGTTAGCCGTGCAATGCATGGATGGGTTTTGAAATTAAACTTTAACTCATTCCCTCGCTGCCATCCAGTTGATGCTGACTCATAGCAACTCTTGTTGCTGCGGTTGGTTGAGGTGCTGGGGGGCCCATCAAGTTGGATTGGGCCCATGGCAGCCGTACGCACAACAGAACGAAATGTCGCCTGATCCTGTGCCAGCCTCACAATTGTTCCCGCGCCTGAGCCCATCCTTGCAGCCACAATGTCACTCCATCTTCTTAAGGGACGGCCTCCTCTTCTCTGCCCCTCCACTTTACCAAGCATGACGCCCTGCTCCAGGAATTGGTCTCCCCTGAAAACATAGCCACAGTAGGTGAGACGAAATCTGCCCATCCTCGCCTCTAAAGCCATACTTCTGCCACGACAAATGTGTCCTTTTAGCAGTCCATAGAGCTTTCAGTACTCTCTGTCAGCAGTACAATTCAAATGTAGTAGCGACCCTGGAGGGTGGGACAGATCTGCCCCTGTGAGTCTCTGAGGCTATGAATCTATGAACAGACCGCCGGTGGAGCAGCTGGTGGGCTGGAACCACCAGCCTCGCTATTAGCAGTGCAGCACGTAACACACTCCCCCACCAAAGCACGGATTTTCACTGAGCTCTGCTGGCCATCAGAAAGATTGTGAGCCAATAGACTCCCTCTAACAGGGGTCAGAGGTGAACAGTCCTAAGTAACCTGGCTCCACCCCCCTCAGCACCCCAACACTCCCAACGCAGTTTCACAAGGCATTTTAGTCCTATGTAGCCAGGAGCGGTCATTTCTGCAGCCCTGGTGGTGCCCTGGGTAATCCCCAGTCCCTTGGTGAGAGAAAGATGACCAGCCTCGGAGACACCACGGGAAGAGTGCTGGTGGTTATGCAGGGGCCACTCGCCACCAACTCGGCAGTTCCAAACCACCAGCCACTTCTTGGGAGGAAGGCTATGCTTTCGATATCTGTGAAGAGCCACCGTCTCGGAAACCCACAGGGGCCAGTTCTACTCTGTCCGAAAGGGTCGCTATGAGTCAGCATCGACTCACTGGCAGTGCGTTTGAATTTCTGAGAGAGGCACATTGGAAGAGGGCCCCAAATCAACGTCTAACAAAATCAGCTGTTGGAAACCCCAAGAGCACAGTTCCAACCTGAAGCATTGGGGGGCAGGTGTGTCCTGAGTCACACCATGGAGGCCGTAGTGAGGAACCCCAGGGCAGGAGACGCAGTGTCCTGCCCTTGTGCTAAGTGCCATCCAGCAGGACGCCAGGACTTCAGAAACCACACTTTGGCTTACCCCGCCCTCTCAAAGGCCAAATCGTCCCCGTGGATGGGCTCCCACTTGACTTGGTGGCCTTCTCCCTGGGACCCACCCTGGCCACGCCTGGAGACAGGCGTCCTGGGGATTTTGTCCAATCCTGGAGTTCCTGAGAATGGGCAGGGTCATGTAGTCCCTGGCACACACCCAAATGTGCCCCGACGGAAGCCTTCATGTGAGTTGTGGGCGCCCGACCAGAAACCTGGTTACAAAGAAGCCCTGCTACCGTTCCTGGTGCTGTGCATGGGGACAGCTCACACCTGAAATGAGCTAGAGCCATGCACTGAAAGCAATCCAAGTGCCTGGTGGGTGCAGATCCCGGGGCCACCAGACCCACTGGGCAGTCTTGCGGGGTGTAGACTATGAAGCTGCATTGCAAAGCCCCCAGGGGTGGCTCAGTCCCCACTCGGAGAAGCTGTCTGCCAGCGAGATGGATTGAAGTGGAATTCTCATAGAACTCAGTCAAGGGCAGTGCAGGCAGAGGACAGGGTCAGCCTCTGGTCCTCCAAGCAGGATCCCCGAGCCACCAGCTTCCCAAATCTGTGCTCAGGAATGCAGATCCCTGGGCTCCATCCAGGAATTATTGAGTCCGAATCCCAGAGGCCAGGCCCCGTGTAGTGGTTATGCTTTGCGTTGCTAACCACAGCCTTTCTGCTGCTGTGGTTACGGTTTCAGGAGCCCACAGTGGTAGCTCTACTCTGTCCTGGAGGGTTTGTGTGAGTCAGAAGCGACTCAGTGGCAGTCCTTTTGAGTTTTATTAGCGAGGTATGTATAGATTTAACCAAAATGGTCCCAATAGCACGGTGAGTAAGCAACTTGCCTGCTCACTGAAAGGTCAGTGGTTTGAACCCCCCAGATTCTCCACGAGAGAAAAATGAGTTTGCTTCCATAAAGATTTACAGTCCTGGAAACCCTATGCTGGCAATTCTACTCTCTCCTAAAGGGTTGCTGCGAGTAGAAACCAACCAGACGGCAATGCGTTTTAGTGTTTTATTTAGACATTGCACACTTGTATCTTTATTACATGGATATAAAGCAAAAGCAACGCCCACTGCCATTGACTCAACTCTGACTCATAGTGACCCTAAAAAGGGTTCCGGAGGCTGTAAATCTTTATGGGGGCAGGTAGCCTCATCTTTCTCCCAAGGAGTGGCTGGGGGTTGGAACTCCTAACCTTGCAGTTAGCATCCCAACATGTGTCCCACGACACCACCAGGGCTCTTTATTACATGCACGCATCATAATATAATGACATTGTTATTGTTGCTGTTGTTGTTAGGTGCCATCGAGATGGTTCTGACACGTAGCGACTCTAAGCACAACAAAACAAAACACTGCCCAGCCCGGCACCATCCTCACAATTGTTCCTATGTCTGAGCCCATTGTGGCAACCACTGCGTCAGTCCATCTCTGCGTTAGTCCGGGTCGACTAGAGAAACAAATTCATAGACACTCATGTGTATAAGAAATGGCTTTATATAAGGAGTAATTGTATATTAAGAAAATATCCCAGCCCAGCCCAGATCAAGTCTATAAGTCTGATATTAGCTCAAATGTCGGATACCAGTCTATAAATTCCTCTTCAGAATCATGCAACACATGCAATAATGCCAAATCCAGGAAGATCACAGGCCAGTGGGCGAAAAGTCTTGTGGATCCAGTGGCAGTGGAAGCATCTCAGTACTGGCATGGGTTTCCACGTGGCTCCTCCAGCTCCAGGAGTCTGGCATCATCAGCATAGCCCCATGTGGCTTGTCAACAGGAATGTCTCGCAGGATGAGGGTGGGCCCCATCTCCAGGGAGGAAAACAGAATCCTCAGAAGGCCAGGCCCACACAGAGGCCGCATTGGTTATGACCTGATTGACAGGCTAGACTCCACCCCTTCACTCAAGTTGACAGATGATGTAACTGCCACAATCTCCTTGAGGGCTTTCTTCTCTCTTGCTGCCCCTCTACTTTACCAAGCAAGATGTCCTTCTCCAGAGACTGGTCTCTCCTGACAACCTGTCCAAAGTATGAAAAACTACGTCTCACCATCCTTGCTTTTAAAGAACACTCTGGCCGTACTTCTTCTAAGGCAGACTTGCTTGTTCTTTTGGCAATCCGTGATGGTTTTAATATTCTTCACCAGCACGATAATTCAAATGCATCAATTCCTATTGGTTCTGCCGTAGTCAATGTTCAACTTTCACGTGCCTCCGAGGCTATTGTAAACACCATGGCCTGGTCAGGCACACCTTCGTTCTCCAAGTCATTTTCCAGCTTTTCGGTACTCTAAAGAGGTCGTGAGCAGCAGAGTGACCTAATGCAGCATGTCCTTTAATTGCTTGACTGCTGCTTCCATGAACATTGCTTGTGGATCCAAGTCAGACAAAATCCTTGACAACTTCAACCTTTTCTCCATTTATCATGATCTTACCTAATGGTCCAGTTGTGAGGATTCTGGTCTCCTTAACATTAAGTTGTAATTCATACTGAAGGCTGCAATCCTTGATCTTCATCAGCAAATGCCTCGAGTCATCCTCAGTTTCAGCAAGCAAGGTGTGTCATCTGCATACTGAAGGTTGTTAATAAGACTTACTCCAATCCTGATGCCATGTTCTTCTTCACATAAGCTAATTTCTCTGATGGTTTGCTCAGTATACAAATTGAACATATGTAGTGCGAGGATACAACCCTGACACACACCTTTTCGGACTTTAAACCATGCAGTATTTCTTTGTTCTGTTTGCACAATTGCTTCTTGATCCATGCACAAGTTCCACATGAGCACAATTAAGTATTCTGGAATTCCCATCATTCTCAAGGTGATCCATTGTTTATTATGGTCCACACAACTGAAAACCTTAGTAGTCAATACAGCACTTTATTGTCAATACATTTCTTTCTGGTATTATCTGTTTTGAGCTGAGATCCATGAGACATCAGTGTTATCCCTTGTCCACGTCCTTGTCTGAATCCGACCTGGATTTTTGACAGTTCCTTGTCAATGTACTGCTGCAACCACTGTTGGATGATTTTACTTGCATCTTCACTTGCAAAATTTCGCAGTAAAACTTTACTTGCGTGTGGTATTAATGGTATTGTTCTCTAGTTTGAGCATTCTGCTGGGTCATCTTTCTTTGGAATGGACACAAATATGGGTCTGTTCCTGCCAGTTGGCCAAGTAGCTATCTTCCAAATTTCTTGGCATAGATGAGTGTTTCCAGTGCTTCATTAGCTTGCTATGCATTTTATTATAGTTAAGTAGGAGTCCCCTGGTAGCACAAAGGATTAAACACTGGATCTGCAGCCAGAAGTTGGCAGTTCTAACCCACGTAGAGGTGCCTTTGTGAACAGGACTGATTGATCATCTGCTTCCAAAAGATCACAGCCTTTAAAAAGCGCTTGCCAGCAGTACAGTCCTACTCTGCCCACATGGGGTTGCCCAGAGTCAGAATCCACTCAATGGCAACTACCACCACCATAATAAAAGGGCAATGTATGATCATCTTTTATATGAAAAACAAATGTTAAAATAAAAGATGAAGTGTAAGCACACTGGGAAAATGACATGTAATCATATATGCTTAGGCAAATTACAGATAATGTGGTGTTACATAATCTGGTGTCAATTGGCGGATTAAAAGTGAAGGGGTGGAGTTTAGCCTGTCAATCAGGTCACAGCTGGATGACCTCATTGGGAGACGCTAAGGAATAAATAGCTTGTTGGAGGCGGGACACATGCTCATTCCCTGCCAGGCATTCCTGTTGAGAAGACACATGGAGCTACGCTAGAGCCCCGTAGCTGAAGGAGCCATGTGGAGACCCCTGTCAGGGCCAAGACGTTCCACCACTACTAGATCCACAAGACTTTCCACCTATTGGACTGTGATCTTTCTTCCTGTGTTAAGCATCATTGCATTTGCTACATGTGTCTGAAGAAGAATTTATAGACGTAATGGACATATAGGCTAATACTGGATTTATGGACTTAACCTGGACTGGGCTGGGATGTTTTCTCAATAATCAATTGCTCTTGTATATAAAGCTCTTTCCTATACCACATAAATGTTTATGGATTTTGTTTCTCTAGTCAACCCAGACTAATACAGAGAGTGTAATACGTGTGAAGCCCAGAGCCCAAGTTGTAATGGTAGGCCCCTGGCTTCCTCTCCATCTTTGGACCAAGCATTTCATCCTGTTCTTGGAGCAGAAATGTGAGTTCAATAAATTACAACGCCCTGTGGAAGAGCCCTGGTGTTGTAGTGGTGACGCTTTGGCTACAATCCAAAAGGTCAGCAGTTTGAAACCACCAGCCACTCCTCAGGAGAAAGACAGGGCTTTCTACTCCTGTAGACAGTTACCATTTCAGAAATTTCCAGGCAGGTCTACCCTGTCCTAAAAGGTCGCTGTGAGTTGGCATCGACACAATGACAGTGAATTTGGCTTTGAGTTTTTGGTGGACTGGAGAGCTGTGATGATCAGCTGATCTATTTTATTTCACTTAACCGGCAGTGCCCTGGTTAGGGGACAGGACGGCCATGTGCCCAGAGTCAGGGAGAAGGGCCTGGGGGAGATGAGAGCAAAGACAGCGATAATTCAGTGTGCACATGGCACTGGCTGTCAGACTGTAGGTTCTCAGGACACAGTGTCACATAAGGGGACAGACAGGAATGCCCTGGGTCGTCCCCGAGGTCTGCCTGCCCAGCTCAGGCAGGGCACCAAGTTCTGTCCTACAGTGGTCACAGGCTACCAACACCCAGCGCCTGAAGGTAGAGAGCAGGCTTCTGGTTGGCACTCTGGCCAGATTCACTGAGAGCAGATGCCCAGGGGAGCCTCAGGCCACATTCTTAGGGGCCATCTGCTGGGTGTCCTCTGCTTCAGGTCACCCCAGGCTTGTTTTTGAGCAAGCAGGACAGCTGGTGGTTGGCTCAGAAGCCAGGGAGCAGAGTTCTATTGCTGGGGCCTATGCGCTGGACTGGACAGTCTCCCAACACCTTGCAGGAAAACGCTTTTCACGTGAAATACGAGCTGCTGGTCACCACGCGCTGTGGGGAGCTTCTGGCTCCCTTCCCCAGGATCCCTCTATTTGCTGTGCTCAGCAGACAAGGAGGGCTGGCATGGGTGGGCAGAGAGCCTTGCCACCTCCTTCCTGCCTCAGTGGACACCACACAGACCCTCACCGGGCACGGAAGACCAGTGCCCAGAGTCCGTCATCCATAATGACCAGGTTTCCAGGGTCACTAGCTCTCGCTCTCTCTCCCTCTTTTTTTTTTAATTATTAAAAGATCATTTTGGGGGGAGCTCTTACAGCTCTTATAACAATCCATACATCAATTGTATCGAGCACATTTATACATGTGTTGCCATCATTTTTTTAAACATTTATTTTTGTTTGAGCCCTTGGTATCAGCTCCTTTTTCCCCTCCCCCCTCCCACCCTTGAGACCCCTTGATAAATTATAACTTATTTTTATTTTCATATCTTACACCAACCACTGTCTCTTGTCCCCCAGGGTTTCTGTTGTTCATCCCCCTGCAAGTGGTTGACTGGTTATGTGTTGACCATTTCGATCAGATCCCCCTTCCTTCCCTCCTTTCCCCCCCTTCCCCCTACCCTCCTGGAATCACAACACACATTCCTGTTCCTGGATTCCGTGTGCCCTGGGTTCTTATCTCTTATCTGTACCTGTGTACATGCTCCGGTCTAGCACAGAGTGAAAGGCAGGACTGGGGTCATGATAGTAGGGGGTGAGGAAGCCTCACGGAATCAGAGGAATATCGTGTGTTTCATTTGTGCTATACTGCGCCCTGTTAGACTCATCTCTTCCTTGTGACCCTTCTTTGGGGGGATGTTCCATTGTCTACAGATGGGTTTGGGGACTCTGCTCCAACCCCCCCTTGTTCTCAACAATATGTTTTTTGTTTTGTTTTGTTTTGGGTCTTCTGATGCCTGTTACCCGATCCCGTCGACATCTCATGATCACACAGGCTGGTGTGCTTCTTCCATGTGGGCTTGTTGCTTTGCTGCTGGATGGTCACTTGTTTAACCTCAAGCCTTTAAGACCCCAATGCTATATCTTTTGATAGCCGGGCACCATCAGCTTTCTTCGCCACGTTTGTTTATGCACCCGTTTGTCTTCAGCGCTCACTCCATCTCTTGATGAGGATGATGAAAAGCCTGTTCCTCTAGGCCCTTACTTTCAGATAAGGAAAAATGTGTGCCTGCCTCTCGCAATGAAAATCATTTGTACTGCAGCCCATGATCCAGGATGAAGTGTAGGTATCTGTTTTGGCAGCCTGCCACCCCCGATCATTCCAGTACCCCTCGGGGAGGCTGTGTTGCCTACTCTGGGACACACTGCTATAGGCCACACCTTGGAAATTAATACAGAGCCCTGGTGGTAGAGTGGCTTATGAGTGGGCTGCTGATGCAAGATCAGGGGCTCCCGCTGCTCTGCAGGACAAAGAGGGGGCATTCGACTCCCTTGGAGTTAGAGTCTCCAAAGCCCACCGGGGCAGTGTGACCTGCCCTGTGGGGTAGCTGGGGGTGGGAATGAACTCCATTGCAGAGAATGAGGAAAGTCGCCTTCTTCCATTCTGTACAATATCTACTGTGCTGCGTTTGGGGTGAAATTCTACACAGTAGGGTTGGCTCTCCCTCGACCATTTCTACACTCACTATTCAAGGACACGAGGGACTTGTCCACCATGAGGTAACATTCTTTTTTTCACTGGGTTCCCCCGTGAACTGCATCCCACTCCCCACCCCCTGCCACTCCCTTGGCTCCAAACACTGGGGTGACTGACAGTTTCATGCCACAGGAATCCCTCACCCACTGCCAGTTTGCAGGCTCCAGGCGGCCACCAGGGGAAGGGCCCCACCCAATGGGTGTGTGCCATCCTCCTGGGGAGCCCAAGCTGGCATCTGTGGTGTTTCTGTGGCAACACCGCACAATCAGCTGCTGCTCAGTTTCTGCCTGGACGAGCAGCACCAGCACTACCTCATCCAGAGGCCTCCTGGGCTTCCGCAGGCCCGGGCTGGCCGGCTCTGCTGTCCTGAGAGTCCTGGGGTTGCCCACTCGTACACTTCCGGCTGCATGGGCTCACTCCTGATTTGCCTCTCACATGCTCTGTTTTTCTGCTCAGACTGAAAAGTCTCGGTAGGCCAAGAGGAGTCCGACTGGCTCTCCTGTCATCAGAGTCTTTGGAATGCTAACCGCATGGTCAGTGGTTCAAACCAGCCAACAGAAAGATGCAGCTACCTGCTCCCCTAAAGATTCAGAGCCTCAGAAACCCACCCAGCGTTGCTAAGAGTCAGAATCGACATGCAGCTGTGGGTCTGGCCTGGAAAGAGAACTTCGGTGGCCCTTAGGTACTAACTGCACACCCTGGGCCAGTCCCTGGTAACCGCCAACAATCTCTGGTCTCTGTGCTTGGCTTACTCTGCCTAGTTCACAGAACTGGGTCCGGCAGCATTTACCCTTCTGTGTGGGGCTCATTCCTTCGGGCATAATGTTTTCCAGGTGCGTCCGGGTACTCTCAGGTCGCAGGACTTCTTTCCTCTCTCTGAGCGAATAATGCTCCATTGAGTGGGTGTGCCATTCTCCTGAACCAGTCATCTGTGGAGGCCCGTGTGCGTCATGTCCACTTTCCAGCTATTGTGAATCCTGCTGCAGAGAACACTGGCCGTTGTACACGAGTGCTGTTTTATGCCCCTGTGTTGACAATGGCCCTTCTTCAGCACCACATACCTGGTTGTCAAGCAATCAATGGGCAAAGAATAAGACTTGACGTCTCTGGTCTGCAGGTGTAACCGCCCTTCCTCAAGTGCATCAGGGCTGACCAGGTGGAGTGGTAGCTGTGCCCTCTGTCTGCCAGGGATGGATTGGCAATTGACCCACTTACTGGGAAGCGGAAACACACATGCAAACTGTAAGAACCACCACTGTCTGTGTGCCACGAGGTTCCATGACTCGTAGTTCCTCGTTTCTGAACATTAGCGGCCTTACTGAGCTCTTTCCATTGTAACGAACGCTTGTCGTTTGTCAAGGTGAGTGAGCTGGGGTGACTTCTGAGCTGAACTGCCAACTCCGCGGTCAGATGAACTTGTGTTCCAGTCTGCATCGAGGTATGGAAGGTCCCTTCTTCTCTGGGATGAGGAGCCTGCCCCGTAGTGGCCCACCATAGTGTGGTCTTTGCTGCATCACACCGCAGAAAAGTGGCCTTGTGGAAAATTGATACTTTACCTCAGGATGGGTACTTTTAAACTAACTACAGACAAGTGGTTTCAAATGATTGCAGTAGTGCACTGCAGGCAGCTCAAGGTGCCAAACACCAGTTCCTCACAGTTAGCGCAAGGGCTCGAGGCCGTGAGGGTGTTCTTTGTGACCCAGAGTCTACCCAGTGCCACCAAGAGCCAATCTCTGAATTTCTAGGTCTCATTTTCTCAAACTAAAGCCTATTTACCAAATCGCAACTGGACCTCTGGATCGTATCTGCCCATTGCATTTTGAGACTAAATGAAATCAGGGTGGGTGCAAACCACAGCCTCCCCGCCCAACCTGAGGTCAGAAGAACTAGGTGGTGCCCAGCCACCACGTTCAACCACCCTTCAGCATCGCAAGAGAAGGTCCTCGGCAGAGTAAGGGAGAAATGTAGAATAAAATTCTAAATCACAAAAAGGATCAGATTTACTGGGTTGATGGAGGCTGGTGGAAGCCTCTAGACGATGGCTCTTTGACACCCTGCCAACCTGGAACCAAACCCACTCCCAGGGATCTCAGCCAGTCAGTAGTCAGGCTAACATTAGCGTGCATGAGGAGTGTGCCCCTCAGAGCAATCAGCCAGCAGAGCCAAAGGGCAGCATTTGCACACACATCACAACATCAGAAGGCAGGAAGGGAGCGGAAAGAAGGACGGATGGACACAGGGACGCAAGGAGGGAGTGGGAAGCATGCTATCGCATCGATGGGATTATAACTAATGTCGTGAAGAAAACGTGTGTGGATTGTTGAGTGGGAAACCGATTAGCTCTGTCCATTTTCACCCACATCACAGTGAGACGTCCACAAACGAGGAGGGAAAGAGGTGGGACTGAAATATCCTGAGTTGTTAGCTAGTCCCTGGTGGCTGCTGTGGTGAGGTACTGCCCAGTCGGTTCCGACCCACAGCGATCCCCGGAACAACAGAATGCAAACCCAGCCTGGTCCCAAAGCCTTACAACCGTGATGACGTCAGCGCCCATCATTGCAGCCGCAGGATCAATCTGTCTTGTCGAGGGTCTTCCTTTTTCACTGTGCCCCTCGCCACACAGGATGTCCTTCGCCCAGTGCCTGGTCCAGATCACTCTTCCTAGGGTGTATGTCATTGTTGGGGCCACCAAGTAGAAAAGGACTCATTCCCAGCGCACGTGATAGAGGGCACCTGCCCCCATAGGTCTTCTAGGCTGTAGGAAGCAGATCACTAGCACTCTCTGTCACAGAGCCGCCCACCATTTGGTTGGCAGCTGAGCAGCTAACTGTGGCGCCGCCAGGGCTCCTTCCCAGGGAGCATGGCAATGTCCCAGTGTCGTCTGACCAGATCAACCCCAAACTACCACAGCTAGCTCACAGATCAACCAGTTGAAATAATTCCAGAAAGATTGCGTCTCCATGACTCTGCAGCTGCTCAGGTCAATATTTTGTCACTCAGACAGTGAAGACATTTTGTTAGCTTAAGATTGGGTGTGCCAATAGGACATCCCGTCACAGAAGGGTCACAAGGTAGGGATGAGTCAACCAGTGTGCAGTATGGCACCAATGAAACACACAATATTCTTCAGGTTCTTTGAGGCTTCCTCATACCCACTATCATGACCCCAGTCCTACCTACCTTTCAGTTCATGCTACACTGGAGCATGTACAGTGTTACAGGTAAGAGCTCACAACACATACAATCCAGGTCAGGAAAACCCTTCAGGAATAGAAATGGGAGTAGCGATTCCTGGAGGGTAGGGGGAATGTGGGGGGAGAAAGGGGAACCAATTGCAATGATTGGTGCATAACACACACACATACACACACACACCAGCGGATGAGCAGCAGAAACATGGGTGAAGGGAGACAGTGGTCAGAGTAAGATATGAAAATAATAATAATGTATAAATGTATCAAGGGTTCACGAGGGTAGGAGGAGAGGAGGAAGGGGGAGGTGGGTGTGGGAGACCTGGTAGGGCAGGATCAAGGGGAACGTAACAAAGAG
>NW_022107431.1:7484735-7515045 GCF_000313985.2 Echinops telfairi
GCTTTACACAATTGATGTGTGTATGGATTGTGATAACAGTTGTATGAGCCCCTAATAAAATGTTAAAAAAAAAAAAAGAATCTCACAAAAAAAAAGAAAAGAAAAGAAAAAGAGGAGCTGATACCAAGGGCTCAAATAAAAAGCAAATGTTTAGAAAATGATGAGGGCAGCATATGTACAACTATGATTGCTGGATGGGTTGTTATAAGGGCTGTAAGAGTCCCCAGTAAAATGATGTTTTAAAACAAAGACAGACGAGTGTGTACTCCACCTGTAATGCGCCGATTGTAGGGTCTGCATCTGTCTAAATTCCTGAGGTGGCGGTCACACCTACTTCCACTCTCCTGCCCCTTCAACCCTTTCAGAACCTCTTCAGCCTCCATGACACCCTCTCCTTTTCTGTTCGGGTTCGATAATTCATTGCAATGGTCGCAAGAGCGCACAGACCAGACTGCGAGTTCGCGAGGTCACAAAGGGCAACGCAGGATCAGGGTTGGGAAGCTTGCAGGAAGTCGGGAAGGCTCCCTCTAAGTGGAGAGCCCTTCTCTTCCTTCCTCAGCGCAGGACGGCTCTCCTGCCTCCTCTCCGCCATGCACGTCAGGAGGACCTGCTTTCTACTGTGCACACCCTTCTTGGCCACGCAGGCCCCTTCTTGGCTTCCTCAGGACTGGCCCTGCAGAGCCTTCTCAGGCAGGCCTCTTGGTCTTTTTAGCCATGCAAGTCTCCTTTCAGGACAGCCCTGCCCTGAACAGGCCCCTCGAGCCCCCCCTTAGGTTAGGCCTCTTTATGACCCCCCTCGGGACAGGCTCCTCACAGCGTCCTCCTGTCTGGCCTCCTCATGGTCCTCTCCAGACAGGTTCCTCTTGAGCCTCCCAGGACAGGCCTCCAAACTGTCCCTTCAGGACAAGCTCTTCGTGATCCCCTCAGGGCAGGCTCCTCTTGGCTGTGTGCACACGCTCTCTCAGTCACACAGCACTCTGCCTGTGCTGACTGACTCAGCTTCTAGGCAGTGTGGCCAGGTGTGTTCCACCCTCTCTTATCTGCCTGCCCAGAAACCCGTTTCTGTGGTCATCCCGGCTCTGCTGCAGGGACCCCTCCAGGCTCCTGGCTGTTTCACGCTCAGTGTCCTGAGCCCAGGTTCCTGCTCCTGCTGCTCCTCTTCTCTGGCCTTTTAATTTTTGCCCCCTGAAGCCGTCTGCACGTGTAAGCACACTCCTGGTGAATGTCGAGGCATGGCCCTCCCAGCTGAGCCACAAAGTGACCAGTCCCCTCTTCAGTTGCCTAGGCCGTAGTCACTTCAGTTGCACTGTAACTTGGCAAATCCCTGCCATATGTTTTCTGAGCACAGGCCAGGCAGCAGCCCATGGTCAGATGAAACGTGGCAAACCATCTCGTTGTTTGCAGTTTACCTGGGAAATGCCAGTCAAGGTGGACAAAATCAACAAGTCCCCTGGGGTAGAAAAGTAGTGCAAAGGTAACTCCTCAGGGCTTGGGGTGGGGATGGGAGGAGCCTCTCAAGTTGTTTTCCAAAGAACTGAGGCAGAAGGCCCCAGACAGGAACTCATGTTACCGCCCATGAGACAATGTTGTCTGTCTGGTGCTGCTGGGGATGGAAGTACCAGGTTTTCCCAACCAGCAGTCATCAACGAGGTCCTCTTCTGAATGATTTCTGTGTTTCCCGTCTCCTGAAAGTCATGACATCTGAAACGGAACTGGTGGTTCCTTGACCTGTCTGGAAATTCACCTAAACAGCAGGACACGTCTTTATATTTTTGACAGGCTATTAAGCTTCCCAGTGCTTCTTCCCCGGTCATGCAGGCTCCTGGTCCTGGCCTCAGTCAGGTCTAGAGGGTTGGAGATACGAGGACTGGATTCTGTGACTCTCTTTGACAGGTTTACCGCTTGCAAGAACTATTTATTCTTTGAGCATTCGCTCGCTTGCTTCTTTCTCCAATGGACTCAGACTTACAAGAATTGCAAGATGCTTCTTCGAAATGCTCATTGCCATCACGTGGATGCTGACTCATAGCAGTGGCCTTACAGAACCAGGTAGACCTGCCCCTGTGGGTTTCCGAGACTGTAACTCTTTACAGAAGTGAAAAAACCTCATTTTTCTTCTGCACAGTGGCTGCTGGTTTCAAACACCTGGCTATGTGATTAGCAGCCCAACATGTAACCAGTAGACCACCGATGCTCCTTCTTCAGAATGCAGGGGAATTAAAAGAAAAATCATTCCACCAGATACTTTTCACCAACAGAAAGTAGCTGTGTCTTTATTTTTCCAACCTCAGTTTACCTCACTGGACATGGTGAGGGTGGGGCAGGAGCACAGTGACCCAAGGGACATGCTCAATGGACTTGTGACCATTGCCACACGGTGCATGGTGGTTAGGAGTTAGGCTGCTACCCGAACCTTCAAACCACCAGTCGCTCTCCTAGGGAGAAACACAGGGTTTCTACTCCCATACAGAGTGACAGTCTGGGAAACCCACAGGGGCAGTTTTACCCTGTCCTATAGGGTCGCTGGAGATCGATGGCAGTGAGTGTGCCCTTCCCTACGTGGCTGGTCAACTGCTGACATCAACCCACAACACAACCTCAGGCACCATGAATCCCCTAATTCCTCGGCTTTTAGAACCTCTGCCGCTTCTGAGGCTTCACAAGAAACAGATGGCACGGGAAAAGCCGAGCGATCAGGGAACAGAGAGAACCCTATGGATCAGCGTCACTGACACCACCACCCCATTTGGTGTCCAGCCCCTCTGAGAATGATACAAAAGAGGAGAAGGAGCTTTTCTAACTTACCCTGGTGGTGTGTACCAGTTAGGATGAGCTTGGCAGTTCCTGAAAGATTGGCAGTTCTAATCCTACCTTAGGCTGTGCCAGGAGAAAGATTTGGCAATCTGCTCCCTTAAAGATGATGGCCTAGGGGGAGTGCTTTGGAGCAATCCTGCCCCGTCAAGCGGACTCGGCATGAACGAAAACCAGCATGATGGCACCCAGTCCCAACAATGACATTAGCAAGGGGTCCTGGCTTCATGTAAGGATGACCACAGCCCATGAGTATTTTACAGAGCCGGCCTTGGTCAGGAAGCCTAGACGGGACCTGGCACAGAACTGCCACCTATTAGCTACCACACTCCTCCTGCCTGGAGCACAGCCCTAACACCATTGAAAGGGAGTTTCTTCAGGGACGTGGCCCCCTCCTCATAGAAATGGATGCTGTGGGAAAGTTCGTTTTGCTTTTTTGTGGAGTCTGGATCCTGCAACCGTCTCGCTGACTTCTGGGTCTTTGGACTTGAACCAAGGGCCTGACACATTGCCTGCTCGTCTGGATCCACGTTGCCTTCAGCAGCCTGTCATCTGCCAACTTTGGACTCATTACCTCTGCAGCTACGAGCCTGTAGGCGTCCTGCCTCCTCCACCATGCAAGTTAGAAGCCTCCAGCTGAACACCTGACCTCCCTGGACTTGGACTTGCATGCTTCTACTGCTGTCTGAGCATTTATATATATAATCATTGGTTTTGTTTCTCTGGGGAACCCAGCCTAAGACACATCCCCCTAATTGGGTGGGATTTCTTCCTCGTCTATCTCAGCCTGGAAGTTTTGCTGAAACCTGTTTAGTGTCCGAGCAACACTCAAGTCTTCACTGGCAGATGGGTGGTGACAGCACATGAGAATCAAACCCGAGTCTCTTACATGGAAGGTGAGGTTTTACTTCTGAACCACCATGACTGAGCATTCAGTAAATCATGGCCATTGGAACCCTGGTGGTGCTAGGAATTAGGCATTGGGCTGCTAACCCCAAGGTCAGCAGTTCACATCCACCAGCCTCTACTCAGCAGGAGAAAGATGAGCGTGTCTGCTCCCATAGAGAACTAGAGTCTCCGAAATCCCATATAAGGTTGCTATGAGTTGCAATTGAGTGGATGGCAGTGGGTTTGGTTTGGTTATCAGGATTTTTTAAAAATCATTTTATTTAAAGGGGCTCATACAACTCTTATCACAATCCACACATACATCAATTGTGTAAAGCACATTTGTACACTCATTGCCCTCATCATTCTCAAAACATTTCCTCTCCACTTAAGCCCCCGGCATTAGGTCCTCATTTTTCCCCTCCCTCCCCGCTCCCCTGTGCCTCATGAGCCCTTGATAATTTATAAATTGTTATTTTGTCATATCTTGCCCTGTCCGACGTCTCCCTTCACTCACTTTTCGGTTGTCCATCCCCCAGGGAGGAGGTCACATATAGTTCCTTGTAATCGGTTCCCTCTTTCCAACCCATTCTCCCTCTACCCTCCCAGTATCGCCACTCACACCACTGGTCCTGTAGGGATCTCCCCCCCCCACCCCGGTTATCAGGATTTTTGAGGGGAACTGGTAGCACCAGGGGTTAAGCATTGGGCTGCTCAGCCCATGCTTGGCAGTTGGAACCTGCCATCTTGTCTGTGAGAAGAAGATTTATCATCTTGGAAAACCTAAGAAACAGTTCTGCTCTGTCTTAGAGGGTTGCTATAAGTTGAATTCGACTTGAAGGCTGTGAGATTAATGATGATTGGTACCCTCATTGAGATACTTATCAAATTCCCTTTAGCGTTATAGGTGAAGATATTACCCATCTAGTTATTTACTGAGTCTTTATAAAAACTATATAATAAATTCCAGTTAGAAAAATAAGAAATGGGGGGAGGGGTTGACGGAGTTTCTTCCCTTTAGTTTGGCATTTTCCAATGGAGACATCATGAGACCCACATGTGATATTTAAATTTTTCTAGTCGCCGCATTAAAAAAGGAGAAAGGGTGACATTTAATCAGACATTTAATTTAATCCAATAGGTCTGAATTAGTGTCATCTTAACACGTTATCGTTAGAAAAGGTTATTACCCAAAGAGTTGACGATTTAAAAAATAGGAAGTCTTCCTAATCCAGCGTGTAGCTTATATTTCCAACACTTCTCCAGTTCCCAGGGTCACCAGCCCTTCACATTGCTTGACAGCCTGGCTTTTGCTGATTAACGATCACTGATAATAAGAATTTGTAAACTGTTGTATTTCTTTTATTGCCCTGGTTGCCAGGAAACCCAAAGCTAAATTTGGGGCCCGGTGACAGAAACCCTCTCATTCGGAATTCCTCTTCCATGCACCAGGGGGCTTTAAAAAGTTCATGGGAAAATGCCTTTATCTTTCAATTCCATGTTCTCGTCCTTCTTAATGGACTTGGTACTTCCGGTTAGAGAAGCACTTCACTATTAAACACCATCGGGACAACAACTGCCCTGTGTGGCTAATAATGCTCTATTCACTGATGACTTGCTCGGTGCCAGCGCAGGGCCCTATGGTTGGCATATTTCACACAGCAAGGCAACAGCACAACTGACCCCAGAGTGGACATCTGCAGGCTCTAAGGCCTTTGCTCTCAGCCACTGAACTCCCTCAGGGCTGATAACACCGATAGGAAGTCGTGGCAGGGACCCCGGCGTGCAGGGAGGGACCTCCAAGAGCAAGAGAGTCTTCCCAGCTTGCAGGTTAGGAGGGAGAGTCCCGCCCCCCCCCCCCCCCCCCCCATCAAAAAGTACCAAAGTCAAACCAACGCCTGAGCACTGAATTGACCTGGACTCCTGGCCATAGGAGAGGACAGTAGCCCTGCCCCAGGGGGTTTCCACAACTGTCATCTTTACTGATGCAGGTGGCCTCATCTCTTTCCCACAGAGTGGCAGCTGGGTTTGAACTGCCGACCTACTGGATAGCAGATGAATATTTAACCAGTGCACTACTGGGGCTCCCAAGGGGCAGCTAGGGAGCCGCAGGTCCTAAGTCCATTCAAGCTCCCATATGCTGTCTGCTTCAGGTACACACAGATCAACCAGAAAGGGCCGAAGCCTTTTGAAGAGCAAACCATTAACCAACGAGCAAACACCAGCACACCATACCTGCCGGGGCCCATGAAGTCCAACTCACAGGGACCTTGCAGAGTCCCTTACAGAGCCGGGCTGCTATCTGTATGCAGGCAGACTGCCACCTCTTTCTCTCTCCCTGGGGATGGAAGTGCTACTCTTCAGTACCACTACACCACCAGGGCTCCTAGCAACCCACTACAAAGTTATTAATTCAAAATATAGTCTGAGCTCCTTTTAGGAGCCAGTCTCTGCCCCCAGGGCTCTCACTCACTGCCATCGAGTCAATGCCGACTCATACAGGCCCTGTAGGACTGGGTAGAACTGCCTCTGTGGGTTTCTGAGACTGCAGTCCTTGACAGAAGTAGAAAGCCTCATCTTTCTCCTGAGGAGCGGTTGATGGCTTTGAACCACTGACCTTGTGGTTAGCAGCCCAAATCATGACCCACTATGCTACCAGGGCGCCTTAGGTAAGGCTAAATCCAAAACCAAAGGCACTGACATCAAATTGATTCTGCTTCATAGAGAACTTACAGAACAGAGTAGAACTGCCTCCTTTGGGTTTCCAAGACTGCAAATCTTCATGGAAGTAGAACACTCATCTTTCTACCTAGGAGAACTGGTGGATTTGAACTGCTAGCCTTGCAGTTAGCAGCCCAACTCATAACCTACTCTGCCACCAGTGCTCCTTAGTTCCATGTGCTTAGAACTGGGAGTGTACCCATGAAGAAGTCTACAGTCACTGTTCCTGGCCAGGCCATGCTAAACCACCATCTGTTGATACCTTCTAAGGTGTGCCCCATGAACTGTGTGAGAGGCAAAGTGACCAGAGGGGGGAACCTAAGAGGAGACTGTCTTAGCATAGCCTGATCCTCAGCATCACCAGCTGATTTTCCTTGGGAGCCTGCAGAGTCCAGAGGGTGAGGTTCCTGGGTGCTTTCTGGGACCTTTGGTCAGAGTCTATGCATTGTCGTGGTGCTCACTGTACCATCTACTAGCGGACACATCCAGGAAGGGTCCTCCTGTCCTGCCAGGCACAGTGACATTAGCCTCCTGCCAGGCGCTGACGGCAACTGTACCTGTGAGAATCAATGCTCCGTGGAGTAATTGTGCTTTCCTCCCACACAGCCCAGGACCTTCCTGCTCCCCTCCCCCCACCAGGTTCCACAGGGGGAACAGGCGGAAAGGTTGAGAAGTGGTTTGTGACAAAGGTCACAATCAAGAACCAGTGGCTTGTCCTTGGAACGCCCATGCCCTAGTCCCCTTCTAAGATTAGATCTAATTCTATAAATATCCCAGTTTTAAGTTTGACCTTTAAATGACATCTCAGTTTTCATGCTATAGTGTCCTTAACTACCCCCTCCAGAGCCAGCGGCGTTGGAAGGCGTTCCTCCCATAAAACGCTGGCATGCACAAGCCGTGGCGTTCCCCGGAGGTTGGGGGCTTCTGTCTGTGCAGCCGCAGCAGTTCTCCCCTGAAGCTGTTCACAAGTACATCCTCAGGAACTCGAAGAGACGGGGCTTCTGGTAAGAACCCCTGAGCAACGGGCACGGAACAGGAACGCTCCAAGCATCAGAGTTCTTCATTGAACACTATGGACATTCACTCCAAATGAGTCAAGGGGGAAGGAAATGTTTGCTTTAAAAAAAGTATTGTCTGAGATGACTGTTATATATTGCTAAAACGAGGACAAAGATTTCCTTACCCAAAGACACAGACCTGGACAGCTGTCAAGGGTTGGTGGAGAAATGGAGAGAAGAGGAAGTAAGGGGGCCGACTGGACAGGGGTTAACTGGTGATGGGAGATAATATCCTGCAAGAGGGAGATGGGGGGAGGAGAAGGGAGGAAATGGGGTAAGCTATTGGGGGATTAAGTTGTTGAATGCAAAAGTCACGATCTGATATGTAACCCCCACCTGATTCACAATAGAAAAGTAAAAGTATACATAGCTGTATGCACATATGTACATATATAATATATACACACATATGCATATATACATAAATTTTATATCTCTATATTTAGCACTCTTCATATATACTTACATCAGCGCTATTTATATGTCTATATATACATATATGTTATTACTGTTAGGCTCCATTGAGTCAGCTCTGACCCATAGTGACCTGACACACAACAGAACGAAATACTGCCCGGTCCTATGCCATCCTCACAATTGTGTTTATGCCTGAGCCGACGGATGCAGCCCCTGTGTCAATCCAGCTCGTTGAAGGCCTTCCTATTTATCGCTGCCCTTCCACTTTACCAAACATGACACGACTATACAATAATGTTCCTAGCCGCACTATTCATAAAAGTCACCTGAACTCAAGCCAAAGGTCCACTGAGAGCAGAAAACCTCAAAAAAATCACTGCTTTGGGGTCAATTCTGGCTCCAAATTAGAACAGGATAGAACTGCCGCCGTGGGTTGCTGAGACTGCAACTCTCTGTGGGAGTAGAAAACCCCATCTTTTTCCTGAGGAGCAGCTGGTGGTTTTGAACTGCTGATCTTGGGGTTAGCAACCCAGCGTGTAAACCCTATGCCACCAGGGCTCCTGGGCAGCAGAGCAGACCTCCATCAATTGTGAGATGTCTTTCCATTCGAGAAAAATAACACAGCAGTGAGAATGAATGATTTACCACCGTATAGAACAACACGGATGCATCTCTCCACGAAATGCAGAGACAAAGAAGCCCAACACCCAACACCCTGGGTGGTGCAAATGGTGAAACACTGACCAAAGAGTTCCCAGAAGCACCCTGGAAGGTCACTGCCCTGAAAACGTGCTGAAATGCATTTCCACTCTGTGATGTGTGGGTGGCCATGCATACGGGCAGACAGGATGGCAACCGGTGTCAACTGTCATGGTGCGTGAGGAGGTGCTGATTCATGATTTGTCTCTTGGTATGTGTCCTCGGTAGGGGGCAGTCCAGATTGGGAAAGTTAATCAGGCCGTCCTCTCATGATTGGCACACTTTCACATACGTGTATGTCAAAAAACAATTCCACGGAGAGAGTGCTCCGCGATCTCAGTGTTCCCAGGAAGGCAGGAGCGCTCTGTCCTGGGCTTCCCAGTGGGAGTGTCTTAGGTTGAATTGTATTCCCTCCAAAACATGTCGGTGCATGAATGATTCCTTCAGGGAGGATCAGCCCAGGGCTGGTTCCTAGGAGATGGAGGAGGTTAAAGGTGATCCAAACGTCCAGCGTCTCCAAACTGCTGACCCACGTCATCAAGCCTAGTATCATCCACCTACACTGCCCCTCTCCCTCCCATCTCGTGGTTGTTAGGGGCCATTGAGTTGGTCCTAACTCATAGCGATCCTGTGACAACAGAACCCATCACTGCCTGGTGCTGTGCCATCATCCCACTTGTCAAATATGAGCCCATGGTTGCAGCCACGGTGTCAGTACATCTCCTTGACGGTCTTCCTTTTTACCGCCCTTCTACTTTACCCAGCGTGATGACTTTTGCCAGCAACGGGTCTCTCTTGCTAAAGTGCCCCAAGTATGTGAGGCCAACACTCCGCATCCTTGTCTTGCTTCTAAGCATATTCTGCCAGCACTTCTGCCAAAACAGCCGTGCTGTTCGTCTTCGGGCGGTTCTTTCCAGATTCCTCACTGACAGCCCAATTCCAGTGCCTCCTAAAGTTCCATAATTCGCTGTAATCGCTCGCAGAGCACACACGCTGTCAAGGAAATGATTCTTGCAGTTGTGGAGGCTGGCAAGTCTCAACTATATGGTTCCGACACCAGTCTGGAGGATTCTCTGCCTTCATGTGGTTGCAGGGCCTGATAAGCCCAAATCGGCAGGGCAGTAGATAAGGCAACAATTGTGGAAACTGCTGGATCAGGTCCAGTGATAGGTTGCTGGCTCACGTTCTAGTCAACAGAGGTCAGACAAAGGTAAGTAAGATGCTGGATCCAGAGCAAGACAGAGAACTTGGCCAGAGCATGCCTAGCTCTTGGTTGCAGACCACACTCCCAAGGATATGAAAGGCGGCGACTTGAGTCACAACCTCTAGTAATGTGGAGACTCACGAGACACTCCACCGTAATCCTGCCTCTTGGCATAGTGGACAACGCACTCCAAAGTGGGATGGTAACCACAGGCATGAAGCCTATGGTTACAGACCATCACACCATGCAGGAGTACATCGAGAAGGGCTACACTACTTCACGGCACTGCAGTCAGCTTGGCTATGATTCTCAGTGGTCTGGCAGTTACATGACAATGGAATCTCACAGTTATGTGATGATGCAATTGGTAGTTCTATAATGATAGCACTCCCCCTACCCCTACCCCTACCCATACCATGATGTAATATGATATGACTAGTCAATCGGCAACACCCCTCCCAGGTCACAGCCCTGATCAGAAGTAAGGGGAGTTCCCCTGGGTGTGGCCCGAATCACCGTTTATTCCATAAGAGCTAACGAGGAAGGGAGGCACCAGCAGGAAGGAGGCCTGACTGCCCCCGGAGAAAGAAGAGCCAGGAGAATGTGTGTCCTTTGGAGCCGGGGTCCCTGTGCAGAGAACCTCCTGAATCCAGGGGAAGGGTGATGCTGAGACCCCTGGACATCTCCAAGGAATGCTGGGCCCATAGATGTTGAAGGGAGCAAGGGACGTTCCTCCACAGCTGACTTCTCCCCTCTTCCCAAACGATGAGGAAGGGGCCCTGGCAGTGCGGTGGGTAACGACCCAGTCAGCCACTTACCTAAAGGTCCTGGTTTGAACCCACCATCACTCTGCTGGGGAAACGTGTGGCGATGGGCTTCCGTGAAGCATTAGGGCGTTGGAACCCCTGCGGGCTGGCTCTGAGTCGGTTGAATTGAAGGCAGCAGGAGAGAACCGTTCCTGTTCGTGAAAGCCGCCCTCCTGCGTGGCATTTCTGTTACAGCATCGCTGCCGACTATGACAAGGAGCCTCGCCCGTAAGCCAGCAAAGACACTGCTCCCTGACCTCACTGCTGCCCCCAAACAGCCACCGCCGCTCCCCAGACCCGTCCTGATAGCCCCCAGCGTGCTCCTGAGGACAGAGCATACTGATTCCCAGTCAAGCCACTGGGCAGAAGGCCCAGTCTTGGGGCCACCCTGTAAGGGAGCTCAGCAAAGCGAGTGTCTGGGGGTCAGGGCTTCTGATGGCATTGCTGTGCTTTGCTGAGCTGACCGGCTCATGGAGACCCTAAGTAGAACCGCCCCCCATAGGGTTCCTGAGACTGTCAATCTTGACTGAACTTGACCGCTTCATCTTCCTCAACCATTGTCCTGTTGTAAGCAGGACTCCTTTCGGCTTCTGTAGTGGGACGACAACTGCTAACCTTAAGGTTGGTGGTTCTAACCCACACAGCAGTTCTGTGGAAGAAAAGGCCTGGTGCTCTGCTTCTATGCATATGCAAGGCTCCCACCAGTGAAGCTTGTTACTCTTAAGAACCATTGAGTGGGTTTTATGGGGGGTAGCAAGACTCATCTTTCTCCTGAGGAGTAGATGGTAGTTTTGAAGGGCTGACCTTGTGGTTAGCCACGCAACGTGTAACCACTATGCCACAAGGGCTCTTAGGGGACAGGATAGTCAAGAGAAACCCAAGACGAGGGGCCAAGCACCAAATGGTAGGTGTGTGTCAGAACTTTGCTTCTCTTTCTGGTCTCCAGATGGTCCTGAACTTGACCCAGAAGACAGGCTAAACAGAGACTTTCTCCCAGTTGCCATGGTGTTGGCTTGGATGCATGGTGATTCCCCGAGTGTCTGAGCAGCACTGGGCTCCACGGAGTTCTCAATGGCGGGTTTTCCCCCAGTTGATCACCACACTTTTCTTCCTAGGTGTTTGTGGGTGAATTGGAACACTGAGTCTTTTGGTTAGCAGCCAAGTGTGTTAACCGTTTGTACCACCCCGGGGCTTCTAGATGCCCTACCAGTGGGTTAGGAATGTGCCAAGGGCCACAGGAGGTTTCTGGTGCTGCCAATCCCTAACCGCATTCAACCCAGTCAGCTCTCCTGTGGAGTCCCGGCCCCCACCAGTGCACAATGCAAGAAGCGGGAGTCCTTCCAGCAGCAGACATCCGAGAAATGCGAGGAGTCTTTGGAAACATGGAATACGTTCGCCAAGTCTCTGGCCACCTTCCAGTCCAGAGATGGTAACATCAACAAAGCTGCGTCTTCAAACAAGAGCTCCCATTCTTTCTGTGCTGAGCTCGCTGGACAGTGACCTTTGATATTTCAGACTCGGCTGGAAAATAGTTCATTGCTAGGCCTCCTCACATTACTCGGAAGCAAAGCGTGCTTAGGAAATAACGTTTGGAAATACCTCCAGGGCGGGCAGCACACAGAAAGGCTGGGTTGGTGAGATCTGCTTTGCACACATGTAACAGGCAGCACTTG
The DNA here is from genome assembly GCF_000313985.2 of Echinops telfairi. NCBI lineage: Eukaryota > Metazoa > Chordata > Mammalia > Afrosoricida > Tenrecidae > Echinops > Echinops telfairi. Next base: position 7,497,013 of record NW_022107431.1, read on the forward strand.
GGCGTGCATCTGACTCCATTGGTTTTAAGAGAGGCTTGGTGGCATGCTTGTGCTTTGGAAAAACAGAGTAGCATTTTCCATGACAACAAAGGAGTTGGGAGATGATGGTAAACGTGTAACTGAAAACCACGAGGATAAAGGGCATGGTGGAGCTTGAGCTTCCATGCACTTGTGTCTCAATAAATGTTTGAACGTGGGCTAAGCGTCAGGCCAAATTGTCAGTGGATCCAAATAGCGATGGCTTTACAAGAAATGACTATCATACAAATTTTTGACACAACATTACTGAGTCCTAAACAGTCACCGCCACCTCACGGTCATTGAGTCGATTCCAACTTGCAGCAACCGTGTAGGACAGGGTAGAATCGGCCCTGTGGGTTTCCGAGACTGTAATTCCTTGCAGTCACCTTTCTCCCATGGAGTGACTGGTGGATCTGAACTGCTGACCTTGTGGTTCGCAGCCCAAGAAGTAGGTGTTCCTCCTCAGCATGCAAAATGGGTTTGAACATAAATAAGGCATCGTGAACGGACACTTCTTCCAAGGCAGATTTACTTGTTCTTCTGGCAGACCACAATGCTTTCCATATTCATCACCAACCCCATAGTTCAGACGCGTCACTTCCACTGTGGTCTTACGTATTCATTGTCCAATGTTCACATGCATACGAGGTGGCTGAAAATACCATAGCATGGGTCAGGTACGCCTTAGCCCCCAAAGTGACATGCTTGCTCTTGAATAATTAAAAGCGGCCTTGTGCTGCAACATTGCACAAGGTAATGTTCTTGGTAGGTCCCCTCGAGTCGGTTCCGACTCATAGTGACCCCAATGTACAACCGATGCAATAGCTTATCTGATTTCTTGCCTGCTGCTTCCACACATGTTGATTGTAGCTCTAGGGAAAATGAAATCCTTGACATGCTCAATCTTTTCTCCAATGATCATGGCATTGTCTGTTGGTCCAGTTGTACCAGCAGTACAGCCAGAATGCTCCTTGAAAGAGAGCATGGTGAGACTGCATGTAGTTGGGGTACATCACTGAGAGGATCCGTGACTGGAGAAGCTATCACGGCCAGTGAAGCAGAGCACCAGTGGGAGAGAGGAAGACCCTCACGGAGACATACTGACACGGGGGCTGCGACAGTTTGCTCAAACATGGCAACAATTGAGGGACGGGGCGGGACCTGATAGTGTTTTGTTCTGTTGTGTGATCTGACTTGACAGAAACTGACAGCAACAACAATCGGGCTCTTAGATGAGGATCAAAGACTACTGCCTTCAGAATGGATTATAGCTCCCCACAAAGAAAACAAACATCCGCACACCCGAACCAATAAACAACATCATGAAATATGGAGAAAAAGATTGACATTATCGCAGATTTCATTCTATAAAGGATTCCATTGTTCTTAGGTCCGTAGGCGGCGCTGCCACATTGGGCAAATCGGCTCTGAAAGACCTCTTTAAAATGTTACAAAGATGTCACTTTGAGAACTAAGGAGCACTTGATCCAAGTTATGGTCTTCTTAATTGCCTCATATGCATGCAAAAGTCCAACAATGAATAAAAAAGACCAGACATTTGACACCTTTATGGTGTTGGCAAGGAATATCGACTGCATCATGGACAACTAAAACAACAAACAAACCTGTTTTGGAAGAAGTTCATCCACAGTGCCCTTAGGATGGTGAGACTTTGTCACCTGTTTAGACGGCTTGTCAGGAGGGACCAGTCTCTGTAGAAGGCTATTGGGCCTGGTAAAGCACCTCAATGAGATGGATTAGCCTGGTGGCTGCAACAATAGGCTCAAACATAACGCACACACACACACACACACACACACACACACACACACACAGGATTGCTTTGATTCCAAGCCAAATGGACAGCACATAACAAGATTGAGCAGGGAAAACAGAAGTCCACTTTGTCTTCGTATCTAAACGTTCTTGGATGTCGCCATGGCTGATTTTTGTGGCAGACGCCTTTTGAAGCAGTCAGTCCCTCGAACGAGCCTAAGGCCCAGGTCACCATCTGCCTCTGTGAGAACAGCGCAGCCTCCTGGGGTCAGGAGGGCAAAGGAGGCGGTGTGATCCTCTAGGAATACAAGATCTGGCGAGGCCAAGTTGCTAAGAAGATCATGAAGAGCGATGTAACAATGATGAGAAATACAACTTTCCTCTAGTTCCTAAATGCTTCCTCCCCGCTCCCACTACTATGACTCAAATTCGACCTTGCAAGTCTGGCTAGACCAGAGGATGTACACTGGTACAGATAGGAACTGAAAATACAGGGAATCCAGGGCGGATGAGCCCTACAGGACCAGTGGTGTGAGTGGCGAAACAGGGAGGGTAAAGGGAGAAAGGGTTGGAAAGAGGGAACCGATTACAAGGAACTATATGTGATCTCCTCCCTGGGGGACAGACAACCGACAAGTGGGTGAAGGGAGACGTCGGACAGGGCAAGATATGACAAAATACCAATTTATAAACTATCAAGGGCTCATGAGGGAGGGGGGAGCGGGGAGGGAGGGGAAAAATGAGGACCTAATTTCGGGGGTTTAAGTGGAGAGAAAATGTTTTGAGAATGATGTACAAATGTGCTTTACACAATTGATGTGTGTATGGATTGCGATAACAGTTGTATGAGCCCCTAATAAAATGTTTAAAAAGAAAAAAAAGATTACGAAGAGCTGGAGTACAGGCTTAAGGAAAAGCCTCTGTTGCCTCCCATTCTATGTCAATGCGGACTTAAACACCTTCACAAACATTCTTCATAGAGCACGGCTGTTTTCCTAGCCTATCTCCTTCTTCACACCGCAGTGGCTCATCAAGACACCACAGGGGAGTGTCTAACAGCAGGGAGCTTGGAAATGCTGAAGCAGATGGCTGAATGTGAATGTCCAGCTGGAGCGAATGCTGTCACAGACAACGATGACATCTCAATGACTTGATTGTTGCTTAAGCTCTGGGAATTACTCCTTGCATTTGGTGTCATGGTCTTAACTGTGCTCCCCCTCAAATTAGTGTGGAAGTCCTCACCACTATCCCAGAGAAGATGGCCCTGTCTGGAAATAGACGTTTGCTTTGATTGTGTTGGTTAATATAACATTGTCAGGTAGATCCTAAACCTAATCATTTCTGAGTTTTAAAAAGAGCAGAACAGGCGCAGAGACACAGGGGTGACAGAGCCCGTACATGGAGTGTTTACAAGCCAAGGAACTAAGAAACACTTCCAACAAAGGAGTTGACATGGCCAAGACCCTGATTTGGACTTTTGGCCCCCAAAACTGTGAGAAAAGAAATTTGTGTTCATTAAAATCATCGGCAGTGCCCTGTGCTGAGGAAGATCAAGGGTTGCAGTCTTCAGTATAGATTAAAATTCAATGTAAAGACCCAAATCCTCACCACTGGACAAATGGGTCACACCATGATAAATGGAGAAAAGATGGAAGTGGTCAAGGGTTTCCTCTTGCTTGGATCCACAATCAGTGCTCATGGAAGCAGCAGTCAAGAGATCAAAGGACTCATTGCAAGGGGTAAAACTGCTGCTCAAGACCTCTTGAAAGTGTCGAAGAGCAAGGTGGTTACTTTGAGGACTGAGGTGCCCTGAATCAAGCCACAGCATTTTCCATCACCTCACAAGCATGTGAAAAGGTGGACATGCAATAAGGAAGACCGAAGAAGAATCGCTGCATTTGGATTATGGCCAAGAATTTGGAAAGTACTATGAACTTCCAAAAGAACAAACACATCTGTGGTGGAGGAAGTACAGCCAAATGCTCCTTAGACGTCACGGTGGAAAGACTTCATCTCACGCACTTTGGACATGCTGTCAGGGAAGACCAGTCCCTGGAGAAGGACATCATGCTTAGTAAAGCAGAGGGGCAGTGAAAAAGAGGAAGGTCCTCAACAAGATGGATTGACACAGTGGCTCCACAATGGGCTCACACCTAGGAATAATTGTGAGGATGACACTGGAACCTGGCGGTGTTTTGCTCTGTTGTACCTAAGCTTGCTGGGAGTCGGAACCTACTCAATGGCACCGAACAACAACAGAACCACAGAGCTGTTCAGGCAGGCGCTTAACTACCTTGCTGCCTTGTTCTACAGGCTGGCTTTGGAAGACCCCCAAACCAAAAAAACCCACTGTCAGTGAGTCGATCCTGCTTCACATCAATCATATAAGACAGAGTGGATTTTTCTTTGCAAGGCTGTATATCTTTAGGGAAGCCACATCTTCCTTCCTTGGGTCAGCTGATGGGTTTGAACCACCAGCCTTTAGATTGGCTGTCAACCACTTTAACCATTGTGCGACCAGGGCACCTAGGTAGCATCTCAACTCACTGTCATTGAGTCTACAAGGTAGATAGAGCTGCCCCGTGAGTTTCTGACACTATGATGCCTGTTTATGGGGGGAGAGAGCCCCATTCTGTTTCCTGGATCTTCCAATGCCGTCTCTCCCTGAGAAGGGCATCAGCCTCTGTGACATCCCATAACATTGGCCAAGGCTGCTCCGACCTCAGGCTTGTTTATATCCACTTTCAAGGCTTTTCCATTCGTGGGTGTGTTAGTCTGGGTAAACTAGGGAAACAAATCCAAAGAAACTCATCTGTATAAGATATAATTTTATATAAAGGTAAGTACATTAAGAAAGCATCCCAACCCAGTGCTGTCCAAGCCCATAAATCCAACATTAGCCCATATGTCCGACACCGATCTGCAAATTCCTCCTCCATCTCACCAAACTCACTCAATGATGCCAACTGCAGGAGGAAATCTGAATCAGTGAGTAAGCATCTCAGCACTGGCAGGGGTCTCCATGTGGCTGCTCCAGCACTCAGGGTTGCATCAGGGTAGGTCCATGTGGCTTTTCCTCAGGGACATCTCACAGGAAGTGAGCCTTACTAGCTGAAGTAGGGAACTGGCTAAGGCAGATGCACCCTGGTCCAACCATCACAAAGCAAGAGACCTGAGAACTAGAAAGGTGAGCCTCACCAAGCCATTTATCTCTCCGCCCTTCAATTAACCCCACATGTGTTTATTGGCCAGGTTGGCACAATAAACCTTAACTATCTCAATGGGTTTAAACAGCATCTATCTATCTATCTATCTATCTATCTATCTATCTATCTATCTATCTATCTATCTATCTATCTGCTAATAGTGGACTCCTAAACACAAGGCCAGCAGTTTGAATCTACCATCCAAACCTCCTGGGAGAAAGAGAAGGCTTTCTACTCTCTTAAAGAGTTATCATCTTGGAAAGCCACAGGGGCAATCCTGCCCTGTCCTGTAGGCTCACCCTGAGCTGGAATTGACTAGATGACAGTGAATTTGGTTTGGGCTGTTTGAATCGTCTAATATCAGGTGCCCTGTTGGTGCTGTGGGTTAAGCATTGGGCTACTAATGCAAAGTAAGTGGTTCAAAGCCACCAATCACTCTGTGGGAGAAAGATAAGGCTGTCGTAAAGATTTACAGTCTTTGAAACCTTATAAAGAGTCATTTTGAGTCAAAATCTATTTGATGGCAGCGAGTTTGTGTTTTTGTTTCTTAAAATCTGCTGGTATCTCTCAAATATGTGTCTCTAGCCTAGGCCCTGGATTCCCTCCAGACAGCTAACAGCATGACCACTGGACATATCCACTTGGATATCTATAAATGCTGTAAGCCCAAATTGAACTACTGATTTCCCTAACTTAGTTATGGCTTGGGTTGTGTCCACCAAAAAAGATATATTGAAGTCGTAGCCTTCGGGGACCTGTAAATGTGGCCTTGTTAGGAAGCAGAGCTTGTGAAGATGTTACTCACAATGGTATTCAGGCACAAAAGCGACCTCAAATGTCAAGCATCATTGAAAAAGAACATTTATTAAGTTGCAGCACAAAAGACGAGAAGAAGACACGGCACCCAGATGCGGAGACCATCAGCTTGAAGTCCTATGGCAACCAAGGGCCTATAGAGAACCGGAGGCTTAAATAGGAAATGGAGGGCAGAGAAAAGTGTCGCAAAAACATGCTTGGCAGAAGATCCCTACATCTGAGTTGCAGGCAGGATTGCCGAAGCTGAAATGGGCCCATGATTGGGACTCCAACATTATGCTAGAGAGAGAAGAGCACACAAGATTGGTCCAGGGCCCTCTGACCAAGGCAGTCAGGTGTGGATCGTGAGCAGGAGACACTAGTGTCCCGAAGTTCTACAAAGGGCGTGCTCAGGCAAGTCCCTAAGGAAAGACTGCCCACCGCCTCCTGAATTGACTTGGGAGTGGTAGCAGTCCACTTTCTAATGCACTCTGCCTCAAGGCAAATCTATTCAGATTTCTGGTTAAGGGTCCAAAGGAATGTGATGGAAGCTGAATTTACGTGAAGGCTCATACAAGGATTTAGGGCTTCCACTGTAAACTGTAGCATTTCCTTGTTTGTTTGTTTTTAAATCATTTTCTTGGGTCTCATACAGCTCTAATCAATATATCCATCCATCCATTGTGTCCGTATTTACATCTTAAAGGACATTTTACATGGGTAGAAGACGCAGTCTATTCTCCATTACTCTTTTACTCACGCTCCTCTCTTTTTGTTCCTTTAAAAAATACTTTTATTGGGGGCTCTTACATCTCTTATCATGATTCATACATTCATCCAGTGTGTCAAGCACATTTGCACATATGCTGTTATCATTTTCAAAGCATTCTCTTCCCACTTGGGCCCCTGATATCAGCTCCCCATTTCTTTCCCCTCCCTCCCCCACCTACCCTTCCTCACAAACCCTTGATAAGTTATAGATTATTATTTTCATATCTTATATCATCCTCCATCACTCCCTCACCCACTTTTCCATTGTTTGTCCCCCTGGGAGGGGAGTATAGGTTGATCCTTGTGATCAATTTCCCCTTTCTCCCCCTACCTTCCCTTAATCCTCCTGGTATCTCTACTCTCCTTGTTGGCCCTGAGGGGTTTATCTATCCTGTATTCCCTGTGTCGCAAGCTCTTATCTGTAGAGTGTGTATGCTCTGGTCTAATCCAATTTGTAAGGCAGAATTGAGGTTCTGATAGTGGGAGGAAGGAAGCACCAAAGATCTAGAGGAAAGTTGTGTGTTTCATCAGTGCTATACTGCACCCTGGCTGGCTCATCTCTTCCCTGTCACCCCTCTGTGAGGGGATGTCCAATTTCTACAGATGGGCATTGGGTCTCCACTCCATGCCTCCCCGCCACCATTCACTTTGGGTATGATTTTGTTCTGGGTCTTAGATGCCTGACATCTGATCCCAGCAGCACCTCATGATACACAGGCTGGTGTGCTTCTTCCATGTGGGCTTTGTTGGTTCTCAGCTAGATAGCCACTTGTTTATCTTCAAGCCTTTAAGACCCCAGACACTATATCTTTTGATAGCCGGGCACCACCTGCTTTCTTCACCACCTTTGCTTCTGCACCCATTTTGTCTTCAGCGATCATGTTGGGAAGGTGAGCATCACAGAATGCCGGATTGTTAGAACAAAGTGCTCTTGTGTTGAGGGAGTACTCGAGTTGAGGGCCAATGTTCATCTGCAACCTTAATTCTTAACCTATAGATATGAGTACATCATTCTATTTCCCTATCATTATACATATATTTATATATGTACATGCATGTATTTAGACCTCTACAAATGTCCTTTGCTTACTGGTTCTTTCCTCTATTTCCTTTTACTTTCCTTTTGTCCCACCATCATGTTCTACCTTCATTCAGGTTTAGTAATTCCTTGCTGCTTCATTGCCCTGATTAAGCCCCACTAGGCATCCTATGCCTTTCTCGCCATTGCTTTTAGTTCACTTGTTGTTCCCTTGTCCTTGGATTGGTTCCCCCCACCCCCACCCCCCGCCTCCTTTCTCCCACCTCCCCTTCTCCCATGTCCCCCAATCCCCCCCGGAACCATTGGTCCCATTCTTTTCATCTCTGAATTATTTATCCTGCCTATCTTATCTAGACAGCCATGCACAGAACTTGTTTTGGTTGTTAGGTGCCATTGAGTAGGTTCCAACCCATAGCAACCTAACTCACAACAGAATGAAACACTGCCCAGTCCTGCGCCACCCTCACAATTGTTCCTATGCCTGAGCCCATAGTTGCACCATGGTTTCGAGAATTTAGTGCGAGGAAATTTAAGCTCCAATGCAGTGAACATGAGTTCATACTAAAGTTGGGAGAGTTCTAAGCCAGTGTGACTGCTCTCCTTATCAAGGGGAAGAGCCAAACAGGTACAGAGGGAAGTTGATCACATGATGATAGAGACTGGGGTGGAGTGGTGCAAGCCAAGGAGAGTTTGAGCTACCAGAAGCTGGGAGACACAAGGAAGGCTCTTTTCCAAGAGCCTTCTAAGGGAACTGGCACCGGGTTTTGGGCTCCGAGCTTCCAGAACTGTGAGAAGAACCTTTCTGTTGTTTTCATCCCCCTACTTTGTGACATCTTCCTTGCTACCTCATAGTCTTACCAAACAAACACACCCTTCGCGAAGCCATCCGACGAGCAAACCCCAAAGACTCGGCTCTACAGTGACCTTGCCTAGATTGCTTCTTGGTACTGCTTGCAGTGACCAAGCCTAGATGACTTCCTGCTCCCGCCGTCCAGTTCCTAGATCCAAAAAACGTGGAGTCCATTGATAACTTCTCTCTGTAAACTCCATGTTCATCTGAATTTTTCAGTTCTAACTGCAAAGCAGATCCAGAATTGAAGGCCCCCTCCACACCTCTAGTTAGAGCCCTGGTCTCAGCTGCCGACCAGAGACTCTGGTTCCAGGTCACTCCTCCCTGGCTCTGCCCTGGTCTCCCTCAGACTATTCAGCATGATGGCCAGAATGACTCTATTGAAAGAGAGGTCTGACAATGTCCCTTTTCTCCTCAAACTCTTCAGTGCTTCTCAGCTCATCTGAGTAAAACCCAAGTCGTCCTGTGGCCAGCAAAATCTCCCCAGGCACTCCCCCAGTGTCTCCCATGTGCCCCCCTCTGCCTGCCTGCCAGTACCCCTCAGGTACTCACCGAGCTTCAGCCGCTCTGGCATGTTTATTGTTCTTGCCCCAGGGCCTTTGCTTCTGCTTTGCTCTCATGGCAGCGTCCCTCTAGGTAGCTACGAGACCTACATCATACATAAGATCTTTGCCCAAATGCCACCTTCTCTGTGAGCCTTACCCAAGCCCCTGTGAGTTAGTTTGTTGTGCCAACCTGGCCAATAAACACATGTGGGGCTAATAATTGAAGGGTGGAGGGATAAATGACTCAGTGAGCCTCACCTTTCTAGTTCTCGGGTCTCTTGCTTTGTGATAGTTGGACCAGGGTGCAATTGCCTTAGCCAGTTCCCTGCTTCAACTGGCAAGGCTCACTTCCTGCAAGACATCCCTGAGGAGAAGCCACATGGACCTACCCCGATGCAGCCCTGGGTGCTGGAGCAGCCGTGTGGAGACCTCTGCTAAAACTGATATGCTTACAGGCTCACTGATTCGGCTTTCCTCCTGCAGTCGGCATCATTGCGTGTGTTTTGTGAGATGGAGGACTTTGTGGATTGGGGTTGGACATATGGGTTAATGTTGGACTTGTGGGCTTGGGCAGCATGGGTTTGGGATGTTTTCTTGATGTACACTTAACCTTTATATAAAACTCTCCCTTCTACATGAGTATCTGCGGATTTGTTTCTCTAAAGAACCCAGACTGGGTTTAGATGGAGAGAAAATGTTTTGAGAAACAATGTACAAATGCGCTTTACACAATTGATGTGTGTATGGATTGGGATAACAGTTGTATGAGCCCCTAATAAAATGTTAAAAAAAAAAAAAAAAAAAAAAAAAAAAGGAAACAAGCAAAGTCACACAAACCACCAAAAAAAAAAAAAAAAAGAACCCAGACTAACACACCCTGTATGACAGCATGCTTTCCAGCCCAGATTCCTCCTTCTCCAGAGCAGGAATCTCCACCTCCCTAGTATCTACTTGGCATTTGTTCCCTGTCTTCCATCTTCCATTAAACTGTGTATGATTGAGGACAAAGTGACTGGTGTATTTCGAGTGGCTGGGACAGTGTTGGCCGGACAAGAAGCAGGCCAACGTCTGCTGTAGAAATGAACGAATGGGGAGAAGGCCACTCTGGAGGCCTTGTAGCCACAGGTAAGCCTTCAGGATCATGGTAATGGCAGCTGCCTTGTCTATTTCACGGGGCGAGGGTGGCGCCATAATGGATTCTGTGCCAACACATCACATGCAGCAGGCCATCAGTGTGAGAGGGGAGAGGCTTGCTGTACAAAGGTCAAAGGCAAGGGCAGAAGCAAGAGCAGCAGCATTCTTTGGAGGTGCCTTTCGCTTGTTGGAGCCATATGGTTGCCATCTGGGATGCTGGATGCCTGGAACAGACACCCCTAACCGGAGTGGTGGGCAGAGTGGGACCAACAGGACATGGGCTCTTGTGTTGCGAGCTGGCTTGGGATAAGTCTTCCTTTGACAGGACCCAGAGTCATCTCCAGCACAGCTCTGAAGACCAAGATGCCGCTGTGGTTAGAGGGGGAAGGCAATAATGATCAGTGATGAGTCGGCACTTTGTGTGCCTGATCTCTCACCCCATGGCAGCAGTAGCAATCGGTGCCAACACCTGACCAAGAACACCATGAAAGCCAGCGCCCGAGCCATAGCTTGTTTTACTATCTGCCAAGTCTCCTAAAGCGTCACTCAAAAACTCACTGCCATTGAGTCGAATCTGACTCGTAGCAGACCTATAGAAGAGTGTAGAACGATCCCGGTGGATTTCTGACATGGTAACTTTTCATAGAAGTAGAAAGCCTCATCTCTCTCCTGTCAGAGTAGCTGATGGTATAGAACTGCTGACCTTTCTGGTAGCAGCCCAACACATAACCACTACACCACCAGGGCCCCAGATTTTCTGAGCTTTGTCTAAGTCATTATTGTTTGTTATGCCATAAAAAATGTTCCTGCTACAAACTATTTACAAACATCAGTATTAAAAAAACTATATGTACCAATAGATTTTATTCTTACCATAGGTTTACACTGTACCCCAAACCCAACCCACTGCCATCAAGTCAGTTCTGACTCAAAGGGACCCTATAGGACAGGGTAGGGCTGCTCTTGTGGGTTTCTGAGACTGACACTCTTTAAGAGAATAGAAAGCCTTGCTTTTCTACCAAGGAGTGGCTGGTGGTTTCAAACTGCTGACCTTGTAGTTAATAGCCCAACATGTAACCACTACACCACAAAGGCTTCTTTAAAAATGTATAGGAAAGGAATATATGATAGCATTTACATTGCACATGAACATATGCAGTGCCTTCTTCTCTCTCTCCTTCCTCCCTTCCCTCCTTCCCTCATTCAGCTAATCCTGATGAGTCCCTGCTCTTCACTGGCATCACCCTAGAGCCTAGTCACAAACAAAACAGGAAAATATCTGCCCTCAATAGCTTCCGTTTTATTGACATGGACAATAGTGAAGGCAGAAGACAAATAAGACCAGGACCGTCAGAAAGTTCATGGAAAAATGGAATGAAAAGACCATGGGATTTTCCCACCAACTTTTTGCAGCCTGTGGTAGTTATATAATCATTTGTCAATTTGAGAGGATTAAGAGCGAAGGTGTGGAGTCTAGCCTGTCAATCAGGTCATAGCTGATGAGGCCTCTGTGTGGGCATGGCCTTCTCTTGAGGCTTCTGGGAACTCCAGTAAACCACCCTGGAGATGGGAGACACTCTTTCTCTGCTCATTCCCTGGGAGAGACTGTTGACAAGCCACATGGAGATAGGCTTATGGCAGACAGAGCTGGAGGAGCCATGTGGAGACCCGCACCAGCGCTGAGATGCTTACACTGCCACTGGATCCACAAGACTTTTTACCCACTGGCCTGTGATTGTCCTGCATTTGGCACCATTGCATGTGTTTCATGAGTCTGAAGAGGAACTTACAGATTGGCCTCAGACATATGGGCTAATATCGGTCTTCTGGACTTGATCAGGACTGGGCTGGGATGTTTTCTCAATATTCAATTGCTCTTGTATATAAGGCTCTTTTTTATACACATATAAGTGTCTATGAATTTTTTCTCTAGTCTACCCAGACTAATACATAGCCCCCTTATGTACTGTATCCTGGGGCGATTTATGGGAAAGGGGATGAAGAGTACATGGGGAGTGGGGGTGGATTGCAGGTTTAAATAAAGTGGTTGCAGTAGGGCACCCCGAGATGTACCATCTGAGAAACGTCTGGAAAAGCCAGGTGGAGATATGGGAAGCATACCAGGTGGTGGGCATTGCCTGCACAGAGACTCAGGTGAGGAAGGGCACAGAGGACTTCGGTTTCCATGCTGAGTGAACGAGGCACTGTTAGGGTATTTCAAACAGAGGGTTCACATCTAAAGGGAAGCCTCGATGGTGTGCCGGGTCAAGCATTAGGCTGCTAACTCAAAGGCGAGTGCTTCCAACCCACCAGCTGCTTCATGGGACAAAGAGGTGACAGTCTGTACCCCTGAAGATTTATGGACTCGGGAAGAAACTGGGTGGAGAGGTTCCACTCTGTTCGCTAGGGTCCCTGTGGGTTGGATTCAACTTGACGGCAGTAGGTGTGGTTTTTGGCTTATGTTCTAAGAGGCTCAGTAAGGCTGCTGGATTGAGAACCAGGGGGAGGCTAAGGGGAGTTAGTTACAAGACTGCACAATAAAACTGATGGAGAAGTACCAGTATTTGGACCAAGACAGGTACAAAGAGCTATTTGGATGTAATAGCATCAACTCTGCTTAGGATTGAATTGTGTTCCCCAAATAGGTGTCAAATGTATCCTCTGAGCTCCTTCCAGGAGAAAGAGGAGGTGTTCTGCCCCCATAAAGATGGAGAGTCTCGGAACCCCGAAGGGCCAGGTCAATCCTCGAGAGTCAGAATGAACTCAGCGGCAGTGGCTTGGTTTTTGGTTTAGGCCTGTTTGGACACGTTTTTAGGAGGGGCAGTCACCGGGGAAGATACCATGCCGGTGAATTAGGAGGCCAGTAAAAAGGAAGAGCCCGGAAGAGATGGACCGATACAGTGGCTGCAACAATGAAGTCAAATGTGAGCACTGGGCCGATGGCACAGGCCCAGGACATCTTTCCTTCTGTTGCACTCAGGTTGCTGTCAGAACGGGCCGAGGGCATCCAACCATCCACCCCGCCCCCAACCATCACCACCACATGCTTAGTTATAATCCCATTTGGGAAGGGACGTCTTTTTTAATGGGACAGATTAGTGTAGGGCGTGTCTTCAGTCGGACTCTTTTGAGATATGAAAGAGATTAAACAAGAAAGCAAAGAGAGATGCCAGTCACAGGAAGACCACTAGAAGGAGGAGATAAAAAAAGACAAGGACTCTCCTCCAGGGGGGAGAGCTTAGGAAGAGAGAGAGAGAGAGAGAGAGAGAGAGAGAGAGAGAGAGAGAGAGAGCCCTCCCTCAGAGCCCCGGACCTGGTGCTTGGAATTTGGACTTTCAGCTTCCTGGGGCATAGTGGGTTACAATTTGGGCTGATAACCACCAGGTCTCAACTCTTCATGGAGTTAGATCCAACTCCTAGCGACCCTGCAGGACACAGTAGAACTGCCCCCTGTGTGTTTCCCAGGCTGTAACTCTTCATGGGAGTACAAAGCCTCATCTTTCTTCCTCAGAGGAGCTGGTAGGTTTGAACTGCTGACCTTGGGGTTAGCAGCCCAACTTGTAACTCACTATGCCACCAGGGCACTTTAATAGTGAGATCAGCGGTTGCAAAACCACCAGCCACTCATGGGAGAAAGAGTCAAAGCCCACAAGGGACCATCCTCCTCGGCCCTCTGGGGACACTATGAGTTGGAATCGACTTGATGACAGTGAGTTTGAACTTGAGCCTCTTAAACGGAAAATTCTGGATTTCTGTTAGAACAGCAGGAGAAACCAGAGACAAATTTTCAGATAGATAACTCAGGAAAGTTCCCTATAAAATAGACTTTTCACTTTTAAAGAGAGTCTGAAAAATTCCTTTAGCTCACCCTTTCCCCACCGTTCCTGTGTATTTGATTCACAGACATTTACGCTGTAGGCAGCAGTTCATTGTTTCAGCATGCTACTTCCATAGTTACAAGAAAGTCACTGTCAAATAGCAAAGCCTATGTGTTTCTCCCGCTTGTTTAAAATGAAACAACAGCAAAGCACCCTTTCTTACGTGGCTACATTTTCACATGTCAGCTCCAGGTTCCAGCCTGAGCTGCCTGCACATCTCCACGGAGCCAGGAACACACGTCTCGTGTGTGTCTCAAAAGTTCAAGGAATCTGCAGGCCAAGATCTGTGGACAAAGACGCCTCTGAGCTCATGCATTCTTTTCCATGGGTGTATAATGATGCTTTGCAGAAAGGGAAAGCCTCTTAGAAGCAGAATTGATGCCAAGCTTCTTAGGGACAGACAGATACAAGAGAGTATCTAAAAGTTTGTGGGAAATGGTGTGTTAGTCCGGGTAGACTAGAGAAACAAATCCAGGGAGACTCATATATGTATAAGAAAGAGCTTTATATACAAAAGAAAATGAATATTAAGAAATCATCCCAGCCCAGTCCAGAGCAAGTCCTATACCAACCTATACATCTATAAATTCCTCTTCAGACTCACAAAGTCCATGCAATGATGCCGAATGCAGGATGTGGAAAGTCTTGTGGATCTAGTGGTGGTGGAAGCATCTCAGCACTGGTGTGGTTCTCCAAGTGGCTTCTCCAGCTCTGAGGCTCTGACTGCCATAAGCCTGTGTCCATGTGGCTTGTCAACAAGAATGTCTCACAGGGACTGAGCGTGTGTCCCACGCCCAACAAGCTATCTATCTTCTTAGTGTCTCCAAATGAGGTCATCCAGCTGCAACAGGCTAAACTCCACCCCTTCATTCATAAGTCTCAAATTGACAACAGATTATGTAACTACCACAAATGACATGAAAAACATCATGGGATTTTCTCATGAACTTTCTGAAGCCCACTCATACTGACAAGGGAAGAACATGCTCAGCATATCTCATATTGAAAGAACAGAAGGTTCAGGTCTCATGTTGCAATGTTGAAGGATACTGTGGGCTAAATATTGAGTGATCTAGGAAGCATTCAAAGAAGATGGAAGGAAAACACTGCATCAAAAGAATGGATTGACAGTTGACCATTTCAAGAGGTAGGGTAATATCAAGAACCTGTGAGAGTGAAAAACAAGGTTCCAGGAGTAGATGGGATGCCAACAGAAATGTTTCAACAAATGGATGCAGCCTGGAAGCACTCACTCATCTATGCCAAGAAATACGGAAGACAGCTACCTGGCCAACCAAGAGGACTGGGCAGGGTTTCATTCTGTTGCACATCAGGTTGCTATGAGTGGAAGCTGACTGGACAATATCCATCAGCAATTTAGTGGCCACAAAGGGGAGTGTTCAGTGATGATACTTTTTGGAAAACTCAGGCTCAGTTGCAGGTGAACGTTGACTTCTCTATTTGACTTATTAATTCTCCTATTTAACTACTGCAGTAATAAGCCTCAGAAGAGTGGCTACGGCTCCCAGAAAATGTACAGCAAATATCACCTCTGAGCTGGTTGCTGTACGAGAACTTCAAAACATAGGAGAGGGTGGACTTTTCAATGGCCAGGAACTCGGAGGTTTTCTGAGGTGTTCCTGCTCCTGAAAGTCTTTCATGTGTTGCTCTTTCTCTCTTTTTGCATCGCCCTGTACAAGATTCAAGGAGTCCTGTAGCGTAGTGGTTACCCATTGGGCTTCGAACCACAAGGTCAGCAGTTTGAAATCACCAGTGGCTCCATGGGAGAAAGAGGAGGCTTTGTAGCCCCATAAAGTGTTCCAGTCTCAGAAACCCACAGGGCCAGTTTGAATTTGTCCTACAGGGCTGCCACGAGTCAGAATGGACTCCACAGCAGTGAGTTTTTTGTTTTATCCTAAGTGGTGGATGATTCTCAGGTGTGGGGACCTCCCTAGAGTTGTTGCTGTTGCTGTTAGGTGTCTACAAAATGATTCCAACCCAGAGGGACCTGATGTGCAGCAGAACGTATCACTACCTACGCCTGCATCATCCTCACCGTTGTTCTTAGGCCTGCGCCCATTGTCGTGGCCCCGGCGTCAATTCATCTCATTGAGAACCTTCTTCTTTTTCACGGCCCCTCTTCTTTCCAAGGCATGATGTCCTTCTCCAGGGACTGGTCTCTCCTGATCACATGTCCAAAACACTCGAGATGAAGTCTTGCCCTCCTTCCCTCTAAGGAGCACGCTGGCTGTACTTCTGCCAAGAGAGATTTGTTGGTTCTTTTGGTAGTATAAGGTATGTTCCATATTCTTGGCCAGTACCGTAATTCAAATGCATGGTCTTCTTTGAGCTTCCTTATTCAATGTCCAACTTCCACAGGCATACGAGAGGATTGATCTCTGGACTCCTGCTTCCCCGAGTGCTGGTGTGAGTGTTCCCTAGGATTCGTTTTCACTTTATAGACTCAAGTATTTGTTTGGATGAAAGCTGAGCCACAGGGCTGAGTTCGTCTCCAGACCTGAAGGGTGACGAAAGGCTCAGAGGCTCTCCCCCTCTCTAATCAACCAGAAAGCCTGTGGGGTTGGTTGTTGTTAATGATTCTGAGTTTGGTTTCAGTTTTCTCTCTATCTGTTCTTCTTGTTAGGTACCCTCAAGTCTGCTAGGCAGGTACAAGGGATCAAAACACTGCCAGTCCTCTACCGCCTCACAATCTTGACTATGTCTGAGCCCACCATCGCAGTCACCACGTCAACGCATCCCCTTGAGAGACGTCCTCCTTTGTGCGGCCCCTCTTCTTTGCCAAGCATGATGTCCTTCTCCAGGGACTGGTCTCTCCTGACATGTCCGAAGGACCTGAGGCTAAGTCTCCTAGTCGCACTTCTAAGGAGCATTCTGGTTGGACTTCTTCCAGGACAGATTGGCTTGCTCTTCTGACAGCCCAGAGTCCTTTCACCATTCTTCCCCAGCACCACAATTGAGATGCATCCGTTCTTCTTTGGTCTTCGGAGTCAGTGTCCTGGTTTCAGGAGCGATTGAAAATGCCATGGAGCGGGGCGGGTGGACCTTAGTTCTCAAAGTGACGTCCTTCCTCTTCCACCCTTTGAAGTCCTGTCCAGGAGATTTGTTCAATGCAATACATCGTTTGATTCCCCATCACCCCTGCCCACAACGAACGATGTTTTATTTCTTTTCAAGTCAGTTTTACAGAGATATAATTCACGTAATATATCATTCAATGATTTAGATATATTAAAAAAGTTGTGCAGCCATCACCACAATAAATTTTAGAATAATTTCTTCATTCTTGTACCCATGATTATTAGCTCCTCGTTACCCCCCTTGGATCTCTTGACTGCTGCTTCCACCAGCATTGATTATGGATGCAAATAAAATGAAAACCTTGACAATGTCAACCTTTTCCTAGTTAGTGATGTTGTCTATCAGTCCAATTATGGGAATTTGGGCTTTCTTCATATTGAGTTGCAATCCATTATGAAGGCAATAGTCTTTGATTTGCATTAGCCAGCGCCTCAAGTCCTCCTTGCTTTCAACAAGCAAACAAGCAAAGTTATGCCATCCGCATATCTCCGATTGTCAATAAGTCTTCCGTCCTTCCTGATGCTGTGTTCTGCTTTGTATAGTGCAGCTTCTCAGACTGTTCACTCAGCATACAGATTGAATAAATGCGGTGAAAAGATACAACCCTGTTTCACACCTTTCCTGATTTCGAACAATGCCGTATCTCCTTGCTCTGTTCCAATGACTGCTTCTTGGTGTGCGTACGGGTTCACATGAGCACAAATAAGTGTTCTGGAATCTCTTCTCGAGGCTGTCCAACATTTGTTACGATGCACACAGTCGAATGCCTTGGCCTGGTCCATAAAACACAAGTAAGCATCTTTCTGGCATTCTCTTTCCTAACATGGCCAAGGTGAGATTAGTTGAACGGCAGAGATAAATGGCTCGGCGAGCATTGCCCCTCTCTCTCTCTCTCTCTCTCTCTCTCTCTCTCTCTCTC